>NC_084756.1:12113006-12438006 GCF_033978785.1 Entelurus aequoreus | reverse complement strand
CATAAAAGGACCTTCTGCTTGCACACATCACCTACCTACTCTGCATCTCGGGGTCACGCCGCCTGGCAGTATGCTCCATGGTAACATTAACAACACTCAGGAAATTCAGTTATTACAGGTTATTACATGCCCCAGGAGGTTAATGTATTTGCTGGGGTTTGTCACTTAGTTGGTGATTTTAGTTAGCAATATAACTCCGAAAGTTATGGATGGATTTTGATGAACATTTCAGGAAATGTCAGATAAGTGAGAATGAACACACACACAGAGACAAAGAGAGTACCGTATTTTTCGGACTATAAGTCGCAGTTTTTTTCATAGTTTGGGTGCGACTTATACTCAGGAGCGACTTATGTGTGAAATTATTAACACATTACCGTAAAATATCAAATAATATTATTGAACTCATTCACGTAAGAGACTAGACGTATAAGATTTCATGGGATTTAGCGATTAGGAGTGACAGATTGTTTGGTAAACGTATAGCATGTTCTATATGTTATAGTTATTTGAATGACTCTTACCATAATATGTTACGTTAACATACCAGGCACGTTCTCAGTTGGTTATTTATGCATCATATAACGTACACTTATTCAGCCTTTTGTTCACTATTCTTTATTTATTTTAAATTGCCTTTCAAATGTCTATTCTTGGTGTTGGGTTTTATCAAATACATTTCCCAAAAAAATGTGACTTATACTCCGGTGCGACTTATATATGTTTTTTCCCTTCTTTCTTATGCATTTTCGGCTGGTGCGACTTATACTCCGGAGCAACTTATACTCCAAAAAATATGGTAGATGACTGCAAAAGGGTTCACTTTGTTCATTTAATTCTGCTTAAGTGCTGAGATTGATGCAAATAGTGAACCTTCTTGTATAATTTTTGCAAGTGACAGACAAACAAAACAAACACGCAGGGACATGACAGTTTCATTGATTCTTTGACAAATGACCTACGTCAGGGGGTTATGTACACTATATTGTCAAAAGTATTTGGCCACCTGCCTTGACTCACATATGAACTTGAAGTGCCATCCCATTCCTAACCCATAGGGTTCAATATGATGTCGGTCCACCTTTTGCAGCTATTACAGCTTCAACTCTTCTGGGAAGGCTGTCCACAAGGTTGCGGAGTGTGTTTATAGGAATGTTCGACCATTCTTCCAAAAGCACATTGGTGAGGTCACACACTGATGTTGGTCAAGAAGGCCTGGCTCTCAGTTTCCATTCTAATTAATCTCGAAGGTGTTCTATCGGGTTCAGGTCAGGACTCAATATAGTGTATTTGCTGGGATTGTTTGTCTGCTTGTTACCAACATGGCTAAAAAGGTTATAGGTGGATTTTGATGAAATTGTCAGTAAATATCAGAAAGTGTTTTAAGAATCAAGTGATTCTATCACTTTCTGTATTCAGGACTTATTTTTAGGATTTTCTTGCTTATTAAATTTTTCACATAATGTCGTTCAGATTTGTTACTGAACTTTTAAAATTGCAGGACCCCAGTACTATGGGCGTTGTGGTTGCATTTGTGTCGCTACGCTAATTGCTATGCAACACCTTTATTCGTATAAACAAGCTTGGTTAAATTTGTGTGAGTTGGCGATGTCGCAAATTCTCGGAGGGACAGCTTAAAAGGCTCAACCAAAACAATTTAAGAAAAACACGAGATTTCAAACAACACACACTTGATTGGGCAAATGTCACCCTTTTTTTTTCATGAATCATTTCATTAATAACTAATGTAACAAACTGAGCAGTGTTTGAAAACTAACAGTTAGCACTGCAAATCGTTCATATATCATTCCTCTACCACCAAAAAAGCACTGAACCTTTACTCTTATGTTTATTTACTTGTAGGCTCAAGTAAATATATGCATATTTTCATACCTCCTATAACAGGCCTGGGCTATTATTTTGCCTCGGGCGGCCAAATTTAGAGAAAAAATATGCCTGTGGGCCGGTACATCTATCTATCTATGTATACATATGTATACACATATAAACACATATATAAATACACACACACACACACACACACACACACACACACACACACACACACACACACACACACACACACACACACACACACACACACATATCTATATGTATACAGTATGTAAGCTGTGAAAATCTCCTGTACAGTATGTGTGCTTGGGTTCTATTTTTAGGAACACTAATACAAAACCTCACAATAATGTCTGATTGAATGCTAAAAACTTTATGACAGACCGCCTTAAAAAACGGAATGGATTTTTATTTATTTTTTTTACTGAATGAGACACATAGAATGTACATGAAAATAAGGATTGTGGGATTTACAATATTAACTATGAACAATAAAACACTGAATATTGACAATGTATGAACGTCACCCCCCTCACTCTATCCACAGTATTTTACAATCAAGCGAAACGCAACAAAAATGCAACAAACACAGCGAAATATGATGCAAAGGGTAAAAAAAAACACACCTACAATCAGATGTATCTGATATATCACTAAGCTTTAGAACGTTGTTGTAAAAATCTCTTTCCACGTCTGTCCCTGACAACCCACATTTCAGGCTGGCCACTGTGGAAATACTCTGTGGAAACGCTCCCCACCCACACTGCTTGGTGCCTCGTCTGAGCTGCTGTGACTTAGATTACCATAGTAATTAATTAGATGACCATAGTAATTAATTGAAATACCATAGTAACTAGTATATCATGCAAAAGTGCAGATTCCAACCATTGAAATACTTTGTATAGTTCAAGACTTACGGTCCTTAGAAAACATCACTGCACATCATAATCGCAGCTACAGTTTCCATCTTAAAGATCTAAAAAAATTATTTGGAATATTTTAATTTGCCCAGATCTATCCTATGACCACCAGTCTCCCTTGTATTTGCCATCCTTGTTGACCTTTTACATTCACAGAAACATTTGTTTAGGCCTTTTCCTAGAAAGCCTCTCAGATCCAGGCTATAGGAGGTGAGGCTAGACTTGACAAGGTTGCAGTGAGCTCTGAACATACCAGTACTTTTGTATCACAGCCCTGACCCTGCACTGCTATGTCGCTATGAAAGAGGTGCGAATGAGTGTGAATTAGGTGACTTCCGGCCACATGGTAGCAGGCTGAGTGTGTCGAGTCTCGCTCCTTCATGCCTAATTATCCTTAAATCCGCAGATACTAACTCTCTCCTAACAACACATTAAACCAAAAAGTTTGCTGTGTGCACATGTTTATTCTCTGATTCTAAAATGCCGAAAACCAGAGGAAATCAGACTGATGCGGAACCCGAACTGTCTATGTTGCTTTGACCACTCTGCTCGAGTCCCATCGGGAATCTCTATCCAAAGATTTCAAAACTTCCCTTGTAGCTATAGAGAGCAAACTGGACGAAGTACAAGCCACAGTGTCTGCGAACTCTGCCAAACTCCAAAATCTTGAGATTACGGCTAATGACCTGGAGAGCCGCGTGCAAACGCTGGAAACATCCATTATAGCACTAGCAGGCAAAAATACCAAACTGGCAGTCAAAGTTTTGGACCTTGAGTCCCGCAATAACATCAGAATAATTGGCTTACCTGAATCCATTGAGGGTCCTCAACCTACTTCTCCAACATGCTGCTGGAAGTCTTCAGCAACATCCTGGACTCCCCACCCGAATGCGAGCGCGCCCACAGGTCCCTCGCCACCAAACCTCCAGCAGGCCAGCGACCGAGATCAGTTATCATCAAGCTCCTTAGGTTCCAGGAAAAGGACGCGATTATCCGGGAAGCGCGGTCCAAGAGAGGAAAGCTGAAGTTCCGTGGTCACTCTATCTTGGTCTTTGAGGATTATCCACCCGAAGTTGTCGATCAGCGAAAGGAGTACAGCGATGTCATGTCGAAACTCTTCAAGCTAGGTCTCAGACCTGCCTTGCGCTACCCGGCCAAACTTTCCATCATGGTGGAGACAGGCAGGAGATCCCTCTCCTCGGTCGATGAGGCTAAGGCAGGGGTCACCAACGCGGTGCCCGCGGGCACCAGGTAGCCCGTAAGGACCAGATGAGTAGCCCGCTGGCCTGTTCTAAAAATAGCTCAAATAGCAGCACTTACCAGTAAGCTGCCTCTATTTTTTAAATTTCATTTATTTACTAGCAAGCTGCTCTCGCTTTGCTCGACATTTTTAATTCTAAGAGAGACAAAACTCAAATATAATTTGAAAATCCAAGAAAATATTTTAAAGACTTGGTCTTCACTAACTGACGGTCCAGTTCAAAGTGTGACATGATTTATTTAAAAATTTGAAAATTGACTTTTGTATTTTACATGAGTTATTATTTGTACAAACATGGTGCAAAGTAATTCATGATTTGTTAAAAAAATGTCAGTGGCTAGCTAGTTAAAATTGGATATTGTGATTTCACAAGACTGTCTTAGAAGTGATCATTTGAAAATGTTCAATTTGAAAAATGTGCACTTAGAGGAAAATATAAAATTAAAGTGTTGCATATTGATATTTATCTGTTTCTATATATATTTATTGTGAGAAATCATTAAGATGATCAGTGTTTCCACAAAGATAAATATCATTAATTATTAATAATAACAGAGAGTTAAAGGTAAATTGAGCAAATTGGCTATTTCTGGCAATTTATTTAAGTGTGTATCAAACTGGTAGCCCTTCGCATTAATCAGTACCCAAGAAGTAGCTCTTGGTTTTAAAAATATTGGTGACCCCTGGGCTAAGGCATTCATCGTGACCCGAGCCGCCAGCTGCAACTTGGGTGTTGAGCCAGCTACTGAGGCGAAAAAACGGCTAACGTGACTTGCTACACGGTAAGGCTAATGTTAGCTAGCTAGCTAACACACCTTAACTTTCACGGAGTAGAGTAATGTTGACATTAACATACATCTCTCCTAACTTATCTACCAGCCCACGCATTCACGTTGCGCTTTAAAAGTCAATATGTACAATCCCATGCGTTGATGTTCCTCATATTGTTGCTGTTTTGGTTTTCACTGAAGTGAGATTAGCGCAGGTTACACCTGGCTCTGGTACACACGTGACATTCTTGTTATTGTTTTGGTCTCGTATTGGCCGTCATTTCTTTTTACCCCGCGGGGGGGCGCTGATATGCCTCTGAACTGGTCCAAAACCCGACTGCTAGTTGGGAACTCTCCTTTTGGTAGGAACTTTTACGTTTTCGTGGGACTCATACGCCCATCGGGGCGACTACGCGTGACATTTGGTGGGTTGGTGACGGGTTGGGGTAGGTGCATGAATGTTTATTTTTCTCGGCATGTCATGTCATATTCATACATTGAAGGGGATTGATGCGATCCTATGCTAAATGGAAGCAGCATTTTCCAGTATGTATGGTACGAGTGTGTGTGCATGTATGAGTACTTACTGTTTGAATGTTGTGTGCATGTTTGTGTTGTGTGTCTGTGGCCCACAGTCCTTGACCATATGCCCTCTTCTCTTGTTCATGTTTCATGAACAGAGGAATGATTTATCTGACCATGATCACACACCCTCTTCTTCTTTTCATGTTTCTGAAATAACTACATATGGATAGTTCTGATAGTGAATTATCCTCTGAAATAGAGGAGAATGAAGATTTGATAAACTCCCACAATTTGGAATCAATCAGTTTCTCAGACCACATCAACTACAAATCACAAAAATGTATGTGCAAAATGGATCCAGATAGAAATGCTCCTCAAAACACCAACAATGATTGTTTATATTATACTGACGTCACATTTGATAAAACATTTATGCAAGATATTGTAGCTCTAGTACATTTTAAAAGCAGGAGTCGATACTCTCATTTTGATGATATCCAGGACTATTTGAATCAATTCAAATCTCCATTTAATATTATAGGTATTTCAGAGACATGGATGAATGAGAATACAAGTAATGAGTTTGAATTAAATGGGTATGAAATGTTTTGCACCAACCGTAAAAATAAGAGAGGAGGAGGTGTGGCTCTGTATGTGGACAAAAATATCAGCTGTAGTATTGTAAATGATATGTGTTTAGCTGTTGAGGAACTCTTCGAATGCGTCACTGTGGAATTATCATTTTCAAATAGGAAATACATTATTGTAAGCTGCGTTTATAGGACACCAGGATCCCACTTGAAAATATTTAATGAATGGATGGAAAAATTATTTAAGAGAAACAAAAAATATATAGTATGTGGTGACTTTAATATCAATCTTTTGAATCCTAATAAACACAAACACACAGCAGAATTTATTGACACCATGTTCTCCATGGGCTTATTCCCACTGATCACACGACCCACAAGAATCACAACACACTTATTGACAACATATTTTGTAACCTAGTAGATCAGACTGTAACTGGAGGCTTGTTAGTGAGTGACGTCAGTGATCATTTACCGGTGTTCATGGTGTTCAATATTAACTGCAAAACATCCAAACCTGTAAATAGTGAATATTATCGAAGAGCCACAACAGAACGATCAATAACAACACTTAAGAATGATTTAGCGAAACAAAACTGGGATTCTGTTTTTCAAACGTCAGATATAAATGCAGCTTATAATTTATTTCATGACATTTTTTTCTCACTTTATGATACACACTGCCCCATTAAAAAATGCACTATAACTAACTCCACAAAAACTCCATGGATAACCAAAGGGCTTGCGAACGCTTGCAAAAAGAACAATTATTTATATAGGACTTTTTTTAGGCATCAATCCATAGAAACAGAACAAAAGTACAAAACATATAAAAATAAATTAACCAGCATATTAAGAGCAAGCAGAAAATAATACATTACCAAACTGTTAATCCAAAAGAAAAATTATATAAAGGGAATTTGGAGGGTATTAAATACAATTATTGGGCATGGTTCAAACAGTCCTTGTTATCCAGAGTTTTTTGTTGAGAACGACCAAATCATAAGTGACAAGAAGATGATTGCTGATGGCTTTAATATGTTTTTTGTTAAAGTTGGGCCTGAGCTGGCAAAAAAATCCCAATTAATGATGAACAGCCCACGGAACTTATTGAAAAAAATCCCTTCTCGATGTTCCTTACTCCGACTGTCGAAAAGGAAGTCTTAGAGATTATTCAGAAAAGCAAGAACAAAACATCACGTGACATTTATGACCTCGACATGAGGACAGTCCGCAACGTAGCGGAAGAAATCATCAAACCATTCACACACATCTGCAATTTATCTTTTCAACTTGGACAATTTCCTTCACAAATGAAACTCTCAAAAGTCATCCCCATCTTCAAATCTGGTGATAAACACCACTTCACAAATTACCGGCCCGTCTCCCTTCTGCCACAGTTGTCAAAAATATTGGAAAAATTATTTGATAATAGAATTCGTGGCTTCATTGAAAAGCACAAATTATTTTCTGATGGTCAATATGGGTTCCGACAAAATAGGTCAACTTCATTAGCTTTAAGTGATCTAATAGAGAACATTACTAATGGTATCGAGAAAAACAAATGTGTTATAGGAATCTTTATTGACTTGCAAAAGGCTTTCGATACCATTGATCACCAGATTTTGGTAAATAAACTGGAAAACTATGGCATAAGGGGAGTGGCAGGGAAATGGCTGAAGAGCTACTTGAATGAGAGACAGCAGATTGTTCAGATCGATCAACATCAACATCACTCATTAAAATAACCTGTGGAGTCCCCCAGGGGTCGATACTAGGACCCACACTATTTATAATGTATATCAATGAAATATGTAAAGTATCAACACTGCTGAAGTTCATCCTCTTTGCTGACGATACAACCATTACATGTGCAGGTGACGAAATGAAGCAACTTCTGGCCTCTGTAACTGAGGAGATGATCAAGTTAAAAACTTGGTTTAATACCAACAAATTGTCTCTGAATTTAAAAAAGACCAAAATCATGCTCTTTAGCAATCGCAAAAGTAATATACCCATCAGGATTGTTATTGTTGATACACCAATAGAATATGTTCAACAAAATTCATTTTTAGGAGTGGTAATAGATGAAAATATATCATGGAAGCCTCATATAAGTTACCTGAGGACAAAAGTTGCTAAATGTGTTGGAATGATGAGGAGATCATGTCATTTATTGAATAACAATGCTCTACTGTTATTGTATCATACATTTATTATGTCATATTTAAACTATTGTGTTGAAGTCTGGGGAAATTGTTATAAATCTCATCTACAGCCTTTAGTCACTCTGCAGAAAAAGGCCATTAGGATTGTGTCCAATGTTCACTACAGACATCATACAAATTCACTATTCATGGAGTTAAAGCAACTTAAACTGCACGATGTAATCAACTTTAAAACTGCTCAAATTATGTTTAGGGCATCCCAAAACTCTCTACCATCCAATATACAGAACCTATTCCAGGATAGAGGTGCTCACCATAGTTACAGTCTAAGAGGAAACAAATGATATTTTCCTAAATTTAGAACCACTTTAAAATCAATGTACATTTCAGTGCGTGGAGTCAGTCTGTGGAACAACTTAGGGCACGAGTTAAAAACCTGTTCTAACATGATTCAATTTAAAAGACTGTTTAAAAAAGAAGTAATGAAGAGGTACGAGGAGGAAAGAGAGTGATGCCCTTAGCACAGAGCGATGAGAGAGAGGTGTATGGTCAGAGAGTGTTTGGGCCTATGTGTGTGTGTGTGTGTGTGTGTGTGTTTTGTCTCGCCTTGTCTTGTCTCATAGTAACAATGGTACTATTGTATTGTTAGTGTGCAGGAGCTTTTCTTGTTTTTGTTTGTATAGTATTGTTCTTGTATTATATTGTTTATGTGGAATGAGTGAGAGGGGTTGGGATATTATAAGCATTTGCTTCATCCAACCCCTTTTCAAGCCTTGCATAAATGTCTCTGCCAAAATGTAAAAAATAAAAAAATAAAAAAAAGTGTGTTGTTGTACAGTGCAGGTTTGAAATAAAAAATTCAATTCAATTCAATTCAAAGACTACATTGTGTGACCTTTTTTGACGGACAACCTTTCTCCAGCCTTGTCAAGGCCAGTGAATTTTCAACTCACTTGAGTACCATACATGGAAAGAGATAGGGAAGCTAGCATCAAACCTTCTTGAAGTCCTCGCTCTGGGCTGTTAGCGAAGGACATGTGCTCCATATGGTACATTTGGTTTTCACACAAGGCTCTGCTCGTGTCACTTCAGATCTGGCAGTCCCTCGGGGGGCATCAGTTTCTGCCATGCCAAGTCTTGTATCACGCTCAGCAGGGTCAGGGACACCTCCCTTACATTTTCATCTTGAAGGAACAGAAATGTCCCAGGAGACACTGGATGACAAGCATGGAGTCAGTCCTAGGCACTCTGTCAAGGCCCGTATTTTTCGATCATTGTTCGATGGCAAGAAGTCGTAGAGACTTACTGGAATGGTTTTGTTGTCAGCTCACAAAACATCCAGAACAGGGGCCATACTTATCAAGCTTCTAAGAATTACTCCTAAGAAGTCTGCTAAGAGTTGACTTAAGAGTAAATAAATTCTTCGCTGAAAGCTGCACTTAAAAGTTAGTTATCAAGCGTCTTACTCACAGTTACAGCGAAGTGTAGGACTGAATCTGAAGTGTCACACTCAGAGCTGAATTACGACATTACTATGTGCCGTAAACGCAATTTTAGGTGACGTCATTTCTGTGTCCATAGAAATGACCAATCACGGAAGGGAATCCGTTGTCTAAGAATAAAGAAATATCTTGGAAATATTTAAGTGGACAATGGGAGTGTATATTTTGACAATAAACTGCAAAATAATACAAAACAAACTAGTCCCCGCCGGCACTCACGCTACCGCTCCCTCTCTTCTATCGCCCACACACTCACTGACGTCACTCACCTCACGGCCACACACATACGCTACTGTCATAACATTTTCTTTCCAATTCATTAATTAGGCAACTAATTTGAAACTGGTGTGGGTGGCTCTATATATACTAGCCCACTGCAGACACATGCAGAAATCAACAAGGAATCGAAAAGTATTAAATCTGTGACAAAAATAATATCCGCTCTGTCTAAACGATACCGTTTGATCAGCTGCTCGTCATCAAAAAAAAAAAAACATTGTTCCGTTCCCTGAACGTTCGCGCACGTCTCTCTCGCCTCAGTGCCATCCCCTGCTGGCAACTCCTAACCACTTAAGACACCTCTGAAGGTCTCTTAAATATCGTGGAGAGTAGGAGTGATTCTTAAACTTAAGAACGTTGATAAAAAGCTTTTATTCTTAAGTTTGAGAGTAGGACTAAATTTCGCAAATTCTCAGGACTTAAGTGTAAAATGGCACTCTAAGAAGCTTGATAAGTACGGCCCCAGATCTCTCATGCCAGGTTGGGAGTTGTTTTGTGTTTTTTGCAGTTTTTAGTTTCCTGTCTATGCTCTTATTTTCCTAGTTAGACTTCCTGCTGTCATCAATCAAGCTCCATTGCACATCCAAGTAGACCTACAATCACATACAGTACATAACACACACAAAATACAGTTTAAAAGGCATTATCACATAATATCAAAACAGTGCTTGTGCATATTCAGTAAAAATGCATCTAATAAATAAATAAAAGCAGCAATAAAAAAAATATATATATATATTTATATATATACTTTAAAAATGTGTCTACACCAGGGGCCGGTTTTGGCTTGCAAACAGGTTCAATCCGGCCCTCGGGACGAGTTTGTTTGGAAGTCGCCTCCCAGCAGCTCCACTGCAGACACGGCACAAGAACCCAGCGTGCAGGTTCAACAAGGTTTTAATGAATGTTTTTCTTTCCAACAACAGTTTTCTCTACTAGAACGTTACTTTTCAGCCACGTCCGTATCTTCCTCCCCCTCTGCTCCCGGCCGCTTACTGTTAAAGACAACAGATGATTAGATTAACACGCACCACCTGTGAAATCTAGTCACCTGCCAGCTGTGTCTCGCCGTCAGCACATGCCACGCCCCCGTCTGATGGTGCTCTGTCTTCAGCACCATGGACAGAGGCGGCGACCTTTGCTCCTGTAGGCGCGCTGATCACATTCTCTCTCGCTTGTAAGTAAATGATAATGATAAATGGGTTATAATTGTATAGCGCTTTTCTACCTTCAAGGCACTCAAAGCGCTTTGACACTATTTCCACATTCACCCATTCACACACACATTCACACACTGATGGAGGGAGCTGCCATGCAAGGCGCTACCAGCACCCATCAGGAGCAAGGGTGAAGTGTCTTGCCCAAGGACACAACGGACGTGACTAGGATGGTAGAAGGTGGGGATTGAACCCCAGTAACCAGCAACACTCCGATTGCTGGCACGGCCACTCTACCAACTTCGCCACGCCGTCCCCTACTCCGTACTCCGTGATCGTGCGCTGCTGAACACGCTCCTCTGCTCGTAAACCCAGCAATGTCATGCCCGTTACAAAAAAACTAAAATAAACATTGGGTACCGGTACTTTTCAAACAGAGTATAGTACCGTTTTTTTTATTAGTACCGCAATACTATACTAGTACCGGTATACCGTACAACCATAATGTCCTGTAGAATAAAATAGCATTACAACCACGTAATTCATGCAATTTGACTTGTGTGATACAAGGTTATCAACTTTGGAATAAACATACACACTCACATTATCTACTTCCCTCTCTCCAGCGTGTTTACACACATAAACACACACACGTATGAACACACACACATAAACACAAACCCACACACACTAGTGGTTAGAGCAGGGGTGTCAAACGTACGGCCCGTGGGCCGGATCAGGCCCCCGAACAGGTTTTATCCGGCCCGCGGGATAAGTTTGCTAAATATAAAAATGAGCCGAAATTTTGGAATGAAAGAAACCGCCGTTCTAAATGTGTCCACTAGATGTCGCAATAGCAATTCTTTGTATCATTGGGGATGATGCTACATATGTAAAAAAAAAAAAAAAAGAAGTAACCACATGATGTGAGTGCACCAGTCCAGGAAAATGATCAAACTACATGAATAACATGATTTTGATATATTTTTTTTTATCTTGATAGATTGAAAATCAACACCAATGATTTGACTGATGAATATTATCACATAATTTATTCAGAAAGTATAAATAATGACAAATAAAGATAGAATACTGTTAACCACAACATGTAAGTGTAAAAAAAAACCCAACAACATTATGATTTGTACATTTTCAGAATGTGCTTGTTCTATTTAAAAAAAAAAGAAAACAATCTGAAGTTGTCTTTATTTTTAAGTTATCGTGCTGTGATTTTACCAGTCCGGCCCACTTGGGAGTAGATTTTCCTCCATGTGGCCCCCGATCTAAAATGAGTTTGACACCCCTGGGTTAGAGTGTCCGCCCTGAGATCGGTAGGTTGTGAGTTCAAACCCCGTCCGAGTCATACCAAAGACTATAAAAAATGGGACCCATTACCTCCCTGCTTGGCACTCAGCATCAAGGGTTGGAATTGGGGGTTAAATCACCAAAAATGATACCCGGGCGCGGCCACCGCTGCTGCTCACTGCTCCCTTCACCTCCCAGGGGGTGATCAAGGGTGATGGGTCAAATGCAGAGAATAATTTTGCCACACCTAGTGTGTGTGTGACAATCATTGGTACTTTAATGTTAATTTAACAGACGCCATGATACTAATTGACGTACCAATGGGAAGATGTAGGCGGTGTCCCGAACACTGAAGTCTGCTTCAATGATTTAGCTGCGCTGTCCTCACCATATTTGATGCCGTGTCTGTCCTCATGCTGATGTGTGCCGCTCCCTTCAGGCGGACCGCAATGTTTTCTCCCCGGTGGCCGTCCAGGAAGTAGGATGCTTGAAGGCTTTGAGATTTAAACCTGTGTCGATGTAATGCACCGTACGACTGCGGTATGGCTTCCGTTGTTTGGAGTTTGCTTTCTGTTACTTGCTCGTGATGAATATTGCAGTTTGGAGGCCAACTCTTCCCTCCGCCTGCATCCAACTTCCTGTGGGCGCATCTGACTGGTGATTGGTCAGCTGGTGTGCGCGGTCAATAATTGCGGTGCGAGGCAGTGTGTTAGCAGAAAGGGAAACATGCTTTTGCGAGTGCTTGTTGTCATGATCTCACATGACAGTTATTAGTTTATTGTGGGCTTGTACGGTATACCGGTATTAGAATAGTACCGCAATACTAATTAATCATATTCGGTACTATACCGGCTCTGAAACGTACCGGTACCGCACCCTCCGCCCCCGTCGAAGTCACGTCGTGACATTGCTGGTTTACGAGCAGATGAGCATGTTCGGCAGCGCGCACACACACAGAGCACTTACAAGCAGACAGTGTGTAGACAGAAAAGGGAGAACGGACGCATTTTGTCTTAAAAACCAAAGATAAAGGTGAAGTTATAACACTGAAACGCCCTCAGGAAGAGGTGCTTTAAGACATGCTAACGTCTATCCGCTGTCTGCAGTGTTTTAGCTACTTCTAAATCACTAATCCTGGTCTCCATGGCGACAAATAAAGTATGTTTCTTACAAGTATCATTCCTGCAGGACGAGGAATAGCTAAACATGCTTCACTACACACCGTAGCTCACCGGCATCAAAATGGAAACAAACGCCATGGGTGGATCTACCCCTAACATCCACTGTAATGATATCAAGTACAGACACGTATCTAGTCGATACTACCATGATTAAGTCGGTATTTTTTGGCATCACAACATCTTCTTTCGTTTTTTTTAATTGTATATTATGTTTATAAACTTAGGAAATATGTCCCTGGACACATGAGGACTTTGAATATGACCAATGTTTGATCCTGTAACTACTTGGTATCGGATTGATACCCAAATTTGTGGTATCATCCAAAACTAATGTAAAGTATCAAACAACAGAAGAATAAGTGATTATTATATTTAACAGAAGTGTAGATAGAACATGTTAAAAGAGAAAGTAAGCAGATATTAACAGTACATGAACAAGTAGATTAAGAATTAATTTTCTACCACTTGTCCTTTATAATGTTGCCAAAATAATAAAATGATAATTGACACAATATGTTACTGCATATGTCAGCAGACTAATTAGGAGTCGTTGTTTGCTTACTTACTACTAAAAGACAAGTTGTCTTGTATGTTCACTATTTTATTTAAGGACAAACTTGCAATAATAAACATATGTTTAATGTACCCTAAGATTTTTTGTTAAAATAAAGCCAATAATGCAATTTTTTGGTGGTCCCCTTTATTTAGAAAAGTACCGAAAAGTATTGAAAAGTATCTAAATAATTTTAGTACTGGTATCGTTACAACACTAGTTTATTGTATCTGTTTGTATTTCCTGTCCTTTACTCTTATTTTATGTTTTCTTTCTGTTTGCCTCTATTTGCCACCACTTTCTTCTTCTGAGTGCTGGCTCCCTCACCTGTCCCTGGTCGCCAATCAGGATGCTTCTTATGGCAGCCCTGTTCTCTGGACAGACGGGCTGGATCATTTTGCGTTGCTCTTGACGCGCTGCATATATTTCCTTCTGATCCCTGTGTCTGGTAGCTCTTTTTTTGTGTTTTCCCTAATAAAAGGGCTTTTACCTACATGTCATTTCCAGTTTCTGCATCCAGGGGTTCAGACCAACATGAGTTAAGTTCAAGTTTAAGTACCAATGATTGTCACGCACACACTAGGTGTGGTGAAATGTGTCCTCTGCGTTAGACCCATCCCTATGTTCACCCCCTGGGAGGTGAGGGGAGCAGTGAGCAGCAGCCGGGGAATCATTTTTGGTGATTTAACCCCCAATTCCAACCTTTGATGCTGAGTGCCAAGCAGGGACGTAGGTCCCATTTTAATAGTCTTTGGTATGACTCGCAACCTACCAATCTCAGGGTGGACACTCTAACCACTAGGCCACTGAGTAGGTGGAAAAGTATCATTTGACTCATGTCTCATGTCCCCCCTCAAATGACATGCCTTATTGTGCGGCTAGCGCTTAGCTCCTTTTTGCTTCTTGACCGTCAGTGTAACCCCTGTGATATAATGACAAGGCTCCCCAAGAACATGGAAAGTGAAACAGGCGGAGTCATTTTAACAGCCATCACCGTTTTCAGCGGGTCCTCCCAGGACGCCGCCATCTTCGTCTCCAGCGGGTCTTTCCACCACGCCGCCATCATCGTCTCCAGCGGGCTCATTGTCGCCTCTTGTCCTGGAGTCAGCTCAAGCTTTCCTGCCGCACAAGCGGCCATCAGTTGCCCGCACGCGGCCCCAAGATTTTGGCCGTTCCATGGACGTCCTTTCCGTTATCAGTAGCTATGCTATTGTCGGTGGCAGTTGCTGGTGCGCCGTGGCCACTCGCATCCGCCTCCTCGTCGGCCACGGATGTGGACATTCCGAGGTCTACTCGTCGCCGCCATCTTCCCCGCTGGTTGCGAAGGATATATGGCCAGGCGACCAACCACCTAGTCCTCCCTCCACCCTACAGTCACTTTGGACTTTTTATGATTTTCTAAAATGTCTGGAATCCGTTTTTTAATTCTGTCATGGCTGGTTACCCCAGGCCGTGCCTTATTCTGCGGTTTGTTGGTGTTCTTCTGTGTTAAGTGTTTTAGTTACTGCCCTGTGCTTTTATTTTGGCGTCTCTTCCGGTTCCGTTGGTGTTTTCCCGTGGCCACTTCCCTTCTGTCCCGGAGCACTTCCACACACCTGTTTGCTGTTGGCAATCAAGACTATTTAAGTTGAGCCTTTTGTTACCTTCGTTGTCGGGACTTTGTTTGGATGGGATAGTCATTCATGTGGACACTCTTTCCACCTGCCGTGAGTTTTGCTGTGTTCCAGCATTACATTTTGTTGTTTTGCAACCTGTCAGTTTTACTTTCATTTTTTGCATACCCTTCTCTATGCTTTGGCGCCTTCCTAGCCGCACTCATCTTTGTTTGTTTGAGCTACATTAAATACTTTCACCTGCACGTGGCCTCCTCGGTCTTCTGCATCTTGGGAACACGCCAATAATCGCCGCCATGCGATCCGAGCGTCACAGATTCATTGAAACCAGGTGGAAGGCAAAATCATTACAGACTACATCAGACCTGGGCATTCTGCGGCCCGCGGGCCGCATCCGGCCCTTTGTGCGTCCCTGTCCGGCCCGCGTGAGGCCAATTATAAATTACAAAATAAATTTTAAAAAGTATCTATGTCGAGTGTGCAATACAACGGTGCTGCTTTTGTTTTGAAAATCGTTATTTGTATTACTTCCGTGTGGACGTATGCGTGTGCGTGGTTGTGAGTGAATGTGAACAGCTGCAATTACAAAATAAAGTTGAAAAAACATCTATGTCCTGCGCGCAATACAACTGTGCTGCTTTTATTTTGAAAAGTATTATTTAAGGGCGTGTGTCCGTGTGTAACCTGCGAGTGAAGGTGCACATGCAGCGACAAGTGATGCACGGTTTACACCCGAGACGCTAAAAAGAGAAAAGTTGATGAGGAATGCCGTGTTTTCAACAAGACATGAACTGCAAAGCAACGTTCCCTCTAAGGTGCGTGCCTGCGCAATTGCGCACTGCTCAAGCGTCCGCTGCGCGCAGCAAGTATATGCCGCGCACCAAATCAAATCCCATCTGAATTCTAAACAAAATAAACATATTTATTCTATGGAATTTTGCAATGCAACTTTGAGTGACAGTGACAACAAGCGGCCCTAACGGTGTTCGTCAACACCGTTTACAACACCGTTCAATTGAACAACGTTCAATTATTGTAACGTCTATCGAGATGCTTCGAGGACAGGAATTATATCGATCACTTTATTGAGCAAAACTGTTTATATTCGGACATAACCACACCAAAAACATGAGTAAAACAATTCTATCTCGAAAAACTAGTCATTTTCTGCCGTACAAACCAAGCCAAAACCAACTTGTCATCTGTCACCAACACGCATAGCACTAAACCACTGGTGCGTTTATGGCCACACAAAAAGTCGGACAACTCAAACACCACACAAAGTTACGCTATGACTCCTCAGTCATACGTGTGCTTATTTTACTGTCATTTATTATTAATGTTAATTTATTTATATTAGTCATGGAATGCTGTTACACACACTATGTTGAATTATTACTATTATTATTCATCATTATTATTATTATTATTATTATTTATCTTACGGTATACATCAAAAATAATATTGAGCAAAATTTAATTGAAATATTGTCGATGTGGCCCTCCAGCAGTGCTCGGGTAGCTCATGCGGCCCCCGGTTAAAATTAATTGCCCACCCCTGGACTACATGCTACATGACAAAGAAGGAGGGATGTTTCCAGCTGACGACTCAAAAAAAACAACAACATACTTTTGTAAAAATGTCCTTTTATTAAGTAAGAAAACGTCCCAAAAACACAATAATGCGTCATCTTGGCCATATTTAGACACATTTATGCGTTTAGAAAAACACTATGCCGAAAACATTCGTTTTTCATTTGTTTACTTGGTAAATCAACATCCAAACTGCTCTCGACATCCAAGACGTTAAACACAAATTCAAGAAGACGAATTAAGGTGTGTTGCTTAGTGGCTACTCAGTGGCCTAGTGGTTAGATTGTCCGCCCTGAGATCTGTAGGTTGTGAGTTCAAACCCCGGCCGAGTCATACCAAAAACTATAAAAATGGGACCCATTACCTCCCTGCTTGGCACTCAGCATCAAGGGTTGGAATTGGGGGTTAAATCACCAAAAATTATTCCCGGGTGCGGCACCGCTGCTGCCCACTGCTCCCCTCACCTCCCAGGGGGTGAACAAGGGGATGGGTCAAATGCAGAGGACACATTTCACCACACCTATTGTGTGTGTGACAATCATTGGTACTTTAACTTGAACTTTTAACTTGAGTTCATGAAAAGTTTTACTGCACATAACCATTATCAACTGGGAACAGCGTGGCACGGTTGGGAGAGTGGCCGTGCCAGCAACCTGAGGGTTCCTGGTCCAATCCCCACCTTCTACCAACCTCGTCACGTCCGTTGTGTCCTTGAGCAAAACACTTCACCCTTGTTCCTGATGGGTCGTGGTTAGGGCCTTGCATGGCATCTCCCGCCATCAGTGTGTGAATGTGTGTGTGAATGGGTGAATGTGGAAATAGTGTCAAAGCACTTTGAGAACCTTGAAGGTAGAAAAGCGCTCTACAAGTACAACCCATTTACCATTTAAATGTTCCCAAACAACACACAAGTCATTGCACTTTTTCGTCAAGATCTAGAAAGCCGCTCTTTATATTTACTGTAGGCAAAGAAAGTGATTATCATTATAGAGGTGGGCCAAAGAAAAGGCCAACTAAAATAAATGCATACAGTGGGGTATGGAGACCCCACAGAGGGAGTTCTAGGGTCTCCCCAGCTAAATGACCTATAATTAATAGTAATGGACCATTATTGGCGTCCATTTGGTTTCATTTGTACACTCTTGCTTGCAATAACATTGATATTATACAAGCGGGCCCATAGAAAGAAATGCCACTAAATGGGGTATGTAGCTTAATGCATGTCCAACTGATGGTCCTTAAAATTAAAATGGGTGATAATAATCACTGCTGGAGCCATCTTCTCTTATGGCGGTCCCTGGCGTGTATTTTCAAATGGGGATCAGTGGAGCTAATGAGTGTTAATTTAATATGTAGTGTTGATGTAGCTTGCTACAGTTCTCTGGGGATAGCTTCTCCTGTAGTTTAGCTGCATTTAATCCAGAGTAACTAGTAGCTTAGTTTACTACGTTTTCCAAGTAGCTCGCCCATCACTGACATAACTTTGCATCACTCTGTCATGATTTAATGTGTATCTGCAAGGATTTTCATTGATGTTACCCTTCAAATATTTCTCTGCAGCTTTTGACCTTGCTGTAGTTGCGTTGTGTACAAGTATAGCCAAGTTGGATACACATTTAAACCATTCATCATTTAGGGCAGAATCCTTTTTGTCAAGGTTATACCTCGTATATCAATATAAAAAAATTTACATTTGAAAACCTTTAACTGTATTAGAAAAATGTTTTAAACATGTGTGAATATGAAATCCTCATCTATTGTGGTGGTGAATCATGTAGATCACAAGTGACTGATGAACTTCCAGATTAAGGAGACATGTTCTCATTGAGAATACACTCTGGTATAACATCATGGAACGGATGCTTATTGGTGAGATGTAATGTTAGCTTTCAAATCCGCCCACACGTCTTTGTTAGAACCATCTATAATATTGATGCATTTGAGTGTCTGGACTGCAGACTGTCTGATTTTTCACTCCAGTGTGCACTCGCTTTATCTCCTGTGTCCCCTGAAATACTAATGCTTTATTGAGTACATTTTTTTTTTTTTTAACATCGCTGCCTGTGTTTGACTCCAATATCACAATGACACACTGACGCACACTTTACATAAAATGAACACGAGCGGAAGTTCAAGTTCAATGTTCATACAAGCATTCGTGGAATATCTCTGTATTTACTCAAAAGCTACAGAAAATACCTTACATTGGATACGACGCTGGCTTAGTTTACCATTCAGCACAAGGTGATACTAAAAGCTGGTGTGATGTCAGGAGGATTAAACCGCGTGTGAAGTTACTACAGTTCTTTCCCAAAAGGACATTAAAAGCTTGTGTAAGTGTAATGTTAGATCCAGGCCGGCCGGTGGCATGAAAACACAACTACTAGATACATGATCATTGTGTGGATTTAACTACGATCGAAGTATTGGACAGGACGTCGTAAATGTGTAAATAAAGTGGTACTTTATATAAGAAAAAAATGGGCATACAAAACCGTCTTTTTATCTTGTTATCATCTGTCGTTCTTTCATTCGTAGGCGAGTAATGCTCAATCTCAACAACCACAATGCACCTGCTCCCGGTCTGTCATGATCCGTGGTCCGGATCATGTTTTGTGTTTTTTGTTAGTTTTGGATTCCTTTAGTTCCTGTTTGTGCACCTCTGAGTTGTTACCATGGCTACGTCTTATTTTCACCTGCCTCTTGTGTTCGGGACGCTCACCTGTTGCTAATCAAGAGACATTATTTAATCCTGCCTTTGCCAGTCAATCGGTCTGGATTCTTTGTTTGCTTCACGCTACTGTCACGTAAGATTTGTTTGTTCATGCCACAGCTAGTGAGTTTTCTAGTTCATGATTCCAGTGCTAAGTTTTGCTTGCCTCCAAGCCCATGCTAAGTACGTAGCTTCAAGTGTGATCGACACCTTGTCCCATCGGGTTGTATGTGACCACTCCTTTTAGAGGCGGCCGGAGCTGTACCTTAGAGCGTAGGGCGAGACTGTGACTAAGTGTGCAGCTCCATGCGTTCTCCTCATGAGCTCAATTTAACTCTGTCTCTGCATGGTTCCTTGCTTCTTGACTGTTTAATAGATGTCATCAGTGTTTGAACCTGACAATGAGTTAAAAAAAAAACTACTTTAAACCAAATTAAGTCAATTCGTTTTTTATTGCATGTAAACATACAGAGTGTGTGTACGCGGGTCAGCGGTGTTAGGTTTAGGATGGTGTGTGGGACCTTCAAGAGTTTTATAATTAAAAATAAGTAATATTAAATAACAAAATTAGGCCACAAACACAATCTTGTTTAGGGTCACAAAAAGCCTATGCTGGGTTAAACCGTATATTCTCTTCCGGTAGCCATAAACCAAGACTATTTTAGAGCCTTCCATGCGACTTTTTAACATGTTCCTAAAAAATACGGGTTGATTGATTGATTTATTACATCATTGGGGTGATCCGGATCATCGTCTAGATTCAGGACTTTTCACTATTGGGAGGTTGGGCCTGACAGAGGTCTACACTTTCCGAGTGCTTTTTGTAGTTTATGATAGGTTTATTGTCACAGAGAATGACGGAAAAAAAAAATCTAGAAAAAATTAAGGTCAGAAATTAGGTCCACTCTTTTTAAGTGATGCTGTCCAAAACCGGAACGTTTTGAGACTGTTGCTAGGCAACTTAGAAGTTTCAATTTTCTCCATCAATTTCTGTTGGAAACTGGAAACTGGCTTGGGGACTGCAGGATCTAAAAGTGCTTCTTTTTAAAGCCACCATTTTGTTGCCTTGGCTGTATCTTTTTGGTCCATATTGAAAGACCCACCATGACCCATATTTAGTGTTCTGGTTGAGGCTAGGAAGTTCTCATCCAAGATTGAATGGTACGTGGTCTGTTCATCAGCCCCTCCAATGCGGCAACAGCTTGGCAGAGAGATACTGTAACTCTGAAGCAGAATGTTGAGCCGATGCCAAATTTTGGTCGCAATTCTCAGCATGAGATTCTCTTTAGCCTTGTCTGAATTGTTGAGGTGTTTGTTGGCAAACTTCAGACAGACATGAACATGTGCCTTCTTAAAGAAAAGGACCAGCTCCAGTTAGTGGAGGAGATGTTCATCCATCCACGTCCTGACTAGGGATGTACACTACCGTTCAAAAGTTTGGGGTCACATTGAAATGTCCTTATTTTCAATGAAGATAACTTTAAACTAGTCTTAACTTTAAAGAAATACACTCTATACATTGCTAATGTGGTAAATGACTATTCTAGCTGCAAATGTCTGGTTTTTGGTGCAATATCTACATAGGTGTATAGAGGCCCATTTCCAGCAACTATCACTCCAGTGTTCTAATGGTACAATGTGTTTGCTCATTGGCTCAGAAGGCTAATTGATGATTAGAAAACCCTTCTGCAATCATGTTCACACATCTGAAAACACTTTAGCTCGTTACAGAAGCTACAAAACTGACCTTCCTTTGAGCAGATTGAGTTTCTGGAGCATCACATTTGTGGGGTCAATTAAACGCTCAAAATGGCCAGAAAAAGTGAACTTTCATCTGAAATTCGACAGTCTATTCTTGTTCTTAGAAATGAAGGCTATTCCACAAAATTGTTTGGGTGACCCCAAACTTTTGAACGGTAGTGTATATCGTTAAGATTTAATCGATACGATACCCTTATAAATATCGGTATTTATTGGTACTCTTATCGGTATTATGCAGTAAAGATGTGGAAAAAAATAATTTTTTATGACTTTTTTTTTTTTTAGCACAAGAGCTTGTAGACCTCAACAACATGATGTAACATCTAACAGCTGGAAAGTCGTTTATCAGCACTTGCTTTTTAAGTCTTCAACAAGTCAACTATGTTTGCATAATACAGTTGTCATGTCATCATCTTGTAAAGAGCACTCATCCATCACTGTGTTTCTATTCATTATGATTGCACTCAGCTGGAAATATTATTCATGCATTCATGTACAGAGCACAGACGTTTTAAATCAGAATCAGAATCAGAAATACTTTATTAATCCCCGAGGGGAAATTAAGGTTTTCAGCACAATCCCATTCAATATCAGACAAACATTACAGGGAGACAGAATAGGATCGCTGACGGGTCTGCCAACTTCCGGCGCCCCTTATAAAAAAGGGGAGAAACAGGTAAACACTAGGGAGGGAGCGGACCCAACAAAGCAACCAAGAGAGCCGACTCCACCCTCGGCCACCCACTAACTCTCGGCCAGTGTCCAGTCTGCATGGATGAGCGGATGCGTCCAAGGAGACCGAGGTGTCCGGTACATGCTCATTCAGCCAAGACAAGTGGTCCGTCCCGGCGCTCAGCGCCAGCTCCGCAGCCCTGTCTCTTCATCCGCATCTCCTCCAGTCTCTCCAAACGGACTCTGGTGTGGCAGAGACCCAGCAGCTGGTCTCCATGGCCAAAAGGCTCCCGGGAGGCAGATCCAGAATTTCACCAAAAAAAAAAAAAGCACCGCAGAAGTCACGAAAGTGCCACCCCTTGTCGCACAGTCCCGACCCAAACGGCAAAAATAAAAAAACAAAATCAAAACACATGAAAACAAGAGGGAACACAAAAGGGTGATACACGAGCACAGAGCTCCTGCTACCAGCAGCCACTACAGCGGTGCCATCTAGATTGATGGATTGAAACTTTTATTAGTAGATTGCACAGTACAGTACATATTCCGTACAATTGACCACTAAATGGTAACACCCGAATACGTTTTTCAACTTGTTTAAGTCGGGGTCCACGTAAATCAATTAATGGTAATGCATGCCGCTTATGATATATCATATCAAATATATCATACACATCAATACAATCAATTAGCATGTGGGTGCGTATTTTGTAACAATAGACATAGTTTTGTGTTTGAGTGAGGGACCGGAGGTTGACAGCTACTGACCCATTTATGTGTATGTCTTGTGTGAACAATAAAAATGGAAAGGCTCAGTGCAACCGTAATGCTCAACCGTCCAGTTTTAGAGTGAAGAGACAGAACTAACTGAACCACATTTAAGCAAGGTGTTCAGGAGTGACGTCGGACGGCGACTATGGACCTGTCAGCTGATACTATTTTGCGTCAAAGCAATTTTATGGGTGATTGTATTACTTCCATTTTTATTATTATTGGCCAGTGGATTAATGGATCGCTAAGAGGGCGGTTGATGAAGCATGGTAGCGGGGGTCGTGAGTCAAATGTGTTCACTTGAAACTGTATAACTCTTATTAGTGTGATTGACTTTGAGGGACTTTTGAGAATGAAATGTTGTGTTACAAACTTCTGTGTGGTGTTGCTTCCCATTTGTAATTATTACGAGCTGTTTAAGATACGTGTATGCAGCGGCAAATGTGACAGCGTGTCATAAATAGGTAAGAGTGGTTAGAGCAGGGGTCACCAACCTTTTTGAAAGCAAGAGCTACTTCTTGGGTACTGATTAATGCGAAGGGCTACCAGTTTGATACACACTTCAATAAATTGCCAGAAATAGCCAATTTGCTCAATTTACCTTTAACTCTATGTTATTATTAATAATTAATGATATTTACACTTAATTGAACGGTTTAAAAGAGGAGAAAACACGAAAAAAATGACAATTAAATTTTGAAACATAGTTTATCTTCAATTTCGACTCTTTAAAATTCAAAATTCAACCGAAAAAAAGAAGAGAAAAACTAGCTAGATCGAATCTTTTTGAAAAAATTAAAAAAATAATTTATGGAACATCATTAGTAATTTTTCCTGATTAAGATTAATTTTAGAATTTTGATGACATGTTTTAAATAGGTTAAAATCCAATCTGCACTTTGTTAGAATATATAACAAATTGGACCAAGCTATATTTCTAACAAAGACAAATCATTATTTCTTCTATATTTTCCAGAACAAAATTTTTAAAATAAATTCAAAAGACTTTGAAATAAGATTTAAATTTGATTCTACAGATTTTCTGGATTGAATTTTAATCATAATAAGTTTGAAGAAATATTTCACAAATATTCTTTGTCGAAAAAACAGAAGCTAAAATGAAGAATTAAATTAAAATGTATTTATTATTCTTTACAATAAACAATTTTTTTTTACTTGATCATTGATTTAAATTGTCAGGAAAGAAGAGGAAGGAATTTAAAAGGTAAAAATGTATATGTGTTTAAAAATCCTAAAATCATTTTTAAGGTTGTATTTTTTTCTCTAAAATTGTCTTTCTGAAAGTTATAAGAAGCAAAGTAAAATAATTAATGAATTTATTTAAACAAGTGAAGACCAAGACTTTAAAATATTTTCTTGGATTTTCAAATTCTATTTGAGTTTTGTCTCTCTTAGAATTAAAAATGTCGAGCAAAGCGAGACCAGCTTGCTAGTAAATAAAAAAAAATTAAAAAATCGAGGCAGCTCACTGGTAAGTGCTGCTATTTGAGCTATTTTTAGAACAGGCCAGCGGGCTACTCATCTGGTCCTTACGGGCTACCTGGTGCCCGCGGGCACCGCGTTGGTGACCCCTGGGTTAGAGTGTCCGCCCTGAGATCGGTAGATCGTGAGTTCAAACCCCGGCCGAGTCATACCAAAGACTATAAAAATGGGACCCATTACCTCCCTGCTTGGCACTCAGCATCAAGGGTTGGAATTGGGGGTTAAATCACTAAAATGATTCCCGAGCGCATCCACCGTTGCTGCTCACTGCTCCCCTCACCTCCCGGGGGGTGGAACAAGGGGATGCAGAGAGTAATTTCACCACACCTAGTGTGTGTGTGACTATCAGTGGTACTTTAACTTTAACTTTAATCAGCTAGATAAAAAAATACAGATAGCAGTTTTGTTAGTCCAGGAGGAACCGGTACTAACAAAATACCGGTAGTCTGTATACAGTACATCCCTAGCCCTGACTGCAAATTAATTGCATTTGTGTGAAGCTTGCAGTTAGTTAATGCTCATGTTTTACTGTGGTATGAAAAAGACATTTGAAAAAACAAAATTCAGTGAATTGAGTCAATTCTGCGTCCTACAACTTAGGTTACATTTATATGCAAGTTGTATTGCTTTCATTTTACAAACTGGGCTATTTAACGTTGTACAGTATTGCTATGAAGCTATATTATAACCCTCCAGGCTCATTGCCAAGAGGAAAACACACTTCCTTTCTTCACCTTTGTTTCTATTCCATTGTGTTTACAATGTATATCGCCCTTCTCTGTTATTCGTTTTTGTTTCTTTCCCTTCACCCAGTTTAATGGATGGGTCTTTGACAGTCGATGGTAGGAATCACTTAGAGGTGAGAACATATAGCCGCCAATACTTAGCCTGTCAGTGGGGAGTATTGACATGTAGCCAGCGTTGAACGAGTTCAAAGACACAGCAAAGACAAACACAAGAACAATACAGGGATTGAAAATGGGATTGTAAATGTGACTATTATTCCATTTAATCTCATGAGTGTCACTCAGATACACTTACTGAACCAAAACTTGCTTTATTACAAGCGAGTCTCATTATACAGGACTGCAGTACCTGGAGGAGGTCAAGTCAAAAAAATGAGGCACTCCTAACTTGGAGGAGCCGAACCACAGTCTTCCGTCTTGATTCCTTCTTTCTCTGTCTGGGTGTGTGTTAATTCAGGAGAGTACAACCTGACCATGTAAGGAGATGTTTGTCTGTAAGTGACTGAGAAGACAACAGATGTATACCATAACTTGTAGGTTGACGTTTAAGATAAACATTGAGTCTCCTCCAGGATAGAGCTATCACTTTTGCATTCCGAAGTCTGAATTTATTGCCTCTTCTCGCGAGAGAGCTAATTCCAGTCCACATGCAAATGTCCAACTGAGGCTGCTTAATTTATTATGGGCTCAACCATTATTTACTTAAACCCTGAGGTTTGCTTTCTCCAAGTTTAATATAATTTTTTATAATAATATTTTTAATTTTCCTGAGGGAACTCTCCTGAAGGAATCAATAAAGTACTATCGATCTATAAACATTCACCATATGTAGAACATAATATGAGTTGATTAATTCACTTCGCTAGTACCATACATTTTCAGTCTGTAACAAAAAACATGTTTTAAAGTGCATCAATTTGCCTGAAATTCACTTTTTTTTGTTGATATTTAAAACATTTGTATACGAATTGAACCATTTGATAATGAAAAATTAAATTAAATTAACTCGTTAAATAATAATAAATTCAAATTGATCAGTAACATTAACTCTGCATCCCCCCCAAACCATCAAGCTAGACAGGAAGTATTGGAATGGGGAGAATGAAGCCGGCGTAGCTGATACGGCACAAGAACAATACAGGGATTGAAGATGGAATTGTACATTTGACCATTACTTCATTTAATCTCATGAATATCACTTAATTATGAACTAGAGTGGTACCTCGACTTTCAAGACCGATCCTGTTACTCGGTGAATTTAAATCAATTTAATCGGTGTTTGCGGGTAACAGGTAACATGCCTTTCAAAAAGAAAAACTAACATTCAGATAATACATTTGGATTGAAAAACAATACAACAGAATGTACCTCAAACATCTACAGTCGTTTTATAAAGAAATGTAGTAAAAATCTAGAGCATTTACCTCCTGCAACAGACTGACGAGGTCTTTGAAATCATTTTTTTAGTCCGTGCTAATTGGCATCTTCCCGTCTCATTAGATTCAATATGAACGGCGGGCTGAGTAACCGAAAAGGGAAGGCTGGTCAATAAGGCCGTGAAGGCAGCAAGTAAGGGCGTTGATCTATTAATTTAACAATTTAGTAATTATACCCACTCGACATCCATTGCACCCGATCACCCTGGAAGGGAGGTTTCTACATCCGTGGCCTCTTCTCAAGGTTTTATTCTTTTTTTCCCAGCTGGGGTCTTTTAAATGTTTAGATCGAGGGATGTCGTTGTGAGTTTCTGTCAGGTTCAAACACTGATGCCATCTATTAAAACAGACGAGAAGCAAGGAATCATGCAGAGACAGAGTTAAATTTGGCTCAATTGAGGAGACATATTTGTTGGACTGTATTCTAGTTACAGATCCAAACTACGTTCTAAAGTCTAGCCCATGTGCTTCCTCTATTTATTTGCGAGGTCCCTGGTTACATCAATGAAGCTGTCGCTGAGGGAAGGGTGTAATCTCGACAGCTCCAGTTAGAGACGATATATGATTATACAAGAAATGCAAATGTGTTGACACTGGTGATATCGCCTTGTCTCTGCTCTGTCTGCGTCACGGTGGTGTTCGGCCTTGGCAGTCAGCAGGCCGTTCCTGGACACAGACACTGATACGAGACTGGCTTGCAATCTTTTGCATTGCCAGCTTTGCACAGACAAAGAAAAATACCACTTCAACACAATTGACAATATCTATAGCAACGGCCCTTAAGCATAAGAGTTGTGTGATAATATATACGTAATTATTCTAACAGTTTCTCAAGCCCTTTTTGACACTTGTGATTAGGGGCTATATAAGTAAGATTTGATGCATTCATTGGTTGAATGAAAAAGTGTATATTCCATGTTGTAATATCTCCCACAATCAGAATAGAGGTGGAGAAGAGTGGATGGTTTTCAAGCTAATGTGCTGGGAGGTAGGGCTGGGCGATACATCGAATATACTCGATATGTCGGTTTGTCTCTGTGCGATGTAGAAAATGACTATTTCGTGAGTATTCGAGTATACGTTCTCACATAGTTGCTTTTAGTTGCATTACATTAAAAAATGTGCAGCAGCAGTTTTTATGGATCTAACTAAAGCATTTGACACAATTAATCACAATATTTTAATCAAAAAACTAGAACGATATGGCATCAGAGGGTTAGTCTTAAACTGGATAAGAAGTTATCTAACGAACAGGAAACAATACGTGAAGCTAGGTGAACACACGTCTACAACGCTAAATATATCCTGTGGTGTACCTCAGGGATCAATATTAGGACCTAAATTATTCAATCTCTATATAAATGACATTTGTAAAGTTACAAAAGATTTGAAGTTAGTATTATTTGCGGATTATACAACAGCGTTTTGTTCAGGAGAGAACACACAGGAGATAATACAAATAATAACAGAAGAAATTAACAAATTAAAAAGATGGTTTGACAAAAACAGACTATCGTTGAATCTTAGTAAAACTAAAATAATGCTATTTGGTAACAGTAGAAGAGAAAATCAAACACAAATACAAATAGACGGAATAGAAATTGAAAGAGTAAATGAAACCAAATTTCTAGGTATAATGATTGATGATAAATTGAACTGGAAATCTCACGTAAAAAATATACAACATAAAGTAGCAAGAAACACGTCAATAATGAATAAAGCAAAACATGTTCTAGACAAAAAATCACTTCATAGTCTATACTGCTCACTAGTGTTACCATATCTGAGCTACTGTGTAGAAATATGGGGAAATAATTACAAAAGTACACTTCATTCATTAATGGTGTTACAAAAAAGATCAGTTAGAATAATACATAATGTTGGATATAGAGAACATACAAACCCTTTATTTATTGAATCAAAGATACTGAAATTCCACGACATAGTGAATTTGCAAACAGCTAAAATTATGCACAAAGCAAACTATAACCTGCTACCCAAGAATATACAACAATTCTTCTCAACAAAAGAGGAGAAATATAATCTTAGAGAAAAATGTAATTTAAAACATTTGTACGCACGTACAACACTTAAGACCTTCAGTATATCAGTATGTGGAATTAAATGATGGAATGGATTAAGCAAAGCAATCAAACAATGTACTAATATGATCCACTTCAAGAAACTCTTCAAACTCAAAGTGTTTACAAAGTACAAAGAAGAAGAACCATGACAAACATTTTCAATTTATTTCATCCATTCATTCATTCATTCTTAAAGTAATCTTACTTATCTCATCATATGAAATATGACTTTCTTCACCAATTATTATTATTAAATTCTTACTATTATGTATTTATTTATTTTTATTGTGATTACATATGGAGTTTATTGTGAATAAATTGAGAACAGGAAGTGAATAAAAAAAAGTTTCAGCAACTGTTATGTAAAGAAAAGGGGTAGGATTAAATAAGCTCTGCTTCTTCCTACTCCTTTTCGAACATGTTGAAAAGAGAAACTGGAAATTGTGATGTATCATGTTGTATGCTTGCATGTTCGAAATAAACTCAAACTCAACTCAAAATAAACTCAAACTCAACACTACAGGCGTTTCTCACTCTTTCTGGTCTCTCCTTCTCACAGAGAGATAAAACAAGCGCACCTTGTTACATACGTCACATACTGTCGCTCGTGCAACGTTATACGCCCTGGCGGAGCAGAGAGGTAGCGGCATGGGTAAAGTTAGCTGTGGCAGGTGGTGCAAGCGGAGCGGTGCGAGTGGTAATACGAGAGAGAGAAGGTGCGAATCTGGTAACAAATGGAGAAAGAAAAATTAATTCCCAAGAAAAACGGCACTGGGTCCATCGTCTGGCGGTGATGTTGAACAGACAACCGTAAAATGTAAAGTATGCGGCAAAAGCGTTGCTGCAAAAAGTAGCAGCACTACTAATTTGTAGCATAATTTGAAAAGTCACCCGCTAGAGAAGGAGGAGTGCTTGAAACTCTGCATGTCAACATCTCCGGCTGGTGCCACACCCACAAAATGCCGGAGCAACCAGCACTGACCCAATTGAGCCTGGCGTCTTCCATTTCCAGATCAACAAAAAATAGTCAACAACAGAAGGAGATAACGTCCGCAGGAACCTACCACATAGCGAAGGACATACACTATTTGATTTCCTATTATGCAGCTCATTTTTATTTGACAGTTATTGAAATATCTTGTGTGACATCATGCACAAAAGTGCACTTTATTTGTTTTAAAATATTGTAGTGGCATTCTGTACAAAAAGTGCACTTTAATTTAGTGTTGTTTCGATATGCCATCTTAGTGACGTCATGCACAAAAGTGCACTCATAGCTTGTTTTAAAATGTCTCTGACAATCTTGCACTTTCTGTTTTGAAATGACATGAATGTTTGTGCCACTGCTTAATAACTCTTTAATAAATACAGTTTTGGTCAATCGACTTCGTTGTGATTTCCCTCTCTGCATTAAAATGAGCGTATATCAATGCAGTATGAACAATAATGTTTTAATGTAGACACATAGAATCATCATACTGCTGTGATTATATGCATCGAGTGTTAATTCAAGGCTAAGGCAAAATATCGAGATTTATATCGTTTATCGTGACATGGCCTAAAAATATCGAGATATTAATAAAAGGCCATATCGCCCAGCCCTACTGGGAGGGTTACCATCACACTAGGCCGGGCAGCAGCGGGACCGGAGACGAACCGGCGAATATTAATGTGTGCGCAAAAGGCCGAGTCATGGGTGGAGGAGCCTGGAGTCTCAACAAGAGGAGGATTTCACAAACTTTGGCTGGAAGGCTGTAGAAGCTGGACCAAAGCTAATTGTTTCCCTTAGTTGGAAAACAAAGTTATTTAGATCTCTAGCTGTAAGTTAATGGCAGCAAGTAAAACCGGTTGTGTTTTGGAAGGATCTAACAGCGTTCAATGTTGTATTTGCTACACCAGCTAGCGGCATAGAGGTTTGTTACTCAAATCATGCTCACAACTCAAAGCACAACAAAAAGCAGAGAGATAGCTGGTATCCCCAAATACTCGTAAGTTGACGTACTGCAGTAACTATCTGCTTTGTTAACATACACGTGTATTGCATTGAGTATATTAAACCAACTTACTAATCAAGCTGGCAGGTCTTTGGGAAAAAATGGATTTACATCAGAATCTTGATTTGTATTTATTGCGATTAAAAGTTTTCAAGAATCGATTTTAAAAAAGTCGTTTTTAGGCTGCCTCCACGCTTATGTCATTTGTCTAGCATTTGTCATTAGCCAAAAGGAGATTTTAATACCTGTTTTGAAACATATTATTATCATTCATCCATCCATTTTCTACCGCTTGTCCCTTTCGGGGGGTTGCGGGGGTGCTGGAGCCTATCTCTGCTGCATTCGGGCGGAAGGCGGGGTACACCCTGGACAAGTCGCCACCTCATCACAGGGCCAACACAGATAGACAGACAACATTCACACTCACATTCTCACACTAGGGCCAATTTAGTGTTGCCAATCAACCTATCCCCAAGTGCATGTTTTTTGGAGGCGGGAGGAAACTGGAGTACCCGCAGGGAGCTTACGCAGTCACGGGGAGAACATGCAAACTCCACACAGAAAGATCCTGAGCCCGGGATTGAACTTGGGACCTTCGTATTGTGAGGCACATGCACTCATCATCATCAGTGGTCACTCGAACGAGTATGACGATCCTCCTGGTAGGGGTGCATCCCTTTATGGAGGATGACTGTGCGTGACTTTGTCTTACGTGGGGAGACTGGTGCACAGACAGTCACCACACGATCCTTGACAGAAACGGGTCAGGGTCCAGTGGCATGGAGTCCAAGACGACTGGGGATCCTTTTCTGCTGCAGCTTTCTTCTGCCATCGCAGCCATTGTGGTAGTTCTTAAATCTACCGTCTTCCGCCTGCTCCGCCGTTGAGGTCTTCACCGTATCCCTGGCTAGGGGGAAGTCAGGTACTAGGCCTTTGCCAAGGGCCACTGGGGTAACAGTAGTAAAGGGGTTAACCTCCTAGTGCCCCAAGACCCCAAAGAGGAGCCTCCACTGCCGGAGGCAGGTGTTGGAATTGCTTAAATCAGGCAAGAAATGTTGAAGTAGTAAATAGTATTAGGACATTTCCTGAAAATCTGGATTTTTTTTTTAATGGTAAAAAACTTGAATGGTCCTAATAAGTTAAAATGGTTGGTGTTGGAATTTTTTAAATTGGTCAAGAAATGTTGAAGTAGTAACATGTTGAATTGAGAAATGGTATTACGGAATTCCTGGAATTTCAGAAAAACCGGGAATTTTTCCAGTTAAAAAAACAACTATGTTTTTTGTCCTAATTAAGAAGAATGTTTTGACGGTGGAACAGTTGAAGTGGATTTAAAAATGTGGGACTAGTAGTCGCCAGAAAAAAGGGTAAGAATAGGGCTTTGGAAAAACAGGAATTCTGGAAAATCCTGGAATGTTTTTAAATTTAAAAGATGGGTAGTTTGGATTTTCAGAAAGTGTTGAAGGTGGAATGGTGTGACAGGTTGAAAAATGTGGAAATGGTTGAAGTTTGAAAAATGGCCAATTCATTTTGAATGGGTAAAAATGTCCCGGAAAACCTGGAACTTTGGGAAATCTGGGAATTTTTGGATTTTTTCAAGGGAAAGCCTGCGATTCCCGAATGGGCTGAACAGTTTTTAAGTTGGAACGGTTTGAATCGGATGAAAAATGCGGAAAGTAGGGCGCGACAAAATCTGGAGAAGAAGAAGAAGTTTAATAAATAGAGGAATTTTGGTGTAGAAAACCATATGTGTTCAAGCCCATACTCCTAGGCTTGAACGTCATGCCCAGGACTAACCCCTTTTCCACCATGCTGCCAACGTATTATTATTATATAATGTATTATTATCATTTATATACCAAATAATATATTGCGAGAACCAGTTTGAATAAGGAGTCTTGTTGAATTGATTCTGAACTGAATTGTCACCCTAAGAATCTGAATCATATTGAATGGTGAGTTGTAAGATTGTCATCTGTACTGCAATGTCATGGATAATTGCTTAAGGGCAAAGGCCTGCTGTTCCAAAATACATTCTCCAGACAAGTTTCCTCAAAAACAAACAATTTTCCTATCTCAATGGGCGCTAAATATGGTGGTTCAAGTACCTTGAATTTCACCTTAGGCAGTGTTCTTCATTGGCGATGTCGGCATTTTGTCAGATGCTCAGTCATAGAGACGTCGGTTCCTTTCAACTTGTTTCTGGTTTTTATGGTTAGCATAGACGTCCAATAACCCAAAATCACACAGGTTCAGATCGCGGAGCCCAATCCTCCCAATGGCCTCCAGGTTATACACTTGCCAACATGGGCATTGAAGTCTCCCAGTAGAAAAGTCCAAAGCAGCCCCCTGAAGGAGACAAGGAAGGCTGTGTATTCAATAGTCAGAACCCTTTCTCTGAACTTGAAAGTGCAGAGAAGGGACACGCCACCTCCTCTGCAGCTCCAGAGTACAACACAAGCTAGCCCTTCCTTGGGGAATTTGGTTCCAGAGCCCTAACTGGGGTTTGAGGAGAGTGACTACTAGGAACTCTATACCCTCCCATACAGACGTGAAATCCCAAGTCCCAAGAATCAAATTTGGCAGACACAGACCTAGACTCTCGACAAGTCGTGGGTCTGTTCCAGGATATTTTAATTGCTGGACTTCTCCACCAATGCTTAACTGCAAGCACAATAATCTACTCTGACTATAACCAATTCCGCTTTATAAGGATGTGTTATTCCAGTTGAGCAACCTCAGCTATAGATTCACCACAGACTCTACACCAGGCTGCTTGACAACTGTTTATGCTCCAAATAGATTAAATAAAAATCCACCAAGCTCTTTATGCAAGGATTAGCTCGCTGGAGAGCTGCAGCTACAAAGCAGAAACAGATCCTGACATTGTTGGTGTGGACATGGCCAAAATTGCTTTCGCCATGCCAGGGTTCGCTCTGTGAAATCTAAAATTATGTTAACCTGTGTTTTGGAACCACCATGCGTGTGTTTCTATATTGTACGATTGCACACTCTCAGTAATGTATTTCTTACACTGTGTGCACACTATCCGTCATGCTTACACATTACCATGACAACGAGTGCTGTGCCGAGGAGAGTTTGCCCAGCAATTGTGTGTGTGTGTGTGTGTGTGTGTGTGTGTGGGTGTGTGTGCTTTCATTTGATTTCACTGAGCAGCGACTCACAATTTTACCATATTATTGACCTGAGGCTGTCCTCTATTTACTTCAAACATTAAACCCACGATTGGCGTTGTGTTTATTTTTACTATAAGTCATCATTATGATGATGTTTTGGTGTGGCATCAAAACAGTGCCAACCTCCTCGCATGTGGAAACACGGACATTGCCCACTAAGTGAGGGAGTCAACATTATGTTTATACGTTATTGTTCGCTTTTAGCTGTCAAATTTGCATTACGCAGCTAGAATGTGTCATCATCATGCATCATCACGACATGACGATGCGTATGCGATGAGGTAGTGCATCTCAAATATTTTGCCACGTCCCCCGTAAGAGGAAGTGAACATTGTGACCACCCCTGACGCTCAGCCGCGAGTAAAAAGTAGTCTAAAAGTAGTCTAATTTTTCTATAACATTTTTACAAGTACACCTCTGCAAAACAGTGTATGGTTATTTACATTAAAGAAAACAAACAAAAAAAGGAATATGACAAATTTACAACAAACAATAACTAGTGATGTGTATTGTGGTGGAGGGTCCGAATCTTAAACAGCAACAAAAGTGAATTTAGTACAAAAGTTGTATTTACCCATAATCAAATAGTACAAGGTTGGATTGAATTGTCATACAAACAGACAACATCCTCCGGAGACGTTGGATGAATTGAAAATCATGCGAATCATACATAGACTTGGTCTACTTGGCCATTTATGTGTTTCCCTCGTGTGTCAAGGTCCAGTTGTTTTGGACCTGTTTGTTCTGCAACATCCTTGAATCCCTTAGTCATAATAAACAATCAAAACATTTTGTACAATGGTCAGGCCAACCATGTATTCAATTCTCACCCACATATGCTCCTTCAATGGCACAGGATAGAAAAAAGAGAAACGAACAGACATTCTTAATGCTTTTCGACATCGCTCTCTTTTCGGACTTTGACAAAAACAAAATATGGTACAAAAGGTCAGAAATACCACGACAGTATTTCTGGTCTTGTCATCCTCGTCCCGGACAGAAGGGCGACACGACAGTGCGGCTGGATCAAAAGAGACTTCGGAGACGCTGTACTGAACCAAAAGTTGCTTAATTACAAGCGAGTGTCATTATACAAGACTGCAGTACCTGGAGGAGGTGAAGTCAAAAAAATTAGACACTCCTAATTTGGAGGAGCCGAAACACAGTTTTACTTCTTGACTCCTTCTTTCTCTGTCTGGGTGTGTGTTAATTCAGGACAGTACAACCTGACCGTGTAAGGAGATGTTCGTGTGTAAGTGACTGAGAAGACAACAAATTGTAGGTTGACGTTTAAAATAAACATTACATAAGATTAGATTAGATTAGATTACATTCAAATGTATTGTCATTGCAGAGCACAAGTACAGTACAGTACAGCAAAAATAAGTTTGGCATCCAACCAGAGTGCAAATAAACTTTTAAGTGCAACAGTGATATACAATGTAATATACAGTGAATATACAATGTACAGGTGATTATGTAGGGTATGTCTACATGAATATGAGTGAACTGAGTGGTAGACAAAACTTAAACAGGCATAATTAGTGAGAATAGTAAGAATAGGTATAGCTATAGTATATAGTATATACAGTTAAGCAGGTATGCTCAGACGAATGTGGTATAGTATAAGTACATGGATCAGAGTATATGCAGCAATATGTACATGCTATCATACGGCTATAGGGTTACATGCAAATGTATAAATAGGTATATCACGGATTATTGCAAGTATGGAGTCTCTTCTCCAGGATAGAGCTATCACTTTTGCATTCCAAAGTCTGAATGTATTGCCTCTTCTCGTGAGAGAGCTAATTCCAGTCCACATGCGAATGTCCAACTGAGGCTCCTTAATTTATTATGGGCTCAACCATTATTTACTTAAACCCAGTGGTTCGCTTTCTCCAAGTTGAATATAAACATTCACCATGTGTAGAACGTAATATGAGTTAATTAATTAACTTCACTAGTAACTTACATTTTCAGTCTGTAAAAAAAAAATACATTTGTCAGAAATTCAAATTTTTGTATTCATATTTAAACATTTTTTGTCCGACTTGAACCATTTGATACTGAAAAATTAAATTAAATAAACTCATTAAATAGCTAAATAAGGCAATTCCTGAAAAAATTGCGTGTGAATGCTCCAATGCTGAAGTTGAACTGAAATGCTGACAGAATGTAGTATGAATGTAAGAATAATTTGAATGATGAAGATTTTGAATTTCCAGGAAAACCAGAATTTGGTTTGGAGCTTGGGAACTTGTTATTTTGAGTTTCCAGGATAAGGGGAATGTGTTAATATTTGAATGGTTTGAATAGGTTGAAAAATGTGGGAATTGTGCAACTTGGAAAAATGTCCCATTCATTTCAATGAATCTGAAAATCTGGGAATTTTGGGAAAAGCGGGATTTTTAGGAAAATGATTAGGAGCATCAATGTCCTAAATGAGCTGAATTGGTTGGTGTTGGAATTGCTTAAATCAGGCAAGAAATGTTGAAGTAGTAAATAGTATTAGGACATTTCCTGAAAATCTGGATTTTTTTTTTAATGGTAAAAAACTTGAATGGTCCTAATAAGTTAAAATGGTTGGTGTTGGAATTTTTTAAATTGGTCAAGAAATGTTGAAGTAGTAACATGTTGAATTGAGAAATGGTATTACGGAATTCCTGGAATTTCGGAAAAACCGGGAATTTTTCCAGTTAAAAAAACAACTTTGTTTTTTGTCCTAATTAAGAAGAATGTTTTGACGGTGGAACAGTTGAAGTGGATTTAAAAATGTGGGACTAGTAGTCGCCAGAAAAAAGGGTAAGAATAGGGCTTTGGAAAAACAGGAATTCTGGAAAATCCTGGAATGTTTTTAAATTTAAAAAATGGGTAGTTTGGATTTTCAGAATGTGTTGAAGGTGGAATGGTGTGACAGGTTGAAAAATGTGGAAATGGTGGAAGTTTGAAAAATGGCCAATTCATTTTGAATGGGGAAAAATGTCCCGGAAAACCTGGAACTTTGGGAAATCTGGGAATTTTTGGAATTTTTCAAGGGAAAGCTTGCGATTCCCGAATGGGCTGAACAGTTTTTAAGTTGGAACGGTTTGAATCGGATGAAAAATGCGGAAAGTAGGGCGCGACAAAATCTGGAGAAGAAGAAGAAGTTTAATAAATAGAGGGATTTTGGTGTAGAAAACCATATGTGTGAATGCTTTGGAGCATTCACACAATAATAATTTCAAATTGATCAGTAACATTAACTCTGCATCACCCCCAAACCACAAAGCTAGACAGCAAGTATTGGAATGGGGAGAAGAAAGCCGGTGTAGCTGATACGGAACAGGACCATAAACAAGGCTTATGTTGGGAAACACTGCTGTCAGGGAAAATATGTTTTATTACCAGTGCACATTTTGTATCAAGAAGGGCAATTTTGTACAGCTTTTTTATTTTACGCGGGCGGTAAGACAGCAACTGTCAATGCTCTCTATTTAAATGGTTTCCTGACAGAGGGCATGTTCTACTAGTTGAAACAAGGACAATCATTGATACATGCTGTGCTAAGAAACCCAATAAAGGTGCCTTCCTTTAACAGTACCTCTGGCTTCTTTATCAGAAACGAGCATCTTGTTGTTGTTGTTGTTTTTACGTTAGGCAATTTCATGAGGTTCAAATCTTTTTAAACGTGAGTCATTACTTTCTCACATAAAGGCTCAGCCTCCAGCTGTAGGAAAGATTAGAATTCAGCAAGCCTTTGCGCGGCACTGTGGAAACTCAAACATCGCACGGGAAAAATGTCATTTTTAATGTTTTACTGAGTCAGTTGACATGATACTTTTTGTCTTGTGTTTCTTACATTTCGATTTATATTTAACAGAAGCTTATAAAATCTGGTTTTTCGAAGGGTACACCCTACCTCGGTTAAAACACTGGCGATGTGAATGATATGTTTCTCTTTAACACTGGATTGTAATTATAGTAGCTAGGAATGTAATAGTAAGCCATATTCACAATGGAATGACCTTTATTGTCATTGTTCTACAAACAACGAAATTAGTGGTGCAATTCCAAAAAGGTTCCCAAAAATATAAACAGAAGAACAGGACATAACTCATAAATCACAGTCCCAAATTCGTACTTTGTAGTCAAGTCATTTACAAAAAGGTAGGTAGGCTATGGCTAATAAGAGTTAACTCCGAAGCTCTAAATAACGCACAGCTTATACAAAACCGAAAACCAGTGAATGGTAAATAAAAACAGAATACAATGATTTGCAAATCGTTTTTCAACCTATATTCAATTGAATAGACTGCAAAGACAAGATATTTAATGTTCGAACTGGAAAAGGTTGTTATTTTTTGCAAATATTAGCTCATTTGGAATTTGATGCCTGCAACATGTTTCAAAAAAGCTGGCACAAGTGGCAAGAAAGACGGAAAAAGTTGGGGAATGCTCTTCAAACACTTATTTGGAACATCCCACAGGTGAACAGGCTAATTGGGAAAAGGTGGGTGCCATCATTGGGTATAAAAGCAGCTTCCATGAAATGCTCAGTCATTCACAAACAAGGATGGGGTGAGGGTCACCACTTTGTCGACAAATGCAGGAGCAAATTGTTTAAGAACAACATTTCCCAACCAGCTATTGCAAGGAATTTAGGGATTTCACCATCTACGGTCCGTAATATCATCAAAAGGTTCAGAGAATCAGGATAAATCACTGCACATAAGCAGCAAGGCTGAAAACCAACATTGAATGCCCGTGACCGTCGATCCCTCAGGCGGTACTGCATCAAAAACCGACATCTGCGTGTAAAGGATATCACCACATGGGTTCAGGAACACTTCAGAAAACCACTGTCAGTAACTACAGTTTGTCGCTACATCTGTAATTGCAAGTTAAAACTTGCGCTTACATGTACCATTAATGCTGAAAGGTACATACAGGTTTTGGAGCAACGTTATCATGGACGCCCCTGCTTATTTCAGCAAGACAATGCCAAGCCACGTGTTACAACAGCATGGCTTCATACTCATAGAGTACTAGACTGGCCTGCCTGTAGTCCAGACCTGTCTCCCATTGAAAATGTGTGGCACATTATAAAGCCTAAAATACCACGATTGAGACCCCGGACTGTTGAACAACTTAAGCTGTACATCAAGCGAGAATGGGAAAAAATTCCACCTGAAAAGTTTCAAAAATGTGTCTCCTCAGTTCCCAAACGCTTACTGAGTGTTGTTAAAAGGAAAGGCCATGTAACACAGTGGTAAAAATGCCAGTGTGACAACTTTTTTTGCAACGTGTTGCTGCCATTAAATTCCAAGTTAATGATTATTTGCATAAAAAAATTTAGTTTCTCAGCTCAAACATGAAATATCTTGTCTTTGCAGTCTATTCAATTGAATATAAGTTAAAAAGGATTTGCAAATCATTCTATTCTGTTTTTATTTACTGTTTACACAACGTGCCAAATTTATTGGTTTTGGGTTTTGTACATTATTGCATAATAAGTGTCCTTAATTAAACAATATTGCCTGCTAAAACAGCACATCTGTCAATAAAACCAAGCATCAAATAAATATAGTTGCATATTAATAACACATACCAGGGGACAAGCAGTAGAAAATGGATGGATGGATGGAAGTCTCAGAGGCAGAAGCGTCGACATGGGCTCAATTTAATTAACAACTGTGGCCACATATTATTGCTTCATTTCAGCTTAAAGACAGTATAAATCCTTTCCAGAAAGTTAATGATTAATACGTTTGTGTTTCCCATAGCGAAAGTGCCATTAGTACAAAGACGACTAGCATTGGACGACAAAAGTATACACTACCGTTCAAAAGTTTGGGGTCACATTGAAATGTCCTTATTTTTGAAGGAAAAGCACTGTACTTTTCAATGAAGATAACTTTAAACTAGTCTTAACTTGAAAGAAATCCACTCTATACATTGCTAATGTGGTAAATGACTATTCTAGCTGCAAATGTCTGGTTTTTGGTGCAATATCTACATAGGTGTATAGAGGCCCATTTCCAGCAACTATCACTCCAGTGTTCTAATGGTACAATGTGTTTGCTCATTGGCTCAGAAGGCTAATTGATGATTAGAAAACCCTTGTGCAATCATGTTCACACATCTGAAAACACTTTAGCTCGTTACAGAAGCTACAAAACTGACCTTCCTTTGAGCAGGTTGAGTTTCTGGAGCATCACATTTGTGGGGTCAATTAAACGCTCAAAATGGCCAGAAAAAGAGAACTTTCATCTGAAACTCGACAGTCTATTCTTGTTCTTAGAAATGAAGGCTATTCCACAAAATTGTTGGGGTGACCCCAAACTTTTGAACGGTAGTGTACACGCGACAATGTGGTTGCAAATGCGTTTAATCCTGATTATTCTAAATTCACAAGCATGATTCATTTGATTTCAAAAAGTGAAATACAATTGTGATCTGTACTTCCCCTTTTTATGCTTCCCCCTTTTTGTAAATTCAAGACTTCCTGTAACTGACTGGACCTACCATCATGTCTCTGCTTTGTAACATGAAGTACACTATTCATAGTTCGAGTTTCTAGTCTTGTTCTCCATCTTTACGCAATGGCGGCACACTGCCATTGTCTTTTTAACTCGTCTTTCTTTACGTCTCTTACTGGGATGGCCGAGTGTTCCCTAATAGGAGACTTAAACAACAGAAGAGGTTTTTCAAACAATCGCTAGCCAATGGCCCCTGCATGCCACAATCTGGACTGCACTGTAGACTTAGACTTAGACAAACTTCAGTGGCCTAGTGGTTAGAGTGTCCGCCCTGAGATCGGTAGGGTGTGAGTTCAAACCCCGGCCGAGTCATACCAAAGACTATAACAATGGGACCCATTACCTCCCTGCTTGACACTCAGCATCAAGGGTTGGAATTGGGGGTTAAATCAACAAAAATGATTCCCGGGCACGGCACCGCTGCTGCCCACTGCTCCCCTCACCTCCCAGGGGCTGATCAAGGGTATGTATCAAATGCAGAGGACAAATTTCACCACACCTAGTGTGTGTGACAATCGTTGGGTCTTTAACTTTAACTTTAATGATCCACAAGGGAAATTGTTCCACACAGTAGCTCAGTTACAATGATGGAAAGTGTAAGGATGGAAAGGACAATGCAGGTACAAATAGACTAAATATAGCGATATAAAATATAACATAGGGTTAACCATAACCCTAACCCTGTACATGTATTTGTTTAATAAGTCGACGTGTAACAAGATGAGCTGTCTCTCACTGAATGCGTACCGCTCGGGAAATTGGTACACCAACAATATTGTAGTTCTCTACACTTGATCGTGCTTCAAGGAGGAGACATAATATCGTATTCTTCGGACTATAAGGCGCACTTCAAATGATTTAATTTTCCTCAAAACTCGACAGTGCGCCTTATAACCTGGTGCGCCTAATGTGCGGAATCATTTTGGTTGTGCTTAACGACCTCAAAGCTCTTTTATTTGATACATGGTGAAATGATGAGTGTGACCAGTAGATGGCAGCCGCACATAAGAGATACGTGTAGACTGCAGTATGACTCAAGTAAACAACACCAACATTTTATATGTTCCATTAAATATATAGAACATTACACAAAAATATATCAAAATGTTTTAGTACGACTTTGGTGAGCTATAAAGCAGGGGTCCCCAAACTTTTTGACTCCAGGCCGCGTTGGGGTAAAATAATCTGGCTGGGGGCCGCACTATATATATATATATATATATATATATATATATATATATATATATATATATATATATATATATATATATATATATATATATATATATATATATATATATATATATATATATATATATATGTAAATGTGCGTGTGTGTATGTATGTATATGTGTATATATGTGTGTGTATATATGTATATGTCTACGTATATGTATATGTCCATGTATATATATATGTATATGTGTATATATATATATATATATATATATATATATATATATATATATATATATATATATATATATATATATATATATATATATATATATATATATATATATATATATATATATATATATATATATATATATATATATATATATAATGTGTATATGTGTATGTATGTGTATATATGTATATATGTGTATGTATGTACATGTGTCTATATGTATATATGTGTATATATGTACATGTGTCTATATGTGTGTGTATATACACTACCGTTCAAAAGTTTGGGGTCACATTGAAATGTCCTTATTTTTGAAGGAAAAGCACTGTACTTTTCAATGAAGATAACTTGAAACTAGTCTTAACTTTAAAGAAATACACTCTATACATTGTTAATGTGGTAAATGACTATTCTAGCTGCAAATGTGTGGTTTTTGGTGAAATATATCTACATAGGTGTATAGAAGCCCATTTCCAGCAACTATCACTCCAGTGTTCTAATGGTACAGTGTGTTTGCTCATTGGCTCAGAAGGCTAATTGATGATTAGAAAACCCTTGTGCAATCATGTTCACACATCTGAAAACAGTTTAGCTCGTTACAGAAGCTACAAAACTGACCTTCCTTTGAGCAGATTGAGTTTCTGGAGCATCACATTTGTGGGGTCAATTAAACGCTCAAAATGGCCAGAAAAAGAGAACTTTCATCTAAAACTCGACAGTCTATTCTTGTTCTTAGAAATGAAGGCTATTCCACAAAATTGTTTGGGTGACCCCAAACTTTTGAACGGTAGTGTATATATATATATATATATATATATATATATATATATATATATATATATATATATATATATATATATATATATATATATATATATATATATATATATATATATATATATATATATAGGGACAGCGTGGCGAAGTTGGTAGAGTGGCCGTGCCAGCAATCGGAGGGTTGCTGGTTACTGGGGTTCAATCCCCGCCTTCTGCCATCCTAGTCACGTCCGTTGTGTCCTTGGGCAAGACACTTCACCCTTGCTCCTGATGGGTGCTGGTTAGCGCCTTGCATGGCAGCTCCCGCCATCAGTGTGTGAATGTGTGTGTGAATGGGTGAATGTGGAAATACTGTCAAAGCGCTTTGAGTACCTTGAAGGTAGAAAAGCGCTATACAAGTATAACCCATTTATCATTATTTATTTATATATATATATATATATATATATATATATATATATATATATATATATATATATATATATATATATATATATATATATATATATATATATATATATATATATATTCCTTGCACACTAATTGACTTAAAGAGCGCACTTGCTGCATGTCACGTTATCGATGGTAAAATGCATTTTTAGACAATATGATTTGCCTGAGTGGCTAGGAGACGGTAGAAAATGGACTAGTAAGGACAAATAAAAAAAATAATAATACAAAAAAACAAAAAAACAAAATATTTTATTTTATTTTTAACTTGGGACTTCCCGCGGGCCGGATTTTGGCCGCTGGGGGGCCGTATCCGGCCTGCGGGCCGTAGTTTGGGGACCCCTGTTATAAAGCCACACCGCTTGATGGATTATACTGTACTTCAACATAGGACTATTATTATGGTGTGTGTATAAGGTAAGACATATTATCTGGCGTTTTGTTTTGCAATATTATGCAAAATCAACTTTTCTTACCTTCTGGTACCTGCTGATCTGTATTTGTGATCTGCATAAGTCCTGAAAATGTGCGTATGTTCGCCTTTCTATTCCGTGCCAACACCGTAGTCTTTTTCACTATCTTCTTATTATGGGACATTCATCATCCGCTGATAAAAAATAGACCATTCATCGGCAGTGTGCCCTATGGTCCGGAAAATACGGTATGTGCCATACCAGAAAATTCAATTAAGATGACATGTACCATTCAACATATATTACTAGCTAATACCATTCATGTTACACATTTGTGTGACAGCTTTGCAAGGTGTTTTGTTGTATTTATAATTGTATATGTTGACAAAGTGATGGGTGTTGATGAATAAACTCAAATAAATGTTGCTGCATTGTACAACAAAAATGATTAAACTAACGTACTTTTAATGTTTGTGTGCTCTATGCCAGATGCAAATCTACATGTACAATTCCGACGACTTTGACAGCCTCAGTGCATCACTCAAGGAGAAGAGAATCATCGCAGCCATGGCGGTTTTCTTCCAGGTGAGTATTCTTTGTACACCGGTACCTCGGTTTACGAGTGCCCCAGCTTACGAGTATTTGGGATACAAACTCTCTCTTGGCAAATTATGTTTTAGTTAATGAGCAAACATTTGGGTAACAAGCCTCCCCACCACTAGTTGGCATAGCGGATGTCACTGTGAACCATGTGAGATCCCAACGAAACCTGTATGTACCTTTCAGCTTTAATGGTGCCTTCACAGAAGTGTAACTTGCCCATGTCTTGGGCACTAATACACCCCCATACCATCACAGATGCTGGCTTTTCAACTTTGCGCCTAGAACAGTCCGGATGGTTCTTTTCCTCTTTGTTCCGGAGGACACGACGTCCACAGTTTCCAAAAAAAATTTGAAATGTGGACTCGTCAGAACACAGAACACTTTTCCACTTTGCATCAGTCCATCTTAGATGAGCTTGGGCCCAGCGAAACCGGCGGCGTTTCTGGGTGTTGTTGATAAATGACTTTCGCTTTGCATAGCAGAGTTTTAACTTACACTTACAGATGTAGCGACGAACTGTAGTTACTGACAGTGGTTTTCTGAAGTGTTCCTGAGCCCATGTGGTGATATCCTTTACACACCGATGCCCATCTCACCCTCTTTCATCATTGTCTTCCCCACAATCATCCAGTTACCAGTCAGTTTTTTGATGCTGGGAGGGATCAAAGTTCTTGGGCGTTGCATGCAGTGATTTCTCCAGATCCTCTAAACCTTTTGATGATATTACGGGCCGTAGATGGTGAAATCCCAAAATTCCTTGCAATAGCTCGTTGAGAAATGTTTTTCCTAAACTGTTCGACAATTTGCTCACGCATTTGTTCACAAATAGGTGACCCTCGCCCCATCCGTGTTTGTGAATGAGTGAGCATTTCATGGAAGCTGCTTTTATACCCAATCATGGCACCCACCTGTTCCCAATTAGCCTGTTCACCTGTGGGATGTTCCAAATACGTGTTAGATGAGCAATCCTCAACTTTCTCAGTCTGTTTTGCCACTCGTGCCAGCTTTTTCGAAACATGTTGCAGGCATCAAATTCCAAATGAGCTAATATTTGCAAAAAATCAAGAAAGTTTTCCAGTTTGAACGTTAAATATCTTGTCTTTGCAGTCTATTCAATTGAATATAAGTTGAAAAGATTATACAATCATTGTATTCTGTTTTTATTGACCTGTTACACAACGTGCCAGCTTCACTGGTTTTGGGGTTTGTACCACTCTTCCATACACCAACAACATGATCTGAATATATTGCCTTAACTTTAACCAATTATATACCCATAACAGATCACCAATAACTTTTTTTAAACTAAGTACTAAGGTTTTGTTTAAAGAGGGACTCTTGAAGAAAAGTCTTGGATGGATGATATGGAGAAGGAAAAACTAGGTTGATAACAAAAAGATGATATAAAAGTGGTGGAAGGACAGAAATATGAGGATGTTAGACATAGTCACCACAATGGACTTTATTTTTTTATATAAACCAGTCGCTTTAGAGAGACATAGAGAAAGGGAAATTGAGCTGTTGGGACGAATTGAGAGCGAGAGAGGATTTGTGATGTGAGGCCCCACAGCTGAGGATCTCAGGGGACTAGCCTTTGGGTTTTCAGAGATAAACATTAATAATGAAACACTAATTCCCACTGTCCTCCTTTCTTTTTCCTCCTCACTTTCTCAAACTCTGTTATTTTCTCTGTTTGCACCAGACTGACTTTTTATTTCTTGTCATGTTATTTATTTCCTTACAAATGCCCGCCTTCTTGGCTGAAAACACGTCTTTGTTGCAGTGTGAGCACACAATAGATGTCTTTGTAGGTGGGGACAAGTTAAAGACTTTCAAATATATATATTTTATCTGAACTTCTCCTGCGTGGATTTTTGTCCACCAACTGTTTAGTTTTTTGTGTAGCCATACAAACTAAAGCAGTTCTTTGTCCTCTGATATTTTTCAAGGCAAGACCATTCCAAAACAATAACATGTATTTTTGGTTTTGTATTTATAAAAAGGGCAAAACTAAAAGTGTTTTTAGCTCCGACAGTGTATACTAGATCATGTCTACTATTATGCATTTTAGAATAGAATAGAATGCCTTTTATTGTCACAATACACAGGTACAATGAGATTAAAAGTAACTCCAGTATCAGTGCGACAGTCTACAACAGGGGTGTCCAAAGTGCGGCCCGGGGGCCATTTGCGGCCCGCAGGTAATTTTTTAACGGCCCCACGGCACATTCTAAAAATACGATGAAAAAAAAAAAAACACATAAAAAGTGGTATAAAAGAGCAAACAGGTGAAATGTAACAAGAAAATGTTGCGTTATTTACTCTAATAACACAAAGCTGCTATGCAGGCTGTTTCTTTCTTTAAAAAATAATAATCAATCAAAATTAAAGGCCTACTGAAATGAAATGTGTTTATTTAAACGGGGATAGCAGATCCATTCTATGTGTCATACTTGAACATTTCGCATTATTGCCATATTTTTGCTGAAAGGATTTAGTAGAGAACAACGACGATAAAGATCGCAACTTTTGGTATCTGATAAAAAAAAAAAGCCTTGCCACTACCGGAAGTAACGTGACATAGTCAGTTGAAAGGCTCCTCACATGTTCCTATTGTTTTCAATGCAGCTAGAGCAATTCGGACCGAGAAAGCAACGATTACCCCATTAATTTGAGCGAGGATGAAAGATTCGTGGACAAGGAACGTTAGAGTGAAGGACTAGAATGCAGTGCAAGACATATCTTTTTTCGCTCTGACCGTAACTTAGGTACAAGCTGGCTCATTGGATTCCAAACTCTCTCCTTTTTCTATTGTGGATCATGGATTTGTATTTTAAACCACCTGGGATACTATATCCTCTTGAAAATGAGAGTTGAGAACGCAAAATGGACATTCACAGTGACTTTTATCTCCACGACAATACATCGACGAAACACTTTATCTACGGAGCTAACGTGATAGCATCGTGCTTAACTGCATATAGAAACAAAATAAATAAATCCCTGACTGGAAGGATAGACAGAAGATCAACAATACTACTAAACCATGGACATGTAACTACACGGTTAATGCTTTCCAGCCTGGCGAAGCTTAACAATGCTGTTGCTAACGACGCCATTGAAGCTAACTTAGCAACCGGACCTCACAGAGCTATGCTAAAAACATTAGCTATCCACCTACGCCAGCCAGCCCTCATCTGCTCATCAACACCCGTGCTCACCTGCGTTCCAGCGATCGACGGTGCGACAAACCGATCACAGATGCGGTCGGCGAGACGGAGGAAGTTAAGGTGAGTTCGCCGGCTAGCGCATCTGCTATCCATCTCTGTCCTCCTGGCTGTGTTGCTGTAGTCTGTAACTAATACACCGATCCCACCTACAACTTTCTTCTTTGCAGTCTCCATTGTTCATTAAACAAGTTGCAAAAGATTCACCAACACAGATGTCCAGAATACTGTGGAATTTTGAAATGAAAACAGAGCTTTTTTGTATTGTATTCAATGGGGTACCAATACTTCTATCAACCGTTTACGTCACGCGCATACGTCATCATATCTAGACGTTTTCAACCGGAAGTGTGGCAGGAAATTTAAAATTGCACTTTATAAGTTAACCCGTCCGTATTGGCATGTGTTGCAATGTTAAGATTTCATCATTGATATATAAACTATCAGACTGCGTGGTCGGTAGTAGTGGCTTTCAGTAGGCCTTTAATGTCATTATGAATTATTGACCTATTCAAGGCTCCATTTACTTCACATTAAATATTCCACTTTCAGATATTTTGGGGGGAAAGTGTTGCATATTTTTTGGTTGCCATTTAAAAAACAAAGTTTTTTAAAGAAGGGCCTAAAACGAACAAACAAAAAACAAAAACAAAAACAACAATATAACTTATAATTGAAGGATAGATCTGAAGTTGATCTTGAGACTATTGTGGTAAAAGTTAAAAAAAATGTTGGATTTATTTTTTTAAACTTTACTGAGCAGTACACTATTGGATCCCCAATAATTGTAGTTTTTTTTTTTTTTTTTTAATTGTCATTGCTCAAAAAAATAATGAATTAAAATCAATGTTGTTATGAGATATTGACCTTTTTAAGACTCCAATTATTATATAATCTCAAATATTCCACTTTCCGCCACAGAATGCACCGCCCGACGGGAGCGCCACACCAACCAAAGCCCACACTCAAACCCTCCACGTGCAAGACCGAATCCACCCAAAAAAAGTCACTTAACAAGAAGCCAAAAAGTGCAAAAACAATAATGCTCGCGAGTCGCGTTTGAGGAGCCGCGAACGACCGCAGGGACACAACATTAGGTACACCTGCAGACTGCAGCACGGATTTAATATTTCATTCATTCAGAACTCTTCCAATACGAACACCACTGTTCCCGCACTTATAAGTAAATGTAAGACCATAAAAACGTTTTTTTTTATTAAATGTGCTTTTTTCTGTGCTACAGTTTGTAAGTGTAAAGTTAAAGTTAGGTTTAAGTACCAATGATTTGTCCTCTGCATTTGACCCATCCCCTTGTTCACCCCCCCGGGAGGTGAGGGGAGCAGTGGGCAGAAGCGGCGCCGTGCCTGGGAATATTTTTTGGTGATTTAACCCCCAATTCCAACCCTTGATGCTGAGTGCCAAGCAGGGAAGAATGCTGGTATGAGCTTTTAAACATAACCCGTTAACTGCTGCCAATCAAATGGTGAATAAGATACTCTTTAGGGTTCATAAGTTTGTAAATCTGACTGTGATGAAGTCAGTGCCTCACCTGACATGAACCTCACCGCACGCCACTGCGTTTAATGCATTTTTCAATTTTCATAACGTTGTAGTTTTGCGGTAACTGTATTATTTTGTTGCATTTTAAAACTGTTTCCGTATTAGTGTTGTCCCGATACCAAGATTTTGGTACCGTTAGCAGTACCAAAATGTATTTCGATACTTTTCGGTATTTTCGATACTTTTCTAAATAAAGGGGACCACAAACAATTGCAATATTGGCTTTACTTTAACAAAATATCTTACATTAAACATATGTTTATTATTGCAATTTAGTCCTTGTATAAAATAGTGAACATACTAGACAACTTGTCTTTTAGTAGTAAGTAGGCAAACAAAGGCTCATAATTAGTCTGCTGAAATATGCAGTGACATATTGTGTCATTTACCATTCTATTATTTTGTCAACATTATTAAGGACAAGCTGTAAAAATGTATTATTAATTAATCTACTTGTTCATTTACTGTTAATATCTGCTTACGTTCTCTTTCAACGTGTTCTATCTACACTTCTGTTCAAATGTAATAATCACTTATTCTTCTGTTGTTTGATACTTTACATTAGTTTTGGATGATACCACAAATTTAGTTATCAATCCGATACCAAGTAGTTACAGGATCATACATTGGTCATATTCAAAGTCCTCATGTATCCAGGGACATATTTCCTGAGTTTATAAACATAATTAAAATAAGAAAAACAATGAAAAAAGATTTTGTGATGCTAAAAAAAAATGGATGTTATTATTGTAGTATCGACTAGATATGCTCCTGTACTTGGTATCATTACAGTGAATGTTAGGTGTAGATCCCCAGGGGGTAGGAGACCGGTACTTTTTAGAGGCGTTATATTACCGAATATGACTCATTAGTATTGCGGTACTATACTAGTACTGGTATACTGTACAACCCTACTCTGTATTGTTCTTTATTTTGTGTCTTTAAGTAACAGAAAAGATTAGACATGCTTAATACTCATGTATTGGCATCGTGTTTTTCAGACCGTTTTCCGGTCGATGTTTGATTTTTTTTTTTTAAATCCAAACAGAGGAGTTAATCTTCCCACATTTAGGCACCGATTTCTCTTTGGGTTTTGTTGGTTTAGCTTCCATTGTGCTTTCCGTCTCAGCTAGGAGCAGCTTTGTTGACATCCCTTAAAGTTTGTTCAAGTGACGTAAGTTACATTAGCCGCAGCCCAGATGTTACCATTATGACAATCGAGAATGCTATTTTTATCAAGGTCGTTGTCATCCCAGGGCATTTAATTGATCGCAACTGGACTGTTTGGTTCGTCTTTAAAGACATTTAGCCTCTCATCCGAGTAGGCATCATCAGTTCATGTTCGTAGACTTAGATTGGTCAGATCTAGATCTGATCTATTGAATGCCCTGAAAAATGTACTGTGTTTTTTAATACAAAAAAAACGGTAGCTATGTTTTTTTAATGGTAACATTTTGTCATCTGAGGTGCTATTGTTTTTTGCCGTAAAACCTACGGGTGTTGTTTTTGCTCTGTATACTGTAAATGGAAAACCGATTCCGCTGTTATTTTAACCAAAATATTCAGGCGACCGAGATTACCGTAAAATCACAAGGCCTTGTGGTTAGAGTGTACGCCCTGTGATCGTTAGGTCGTGAGTTCAAACCCCGGCCGAGTCATACCAAAGACTATAAAAAAATGGGAGCCATTACCTCCCTGCTTGGCACTCAGCATCGATGGTTGGAATTGGGGGTTAAATCACCAAAATGATTCCCGGGCGCGGCCACCGCTGCTGCTCACTGCTCCCCTCACCTCCCAGGGGGTGAACAAGGGTGATGGGTCAAATGCAGAGGACAAATTTCACAACACCTAGTGTGTGTGTGACTATCATTGGTACTTTAACTTTAACTTTAACTTAAAACCAACAGTATGGTCTTTGTTTATACAGTGCATAACTGTAAATGGCAAAACAATGGCGGTAATTTGGTAAACTTGGGAAACATTGGTTAGTGCAATGCATCCTATTAATACCACTGTGGCCTTTTGTATAAATTGTAATTGAAAAGTTTGGCCTCCTTATTTGCAAAATCTTGCCATGGCTGGTTGCACCTTGGTTTTCAAAGGGCCGGGAGTTGCACACCTATGCTGTAGATGATAAGTTTGGCTATAAATCTCAAATATACAACATCAAGTGGCAAGAACCACTTCAATACGAAGTAAAGCAAAACAAATTCTGGTGCAAAAATCACCCCACATTCTTTACTGTTTGTTGGCGTTACAATATTCTTATTATTATGGGGAGACATGGGGATATAAGCACACTATATTTACTAGCTACACTTAAAAAAAGAGCAGGTGGGATAATAAATAACAATATTGCCAAAAAATTTATAATTTTGAAATTTATCAAGCTGGCACACTTTCAAACCACTAAAATCCTGCACAAAGAAAACAACCTGCTCAGCAACTTGTAACATACTCTATATCTTATGGTACAACCTGGAAACATTGTAATCTGGGGTCAAAACTAGTTTGGTTCTTTCAAGCATCACACACGTTCAGCCAGGCAACTCAGCGACTATGTTGTTGTTTTAATTGCACCATGACTGAGCATGTTACTCTACTGACCAGTGTGCGGAAAAATTGCATTGCATTAGTAACCTACTTAGTTATGTTTGACGTAAGACTCCCAAAATGCAGCACGGAACGACACAGGAAGTCCTTCATACCGACAGCCATCAGACTGTATAATGCATATGTTCCTTGTTGACTGTACTTGAATGTATAATAGACAGTATTTATATTATTCACATGTGAATAATGCTGTATAAAAGACTGTATTTATATTATTCACATGTGAATAATGCTGTATAATAGACTGTATTTATATTATTCACATGTGAATAATGCTGTATAATAGACCATATTTATATTATTCACATGTGAATAATGCTGTATAATAGACCATATTTATATTATTCACATGTGAATAATGCTGTATAATAGACTGTATTTATATCATTCACATGTGAATAATGCTGTACAATAGCCTGTATTTATATTATTCACATGTGAATAATGCTGTATAATAGACTGTATTTATATTATTCACATGTGAATAATGCTGTATAATAGACTGTATTTATATTATTCACATGTGAATAATGCTGTATAATAGATTGAATTTATTTTATTCACATGTGAATAATGCTGTATAATAGACTGTATTTATAATATTCACATGTGAATAATGCTGTATAATAGACTGTATTTATATGATTCACATGTAAAAAATACCTAAGTGTTTATTGTTTATTGTGAGCGAACTGTGGTGCTGAATTTACCCCAGGGATCAATAAAGTACTTTCAATTATATTATATTCTAATAGCACTAACACACACACACACACACACAAACACTTGGCGCAACTACTACTTCTACTACTACGGGGTAATAATGAACATTCAATAAAGTGACAATCATCAACAATAATAATCCTACAATACCTCTTCAGTGGACACAGCCATTGAGGCACATTCAAATGATTTAATACCTATGAGAGAAAACGTTCCACAGGCGCTGCCATCAACAATCTGCTTGGAGTCCACATACTACCAATGCTGAGCTTAAACATCGAATCCCTGATGTCACACTTCACTTGACAAGCACCGCCTTTTTAAAGGCACACATTCAAGCGCTCTTCTCTCATGAAACATCTCTCAACTGCATTCACCATTCATACGAAAGTTTTAAAAAAAAGTAACACATTACTTTTCCTTGTAACTATAGTAATAATAATAACAGAAAAAAAAGATAAATACAAAAAAATGATAATAATAATTGCATCTATCTGGAGTGCCGTGGCTCGGTGCCGTGCCAGCAACCAAAGGGTTCCATGTTCGATCCCCGCTTTCGCCGTCCTAGTCGCTGCTGTTGTGTATTTGGGCAAGACACTTTACCCACCTGCTCCCAGTGCCACCCACACTGGTCTAAATGTAGCTTAAAGATGTAGATAATGGGTTTCACTATGTATAGTGGTTTGAGTCTCTAGAGAAAAGCGCTATATCTTTATAATTCACTTCACCTCACTATTAAAGAGTAATTCCATTAGTAGTTCCATTAAGTTTTGGGGAAAGTAACTGTAATTACTTTTTTTTTAAGTAGTTTTCCTAAAAGCCAATGACAGTGGTCCTTTGGAGTGCAGTATTTGGCATCTTTATCTGTGAACAAGTTAAAACCTTCCTTGCTTCATGGCTTTTCAGAATAGAACTTTGGGTAACACTTTAGTATGGGGAACATATTCACCATTGATTAGTTGCTTATTAACATGCAAATTAGTAACATATTGGCTCTTAATTAGTCATTATTAAGTACTTATTAATGCCTTATTCTGCATGGCCTTATTATACAACCAGTAAGCCATTAACTAAGAGTTGTCCCTCAATAACCTCAGAATGATTGCTTATTAGTAGGGATGTCCGATAATGGCTTTTTGCCGATATCCGATATTCCGATATTGTCTTGTCTCTTATTTACTGATACCGATATCAATCGATACTATTATCAACCGATACTGATGTATACAGTCGTGGAATAAACACATTATTATGCCTAATTTGGACAACCAGGTATGGTGAAGATAAGGTCCTTTTTTTTTTTAATTATAAAATAAAATAAGATAAATCAATTAAAAACATTTTCTTGAATAAAAAAGAAAGTAAAACAATATAAACACAGTTACATAGAAACTAGTAATTAATGAAAATTAGTAAAATCAACTGTTAAAGGTTAGTACTACTAGTGTGCCAGCAGCACGCACAATCAATCTTGCAGACTGTATTGATATATATTGATATATTATGTAGGAACCAGAATATTAATAACAAAAAGAAACAACTCTTTTGTGTGAATGAGTGTGAATGAGTGTAAATGGGGGAGGGAAGTTTTTTTGGTTGGTGTACTAATTGTAAGTGTATATTGTGTTTTTTGTGTTGATTTAATTAAAAAAAACAATAAAAAAAACGATACCGATAATTTAAAAAAACGATACCGATAATTTCCGATATTACATTTTAAAGAATTTATCTGCCGATAATATCGGCAGGCCGATATTATCGGACATCTCTACTTATTAGTTACCCTAACCCTTTTATGTCCCCTGGTGTCCAAATAACTCTAAATTAAGTCTTTGTTACTTAGAATATGTTCCCCATACTAAAGTGTTACCGAACGTTGTTATGTAGAACACAATGAAGAGTTTAAAAAAATCCTTATACGACCCCTTTAAGTAAATGTTTTCATTACCTAATATTCTATATTGAATATAGTTTTTTGTTCAGCCCCTATATTATTTTTTATAGTTAAAGGCCATGCAGAGGGATTAACCTGCAAACCTGCATTTGATCTCAAAAGTCTCGCAAATTTCTCAGCACCCATTGCTCCGATATTGCTACAACCAGCTCTACTGAATGGTTGGTTCCAAGTGAAAAGGCTTCTTGGAGGCTTCTGGAATGAGCACCAAATCTGGCGTAGTGTCGTTATGACAGTGGTTTCTGGGAATCTGGGGCCGTACTTATCAAACTTCTTAGAATTACTCCTAAGAAGTCTGCTAAGAGTTGACTTAAGAGTAAATAAATTCTTCGCTGAAAGCTGCACTTAAAAGTTAGTTATCAAGCGTCTTACTCACACTTTCAGCGAAGTGTAGGACTGAATCTTAAGTGTCACACTCAGAGCTGAATTACGACATTACTATGTGCCGTAAACGGAATTTTAGGTGACGTCATTTCTGTGTCCATAGAAATGACCAATCACGGAAGGGAATCCGTTGTCTAAGAATAAAGAAATATCTTGGAAATATTTAAGTGGACAATGGGAGTGTATATTTTGACAATAAACTACAAAATAATACAAAACAAACTAGTCCCTGCCGGCACTCACGCTACCGCTCCCTCTCTTCTATCGCCCACACACTCACTGACGTCACTCACCTCACGGCCACACACATACGCTACTGTCATAACATTTTATTTCCAATTCATTAATTAGGCAACTAATTTGAAACTGGTGTGGGTGGCTCTATATATACTAGCCCACTGCAGCCACATGAAGAAATCAACAAGGAATCGAAAAGTATTAAATCCGTGACAAAAATAATATCCGCTCTGTCTAAACGATACCGTTTGATCTGCTGCTCGTCATCAAAAAAAAAAAAAACATTGTTCCGTTCCCTGAACGTTCGCGCACGTCTCTCTCGCCTCAGTGTCATCCCCTGCTGGCAACTCCTAACCACTTAAGACACCTCTGAAGGTCTCTTAAATATCGTGGAGAGTAAGAGTGATTCTTAGACTTAAGAACGTTGATAAAAAGCTTTTATTCTTAAGTTTGAGAGTAGGACTAAATTTCGCAAATTCTCAGGACTTAAGTGTAAAATGGCACTCTAAGAAGCTTGATAAGTACGGCCCCTGATCTGTTGCCCCAGGTCTAGAAGTCCTAACTCCCAGTTTTGTGCTGTTCCTCAAAGGCCAGAAGAGGTGGTGCTCTCAGAAGTTTGTTTCCCCCCGCCCTGACAATAGCGATTGTCTGATTTACTGGGTGAAGGTGCATAGAGTCGCTGATGGCCTTCAGGACTTTAGTGCCAGCTTGTGCTTTAAAGTAACAGCTGAAGATATGATCCACGATCGTTCCATTCAGGCTTAACGCACATGCTGGAGTCTTCAATATCTCCCAGTAGAATAAGTTGATGTGCTTGATAACATAGGCAGCCTATATCAAAAAACGTATTTGACGGTGCTTGGCTTGCCTCAGCTCAGCCATAAATTAAACTTTGTACTCTATGGCATACTTCCATGTTGTTTAGAAAAGTTTTCAAATATACTTACTTACATGAACAGTGACACAGTTGTGTGTAACTTGGTACCATATCCAACACATTACGCCCTTGCCGTCTACATATGATTTTCATTTTAATTATTTGACAAAACTGTCATTTCATTCTAGGTTCATACAGCATGCATTTATTTTGATCACAATTTATTTATTTTGTCATGGACAAACTACGACTGAAATTATTTGGCACCCCTCTCCATCCTGGGGCTGAATTTGCTCATGCTTTCTTAAAGGCCTACTAAAACCCACTACTACCAACCACGCAGTCTGATAGTTTATATATCAATGATGAAATCTTAACATTGCAAAACATGCCAATACGGCCGGGTTAACTTATAAAGTGCGAATTTAAATTTCCCGCTAAACTTCCGGTTGAAAACGTCTATGTATGATGACGTTTGCGTGTGACGTCAATCGTTGAAACGGAAGTATTGGTACCCCATTGAATCCAATACAAAAAAGCTCTGTTTTCATCTCAAAATTCCACAGTATTCTGGACATCTGTGTTGGTGAATCTTTTGCAATTTGTTTAATGAACAATGAAGACTGCAAAGAAGAAAGTTGTAGGTGGGATCGGTGTATTAGCGGCTGGCTGCAGCAACACAACCAGGAGGACTTTGACTAGGATAGCAGACGCGCTAGCCGACGCTAGCCGCCGACCGCATGGATGATCGGGTGAAGTCATTCGTCCTTCCGTCGATCGCTGGAACGCAGGTGAGCACGGATGTTGATGAGCAGATGAGGGCTGGCTGGCGTAGGTGGAGCACTAATGTTTTTATCATGGCTCTGTGAGGTCCCGTTGCTAAGTTAGATTCAATGGCGTCGTTAGCAACAGCATTGTTAAGCTTCGCCAAGCTGGAAATTATTAACCGTGTATTTACATGTACATGGTTTAATAGTATTGCTGATCTTCTGTCTATCTTTCCAGTCAGGAATTTATTTATTTTGTTTCTATCTGCATTTGAGCCCGATGCTATCACGTTAGTTCAGTAGCTAAAGAGCTTCGCCGATGTATTGTCGTGGAGATAAAAGTCACTGTGAATGTCCATTTTGCGTTCTCGACTCTCATTTTCAAGAGGATATAGTATCCGAGGTGGTTTAAAATACAAATTTGTGTTCCACAATAGAAAAAGGAGAAAGTGTGGAATCCAATGAACCCTTGTACCTAAGATACGGTCAGAGCGAAAAAAGATACGTCCTGCACTGCACTGTAGTCCTTCACTCTCACTTTCCTCATCCACAAATCTTTCATCCTCGCTCAAATTAATGGGGTAATCGTCGCTTTCTCGGTCCGAATCTCTCGCTGCATTTTAAACAATGGGAACATGTGAGGAGTCCTTCCTCCGGTGATGTCACGCTACTTCCGGTATAGGCAAGGCTTTTTTTTTATCAGCAACCAAAAGTTGCGACCTTTATCGTCGTTGTTCTCTACTAAATCCTTTCAGCAAAAATATGGCAATATCGCGAAATGATCAAGTATGACACATAGAATGGATCTGCTATGCCCGTTTAAATAAAAAAATAATAATTTCAGTAGGCCTTTAAACCACCTCTTGGTTTTACTTCCAGCTCGGTTCTTTCCCATCAAATTTTGGAATTTGGAAGGTGAGTCAATCCAAGATTGACAATGGTCCAGATCTTCCTCCTTATCATAACTGAATGTGTCTCAAAGGGGTGATATAATGAAAAAATATATATGTATTCATTCTTTCCATGGTGAGACCCGTGAGCTAAAATGCTCTATTATTGGTTGTATTGACCAGCACAGGTCACCACAGAAGTAAAAAGTGCGTGCTTATGCTTAGATTTTTTCGGGACAATTAAACCTGCTCTGATGTGGGACCCAGCAAGATATGCAGATGGACCGAGCCTAGCTAAGAGACATGCCTCAGCCCGAGGGAAATATACAGAAAAATGTACTCTATACTACGGTTAATTGCGTTGACAGTAGGAATGAATTGTCGATACGTTCTAAATTATATATCCCGAATGCAGCTGAGATAGGCTCCAGCACACCCCGCGACCCCAAAATGGGACAAGCGGTAGAAAATGGATGGATATATATTTCGATATATTATTTGGCATGTTAATGATAATCCATTCATCCATCCATCTTCTTCCGCTTATCTGAGGTCGGTTCGCGGCGTCAGCAGCCTAAGGAGGGAAGCCCAGACTTCCCTCTCCCCAGCCACTTCGTCCAGCTCCTGCCGGGGTATCCCGAGGCATTCCCAGGCCAACCGGGAGACATAGTCTTCCCAACGTGTCCTGGGTCTTCCCCGTGGCCTCCTACCGGTCGGACATACCCTAGGCAGGTGTCCGGGTGGCATCCTGACCAGATGCCCGAACCACCTCATCTGGCTCCTCTCGATGTGGAGGATCAGCGGCTTTACTTTGAGCGCTTACCGGATGGCAGAGCTTCTCACCCTATCTCTAAGGGAGAGCCCCGCCACCCTGGGGAGGAAACTCATTCCGGCCGCTTGTAAACGTGATCTTGTCCTTAACCCAAAGCTCATGACCATAAATGAGGATGGGAACGTAGATCGACCGGTAATTTGAGAGCTCTGCCTTCTGGCTCAGCTCCTTTTTTACCACAACGGATCGATACAGCGTCCGCATTACTGAAGACGCCGCACCGATCCGCCTGTCGATCTCACGATCCACTCTTCCCTCACTCGTGAACAAGACTCCGAGGTACTTGAACCCCTACACATGGGGAAAGGTCTCCTCCCCAACCCGGAGATGGCACTCCACCCTTTTCTGGGCGAGAACCATGGACTCGTCCTTGGATTTGCTGATTCTCATGCCAGTCGCTTCACACTCGGCTGCGAACCGATCCAGTGAGAGCTGAAGATCCTGGCCAGATGAAGCCATCAGGCCACATCATCTGCAAAAAGCAGGGACCTAATCCTGCAGCCACCAAACCGGATCCCCTCAACACCCTGACTGCACCTAGAAATGATGTCCATAAATGATAACAGAACCATTTAAAAATGAGTTACAAAGGCTCCTAATTTGGCTGCCGCAGTAACATAACATACAATTCTGACTGTATTATTTTCTCAAAACTAATATTACCATATGTACGGGTATATAATCCGCCCCCACTGAATTTTAGAAGAAAAACGCTTTCTTTTTTTTTCACATATTAGCCACAAAGGGCTATGAGCCGCAGGTATACATGTTGTGAAATGAGTCATTTCTGCAGAAAGATTTTGTAAATGTTTATTTACCTTATTGTTTCCAAATGGTGCCTGTAACATGACAGTAAAACGGCTGATTGAACAAAACAGAAGTCCTTGTTAGCGCTCTAATCAGGTAAACGGACTCAATAAGTCCACAATTACGTTTGAGCAAATTTACCAAACTAGAACAATACAAGCAGAATGCCATTGCAAGTAATACTAACACAGACACTTGTGAACATGTTGACATATTAGCTAATGCTAACGACGCTATTTTGATTACATTACAAAAGCACGCACAAAAGTGTATTAAAACACTCCTACAGACATCTCACCTGGGACAGTTTAGTACGTATGAATAGTTTGTTATATTGTAAAACTGCTTGGTGTCAAAAATTAAGAATCCATTCGAGTATAAATGCTATGGACGACTAGAAGACGGAACGGCAATTTTACTTCCTGTTGATTGCACTAAACAGAAGGAAATACTGTAGACGTTCACCCTGCCGCACCTAAAATTACCAAACTCAATCAAAAGATGCTGCCCTGCCACAAACAATAACACACTTGTTCAGTGTCAGTTGAAAACTATTTGTTGAATTTAAAACATTATGGCTGTTAGTGAAAAAAATTCCATGAATTAGCCACACTGTTTTATAAGCTGCAGGGTTCGAAGCCTAGGAAATTTTTTTCGGAATTTACGGTAATCTACTTGTTAATTTACTGTCACTATCTGGTTACTTTCTGTTTTAACATGTTGTATTTACACTTATGTTAAATGTTTTAAACACTTATTCTTCTGTTGTTTGGATAGTTTACACTCGTTGTGGGCGATACTACAAATGTGGGTATCCGGCCAATACCAAGTAGTTACAAGGGCAGATTTGTTCATACCTTTGGTTTTTGCCCTTAAAGCCCTCCTGTATACAGAGACATATTTCCTGAGTTTGTAAACAATAACAAAGACGACAACATATTTTTCGATAGTAAAAAATATCGACCAAACCGCTGTGGGAAGTGCTCAGAGAGTATGGGGTATTGTGGCGGTCCGCTCCCTGCATGATCAATGTCAGAGCTTGGTCCGCATTGCCGGCAGTAAGTCGGACCCGTTTCCAGTGAGGGTTGGACTCCGCCAAGGCTGCCCTTTGTCACTGATTCTGTTTATAACTTTTATGGACAGAATTTCTAGGTGCAGTCAGGGCGTTAAGGGGATCCGGTTTGGTGGCTGCAGGATTAGGTCTCTGCTTTCGCAGATAATGTGGTCCTGCTGGCTTCATCTGGCCAGGATCTTCAGCTCTCACTGGATCGGTTCGCAGCCGAGTTTGAAGCGACTGGATTGAGAATCAGCACCTCCAAGTCCGAGTACATGGTTCTCGCCCGTAAAAGGGTAGAGTGCCATTTCCAGGTTGGGGAGGAGACCCTGCCCCAAGTGGAGGAGTTCAAGTACCTCAGAGTCTTGTTCACAAGTGAGGGAAGAGTTGATCGTGAGATCGACAGGCGGATCGGTGCGCCGTCTTTGGTAATGCGGACGCTGTATTGATCCGTTGTGGTGAAGAAATTCCAAGATGGCGCCAGTATGTGCTAAGGCTTGCCGTCTCTCGCTGTCAGCTTTGCTTGTTTTTGTGCTGTTCGCGTCTTTTGTTGTACCTGTCAACTCACTGTTTGTGTATGACCGCCAAACGCTGTTGGATCTTTGTCCCTCTCACACGGATATGATCAACTTCGACGTTAGTTTTACGACGTCCCAGTCAGCTTTCTCACCTGGCCGGATTCCTGCCTTCCTTTTTCGCCCTCGAAAGCGTCATCGGCGCCGCGGTAAACGTGGCGGCCAGCTGGTGAAAGTTAGGGCACTCCTGGCCCGGCTTTCCGTGACTTCCCGAAGGAGGTATGGACCGGTACCTGGTTTCTTCCTGCACCCACGTTTGCTGGATCCCGCCGGGTCCTGGATTGTTCCTGTCGTCGGCCTGCAGGGGGAAGCTCGCCCGCCGCGCTCCTGCTGTCTCCGCCCCCGGAGGTGCGAAGTGAATTCCCGCCACCTGCGGGCTCTGTGTCGGGCCCCACCCGGATCAGCACCGGCCTTGGACGCGCCGGCCCCCGTTAAGTTCGGTCTTGTTAACGCAAGATCCTTGACAAACAAAACATTTATCCTTAAGGATTTATTCGTCTCCCGCGGACTGGACTTCCTCTGTGTGACGGAGACTTGGCTGAGAACTGGTGAGTTCGCTCCTCTAAATGAACTTTTATCACCGGAGTGCTCGTATTTTAATTCTCCGCGGCCGTCTGGCCGAAAAGGAGGAGGATTAGCAGTCGTTTTTAAAAATGACTTTAAATGCCGTCAGATCCGCCTGCAATCCTCCTTTTCAAGCTTCGAACTATGCATGTTTGAGCTGGGTCTTTCTGATGTCGTCCTGTGTGCTGTAGTTTATCGACCACCTAAGTACCACAAAGACTTCATAAATGACTTTTCTGAATTTCTGGCCGAAATTCTGCCCAAATATGATCGTGTTCTTATTGTTGGTGACTTTAATATTCACACCTGCTGCCCAGACGAACCTCTATCCAGGAGCTTCCTGGATGTCATTGACTCTTTTCATTTTATACAGTCTGTATCTGGTTCCACACATGAACGTGGGCATACACTAGATCTCGTATTGTCTCATGGTTTTAATGTTGACAATGTCGTTGTTGGTGATGCTGTGTTTTCTGATCACAGTCCTGTTATGTTTAATTTAAGTTTGGACCCTGATGTGAAACCGCTTGCCGTGCGTCATGGGCGTGTTATTAGGTCTGACACCGCAGCCACCTTCTCCCCTTTATTCACTGTCTCCATGCAGAGTATATCACACTCTGCAGACACTGAACAATTGATGTGCTCTTTTCTTTCTACATGTTCTGAGGTTCTGGATAGTATAGCGCCCCTCAAAGCTATACGTCCAAAGCCAAAACAGGAGCCTTGGCTCAATGAAACCACACGCACAGCTCGGCGTGAGTGGCGAAGGGCGGAGCGCAAGTGGAAAGGGGATCACTTGGAGGTTTCTTATCAAATTTTAAAAGAAAACTGTCAGAACTATCAAAGTGTGGTTAAAGCTGAGAAAACAAAATATCTGTCAGACTTAATTTTAAATAGTATCAGCAAGCCACGTGTTCTTTTTAATACTATTAGTTATGTTCTTAATCCGAATCCAGCCACTTTACTGGAGATGACAAGTGAAACTTGTGAAAAATTTCTCTCCTTTTTTAACGATAAAGTTGCTTTTATTCGGGCAAATCTTTCTCGCTCTCCATTGAGTTTTAATGTGGCCACTCAGTGCTTGGCTGTGTTTAGTCACTTTGAGCCTGTGTCCATGCCTGAGCTTACAGGAATAGTCCACAAACTGAAACCCTCGTCCTGTCCCACAGACCCAGTCCCCCCTCGCTTTTTTAAAGAAATCTGGGGCACTATTGACTTGTCTGTTAGGGACATCATCAACAGCAGCTTGATTTCTGGCTGGGTCCCCTCTTTTTGTAAAAGAGCTGTTGTCGAGCCTTTGATTAAAAAAACAGGTCTAGATCCGACATGTTTGTCAAATTATCGGCCCATTTCCAAATTACCTTTTGTGTCAAAAATTCTGGAGAAATGTGTTTTAGCGCAGCTGCAGCCTTTTTTAGATGAAAATAGCACTTTAGATCCATTTCAGTCTGGATACAAGGCTTTGCACAGTACTGAATCTGCACTTTTAAAGGTTTTTAATGACTTGCTTTTAATGTCTGATTCTGGTAGCTCTGCCATTTTAGTGCTTTTAGATCTTACAGCTGCCTTTGACACAGTCGACCACACAATTCTTTTAGACCGCCTGAGAGACTGTGTGGGTGTCAGGGGGACTGCATTAGAGTGGTTCAGATCCTACCTGTCAGAGAGGTCCTTCTCTGTCAGGCTGGGGGACGCCACCTCTTCTTCTGCTCCGCTTTACTGTGGTGTCCCCCAGGGATCCATTCTAGGCCCCATCCTGTTTTCCTTGTACATTCTCCCTCTTGGAGAGATTTTTAAGAAACATGGAGTGTCTTATCACTTTTATGCAGATGACTGCCAAATGTATATGCCAATTTCAAAAGGCCACGGCCCCCTGACACCCCTTCTCAACTGTCTATGTGATGTCAAGGCTTGGTTAGCCCAGAATTTTTTAATAATGAATGAGGGAAAAACGGAAATTTCAGTTTTTGGTCCGGCCCTCACTGACTTGGGACCATTGCAAAATCATGTGCGTCCCAAAGTCACCAGCCTTGGCGTCACTATAGACAGCGATTTTAAATTCGACAAACAAGTCAATGGCGTTTTAAAATCGTGTTTTTATCATCTTCGTCTTTTAGCAAAGGTAAAACCATTTTTATCTTTTAACCTTTTTGAACAAGTCGTGCATGCTTTTATTTCAAGTCGCCTAGACTACTGCAATGCACTTTATGCTGGCATTAGCCAAAAAGCTCTCTCCCAGTTGCAGTTAGTCCAGAACGCGGCAGCACGACTTTTAACAGGGGCCAGGAAACGTGAGCATATAACCCCAATTCTTCGGAGTTTGCACTGGCTCCCTGTTCATTTTAGAATTGATTTTAAATCCTTGCTGTTTGTTTTTAAAGCTTTACATGGACTGGCACCTCAGTATATCTCGGACCTCATCCAAATTTACACTCCTGCGCGCGCTCTGAGGTCCGAGAGCCAGCTCCAGCTCGTGGTGCCCAGGACGAGACTTAAAACCAGGGGAGACAGGGCCTTCTCTGTGGTCGGCCCTAAACTCTGGAACACTCTGCCCCTCCATGTTCAAACTGCTCCCACAGTGGAGTGTTTTAAGTCTCGTCTAAAGACCCACTTTTATTCTTTGGCTTTTAACACTACGTGAGTTGTGTGGTCTTCTGTCCTCTGTTGTCCTGTGTGGTTAGGGTTAGGGTTATAAATTTTGATGTCTATTTTACTGTTTTAATTGGTTTCACCCTTTAAAATCGTTTTTAATCATATTTATTTTTTATATTGTCTCTGTATTGGTTTTCTATTCATTTATTCTTTGTTTTTATTCAGTCATTGGTGTAGCATAATATTGTTTTTAATATAGTTTTTAATATTGTTTTTAATATTGTTTTTAACATGGCTGTGCAGCACTTTGGAAACATTCTTGTTGTGTAAATGTGCTATATAAATAAAGTGGATTGGATTGGATTGGATTGAAGAAGGAGCTGAGCCGGAAGGCAAAGCTCTCAATTTACCGGCCGATCTACGTTCCCATCCTCTCCTATGGTCATGAGCTTTGGGTTATGAACGAATGAACAAGATCACGGGTACAAGCGGCCGAAATGGGTTTCCTCCTCCGGGTGGCGGGGCTCTCCCTTAGAGATAGGGTGAGAAGCTCTGTCATTCGGGAGGAGCTTAGAGTAAAGTCGCTGCTCCTCTACATCGAGAGGAGCCAGATTAGGTGGTTCGGGCATCTGGTCAGGATGCCACTAGATTGCCTCCCTATGGAGGTGTTTAGGGCACGTCCGACTGGTAGGAGACCACGGGGAAGACCCAGGACACGTTGGGAAAACTATGTCTCCCGGCTGGCCTGGGAACGACTCGGGAGCTGGACGAAGCAGCTGGGGAGAGGGAAGTCTGGGCTTCCCTGCTTGGGCTCCTTCCCCCGCGACCCGATCTCGGATAAGCGGAAGAAGATGCATGGATGGATGGCACTGTGGTATAGACCTGATCCCACACTACATGGCATTGTCACTGTCTATTTGTATCAATTTGCCCACTTTTTATACAGAATTGGGATGAGGTGACTCAGTGGCCATCCTTGTACACATGTAGCTTACCACCACCAAGCTTGAATGTATGGGTTTCCCAATGGAAAACACTTTGAGACAATTGAGAAAATACATATATATATGCGGAAGACCCTTGCTTCTGGGTGGGTTCTTAGGACCATCCAAAGACGACATTGTCGTGAGCAGGTTTCACTTCTTTATTTTTCAATCTCAGGAAGTCTTTTGCTGGCCGCTTTTCAGCTCCGGCTCCACCTGCTGCTCGATCCGCCTCCCGCTTTTCAGCCGGCCGCGTCTTCGTCGTCGACGTCTTCCTCTCGCTGCATTCACTGCTCCGCGTCTTGCCTCTGGCTCTCCACCTCCTCCTTTGTCTCTCTCGGCTGTCACGCTTTTATACACAGACAGCAGATTATCTGATTGTGCCCAGCTGCCCAGCCCACGCACCTGTAGTCCATTTGGACGTGGGTCCGCAAGCCACGCCTCCTAGCCGCCATCTTGGAGCGGGCCCCGGTGTCGGACCGCCGGCCCCGCCTCTCCACAATATATATAAATATAATTAATATATAGTCATTTGAAATAGGGAGGCAGCCATTACATGAACCCAACCTGGAGACGAGACAGACTCTGTCTAATACGTATATGGTTGGATGCTAAAACCCTCCGCTGTTCCCATTTGTAATAAAAAGTAGCATATAGTTCTAACTTATCTTTGTCGTTACGGAAGCATACTGCTTAAAATACAACATGACTGATGGCGGCGGACACGTAGTCGCAGCCAGCTGGAGTAGGCGAGGTGTGGAGGAAGTCATTTGCATGTAAATAAGACAGGCCATAAATTTGTTCTTTTTTCTTTCTTCAAGAGACAGTAAAAAAGGGTCTTGAAGATGATATATAAAGCTAAATTCATGCACAATTTGGACCAAAGCACCGCCATTACATGCAATGCAGACCACAAGGGGAAAAGTTCACACTGCATGGTAGGATGTCTTTTGTAAAATTTGGTCTTTTTATGTAGTCGTTCACATTAAAAAACAATGCCGCGTCTAATGTGAACGCAATCTGACCCGCATGCAGTCATGACGTAAACATGGTTCCAATTCTAGAACCTGTAAGTCCTCGCGCCTTTTTGGCAAGTTGATAGATTTTGTGCAATCAAAGTCAACATTTTATGAACCAAAATATTGCAGGTACAATATTAAGAAAAAAGTGGGCAAGCATTTTGGTTTGTGAGACATTTGCTTCATCGAAGCCAGAAGTGGTGGAACATTGACGTTCCATTTTCGCCTCTTTCCTGCTCATTTGTCAAGTCTTTATTTTGCCACCGTCTAAAGAATTATGACAGTATCGTTTTTTGATGACGCATTGGTAGGATGAACGCGACTAAATCATTCAGACCGCAGTCGCATCGGATTTGATTTATATCCACATAGTGTACGAAAAATGCCTGTGTCGGATTTAAACAAATCGGAATTGAAATGAATGAAATGAAATGAAATGAGTTTATTTCAGTCATATAATCAACCATTTTGTGTGATCAATTTAACAGCACAGATGATACATATTAACAATCATACACATACACACACAAAAATATAAAGAATGCCCGAAAAAGGAATAGGCTGAAGCCAAGGCTTATATTTGCCTATTCTATACATTCACTGAAAATTAGTTTTCCTGGAACATCAACGTTCAAAAAATCAATGGGATGAAAGTAATCGTTGCTATATTTTATAATTTTCCATTATTTCCCCTTTCAAGGCTTTCTTAAACCTTAACAAAGAACTACATGTCTTCAACTCATCACCGAGCTTGTTCCACCATTCAACTCCTAAAACTGAAATACATTTGTATTTTATATTCCTTCTTGCTTTACATCAGGGGTGTCCAAACTTTTTCCACTGAGGGCCGCACACTGAAAAATCAAAGCAAGCGGGGGCCATTTTGATATTTTTTATTCTAAAAACCAATACAATATATGTTTAAAAAAGATACATTTAGGCCTCCACTCAGACTTGATCCCGGGGACCCCAAAAGGTTTTGGTCAAAAAAAATATTACAAATGTGTCATTATTTAGTATTATTATTATTATTATTATTCAAGGTTTACATCTCTAGATCAACATTAGGTCTATCTGTCAATATAACGCTTTTAAAGATTTAAGTTGTGTGCCATTTTTGTCAAGGAAAACCGTGTTTTTTTATGGAAAAAAACACAAAATAAAATGTTTTAAGTGGAATATTTTAGATTATATAATAATTGGAGTCTTAAAAAGGTCAATAACTCATAACAACATTGATTTTAATTCATTATTTTTTTGAGCAATGACACTTAAAAAAAAAAAAAAAAAAAAGTCCCACTAAAATTATTGGGGATCCAAAAGGGTACTGCTCAGTAAAGTTTAAAAAAATAAATCCAACATTTTTTTTTTTACTTTTACCACAATAGTCTCAAGATCAACTTCAGATCTATCCGTCAATTATAAGTTGTATTGTTGTTTTTGTTTTTTGTTTGTTCGTTTTAGGCCCTTCTTTAAAAAACTTTGTTTTTTAAATGGCAACCAAAAAAATGCAACATTTCCCCCCCATAATATCTGAAAGTGGAATATTTAATGTGAAGTAAACGGTCAATAATTCATAATGACATTGATTTTGATTCATTATTATTTTTTAAAGAAAAAAACAGCCTGCATAGCAGCTTTGTGTTATTAAAGTAAATAATGCAACATTTTCTTGTTACATTTCACCTGTTTGCTCTTTTATACCACTTTTTATGTTTTTTATTTGTTTTTCATCATATTTTTAGAATGTGCCGTGGGGCCGTTAAAAAACTACCCGCGGGCCCCAAATGGCCCCCGGGCCGCACTTTGGACACCCCTGCTGTACATATTTCAAAAATCAATATCCCCCGTAAATTATAGTTGTATCCTCTTAATTTAGATAGCCTAAGAATACAAGCTAAAAGGTTGTTGTTCTTTACTCGAAACATAATTCCCATTGCTTTTAAAAACACAAAATCTGAAAATTTTAACACATTAGAACTTATGAATAATAGATTGGTATGTTCATAGTAGCACACTTTGTGTATTATTCTAATTACCCTTTTTTGAAGTTTAATTATTGGGTCTTTTTGTTTTATAAACATTTCCCCAAACTTCAACACAATATGTTAGTTATGGAAAAATACCATAATAATATTACATATGCAGACATTTCTTATTCAGCATGTGTCTTACTTGATAAAGAATAGCAATGGATTTTGATATGTTTCCCTTTATATTTTCAATCTGCGGTTTCCAGCATAATTTATGATCAATTATTGTTCCCAAGAACTTAGTTTCTTGGGAAAGTATTTGGCCACCCATCCAAATGATGAGAATCAGGTGTCCTAATCACAGGTGTATAAAATCAAGCACTTAGGCATGGAGACTGTTTCTACAAACATTTGTGAAACAATGGGCCGCTCTCAGTGATTTCCAGCGTGGAACTGTCATAGGATGCCACCTGTGCAACAAATCCAGTCGTGAAGTTTCCTCGCTCCTAAATATTCCAAAGTCAACTTTATTATAAGAAAAGTGAAGAGTTTGGGAACAACAGCAACTCAGCCACCAAGTGGTAGGCCACGTAAACTGACAGAGAGGGGTCAGCGGATGCTGAAGCGCATAGTGCAAAGACTTTCTGCACAGTCAGTTGCTACAGAGCTCCAAACTGCAAGTGACCTTCCAATTAGCCCACGTATAGTACGCAGAGAGCTTCATGGAATGGGTTTCCATGGCCGAGCAGCTGCATCTAAGCCATACATCACCAAGTCCAATGCAAAGCGTGGGATGCAGTGGTGTAAAGCACGTCACCACTGGACTCTAGAGCAGTGGAGACGCCTTCTCTGTGTAATAGTGTGATGTTGTTGCGCTATATTATGAACTAAACAGGGTGTTATATTTTATTTTGAAGTATCGCTTTTATTTTTGAAGGACCGGATGTCCGGTGCGGGAAGTGTCTTTGCTGTTTTTTTGGTAGTTTACTTCCTCTTGCTTCGGACTTTTGAGTTGGAAGGTAAAAGTTCTTCACTGCTCCGTGTTTCTTCATCTTCTGTTGTAAATATTCTTCCTAAACGTTCCTAAATACTTTAAAAGTTAACACAATAATGCTGTGCGTACAAGTGATGTGTTGTTTTCAGTTATTTTTATGCACAATTTTGTTAATTAAGAAGTAGAGCGTCGACTGTGTGAATTGTTTGGTCGCAATTATGCATGGTATTTACACCACACAGGAGCAGAAATCAGTCCGCCAGAAAACTGAGACCTGTGTGTGTGTGTGTGTGTGTGTGTGTTTAGTGTTTCCAACACAGGTATGTGGATTTGTGCAGTATTATTTTTTCTGATAAAATGTTTTTGTTAATGTATTATTATTTTTATATGAATGAATGGTTGTTTATTTCCTCTTGCTTCGGACTTTTGAGTTGGAAGGTTACCAATAAATAATGAAACGACGGCATGGTGAAGTGTCTTGTATTTAAAAAACTACACAGCGCGGACTAAGACTCATTACAGCTGGAGTGATGAATCACACTTTTCCATCTGGCAATCTGATGGACGAGTCTGGGTTTGGGGGTTGCCAGGAGAACGGTACATTTCGGACTGCATTGTGTCGAGTGTGAAATTTGGTGGAGGAGGAATTATGGTGTGGGGTTGGTTTTTCAGGAGTTGGACTTGGCCCCTTAGTTCCAGTGAAAGGCATTTTGAATGCTCCAGGATACCAAAACATGTCGGACAATTCCATGGCATGGCACTTCAAGTTCCTATGTGAGTAAAGGCAGGTGGCCAAATATTATATATATACAATTTCCACTTGATTTAATTGGACTGTTTACATTGACATAAACATATCCGATACAGGTTACATATGAGCAAAAACATCGTAATCAACCTTCAGTGTGAACAAGGCCAAAAAAGTAGTTTAAATGTTGATATCTTTCCTGAAGCAAAAAAAGGCAGCCTTCTCCCTGGTCCTCTCTTCCCCTGTTGCCACTCATGTCCACAGAAGGTATGTCATTACCCAGCAAAATGCGATGCAATAGGCATGGTCAAAATTCAGGCAAAGTTAAGAAAAAGGTAGACAGGAATACACGTGTGGGACGCTAGGACGTGTCATGAATGGCAACAAAGTAGCACAAGATAAAAGTGCTGTGGGATATACTATACATTGGTCTGATATGAGCAGTATCACCAGTCCGTCAGATTATCGAATTGCGGTTATCAAACACGGTTTTACGATCATTTCAATTTGAATACTAACCATTTGGAATTGTGATGCGGTTTGTTATAAATGCATGCTAGTATATAATTCAGTGTTAAAAATGGTGTGGAAGAAAAATAATGAAACACATTTTTACGAAGTAGAAGTAACATTTCCATATAGCATATTTTCACTGTTTACAACCTTCTAAATAAGCTTTTAACATAATTAGCGCTCTCTTAACATGGTTTCACCCGATATAGTAGCATTGAGTGTGTTGCAGGGTTGTACGGTATACCGGTATTAGTATAGTGCCACGATACTAATGAGTCATATTCGGTACTATACCGCCTCTGAAAAGTACCGGTCCGCCAACCCCTCCGCTCCTCCGTCGTCGTCACGTCGTGTCATTGCTGGTTTACGAGCAGATGAGCATGTTCGGCAGCGCGCACACATGGAGACACAGTGTGTAGACAGAAAAGGGAGAACGGATGCAATTTGGCTTGAAAACTAAAGATGAAGGGGAAGTTATAACACTGAAACGCCCTCAGGAAGACGTGCTTTAAGACATGGCTAGCTAGCAGTGTTTTAGCTACTACTAAGTCACTAATCCTCGCCTCCATGGCGACAATTAAAGTAAGTTTCTTACATGTACCATTATCACTGGAGGATGAAGAAGAGCTAAACATGCTTCACTACACAGCAAAAAGTAAACAAACGCCATCGGTGGATCTACATCTAACATCCACTGTAATGAAACCAAGTACATGACCGTATGTAGTCGATACTACTATGATTACGTCAATATTTTTTGGCATCACAACATCTTCTTTCGTTTTTTTAAAACGTATATTATGTTTATAAACTCAGGAAATATGTCCCTGGACACATGAGGACTTTGAATATGACCAATGTATGATCCTGTAATGACTTGGTATCGGATTGATACCCAAATTTGTGGTATCATCCAAAACTAATGTAAAGTATCAAACAACAGAAAAATAAGTGATTATTATATTTCAACAGAAGTGTAGATAGAACAAGTTAAAACAGAAAGTAAGCAGATATTAACAGTAAATGAACAAGTAGATTAATCATTCATTTTCTACCACTTGTCCTTAATAATGTTGACACAATATTAAAATGGAATAATCTAGAATCTAGTCAGCAGACTAAATTTGGAGCCTTTGTTTTGTTTACTTACTACTAAAAGACAAGTTGTCTAGCATGTTCACTATTTTATTCAAGGACAAACTTGCAATAATAAATATATGTTTAATGTACCATAAGATGATTTGTGAAAAATAAAGCCATTCATGCAATTTTTTGTGGTGCCCTTTAATTAGAAAAGTGTTGAAAAGTACCGAAAAGTATCGAAATAATTTTGGTACCGGTAGTACCAAAATATTGGTATCAGGACAACACTAGTGTGTGGTACTGTAGATTACAGTACTCAGTGGTCGCTCGAAGGATCCTCAAACCATCATTGTGTCATGTCTCTTCATGTTTTTGTTTTGGCCATGTGTTTGTTTTTTGGACTCTTTTTAGTTCCTGGTTGCACTTCCTTGTTTGGTTTGGTTTCCATGGTCACCCATTAGTTTTCACCTGTCATGTCACGCACCTGTTCACCTGTCTTGTCACGCACCTGTTTTCACTGATCACGTCACTATTTAAATCTGTCTGTTTCTGTTGTTCGTCCTGGCGTCCTCGCACTTTTTGATCCCTCCACTTCATGTCATGTCACAGTTCTTTGCCAAGTAAGTTTTGTTCATTTATGCCACAGTTAGTGTTTTTTGTTTTATTGTTCATAGTTTCTGCCTTTGTGCAAGTTTTGTGTTCCTACCCAAGTTTTGTATTTCCGCCCTCGTGCAAGTCTTTTGTTTTGTATAGCCAAGTTTTCTACCTCCACTGTGAGCGCCTTTTGTTTATTCCTTTTTTATTGTTAAATAAACATGTATTTAAATTCACGCCTCGCACGGGCCAATTTTCCCTTGCCTTCCGGAGAAGCAAAACCCAAGAACCCAGTCGTGACACATTGTTTGCTTCATGTCGGTTAAATGGCTTCTTACCCAGTTCAATTCGAGCCCTCACATGCCATACCGTTCGAGTTTGTTGATTAAAGAATACGTATCAAGTGTCTCAAATGCTTTAGTTAGATCCACAAACGCCTGCAGCTGCCTACTGTTTACCATCTGTTGCATTGGTAATCTCTTCAGGTATTTCGATTAACGCCATCAATGTTGAAATGTTTGCTCTGTATCCGTATTGGTTTTCCGCGAGTGTTCTATATTTGTTTTAGGAATTGTCCAATTTTTTATTAAATTATTTGTCAATAATTTCAGAAAATTGTGAAGGTAGAGAAACAGGTCTGTAATTGGTAAACTGGTGTTTGTCTTTAGTCTTTTTAATCGGTACAACTTTTGCCATTTTCATTGTATTTGCCTGTTTGAAATCATAGGTTCTGAAATCTCTTCAATAACAATTGTTTATTGTTTCCATATCAATTCCATTACAATCAATTGAGGTGTTAGATTTGCATTTATTCACGATTTTAACAATTTCTTCTTGTGTCACGTCTGTGAGTAACATTGAGTAGTGACTTCTATCTATGTATCATTGAAGTCCTCAACTGACACTGGGTCTGGCATCCTTTCCCCCAGTTTTGGTCCAATATTTACAAAGTAGTTATTGAAGCGTCCAACTACTTCCTTCATATTGTCATTGTTTACATTTTACTCTGAGAAGTATTGAGGGTATTCCCTCTTGGTACCATTTTTATTAATGCTATTGAGGATGCCCCATTTTGCTCTCATGTTGTTGTTTTTCTGTCTAATAACTGACTGTGATATTATTTTCTATATGTCCGTAGTATGTTAGTTTTTTTTTAAATTATACTTTGTGTACTTTATTTCTGCCTCTGTAGATATTTGTGTTATCATTGTTCCATATAATGAATTCTTATTACAATATTTTTTTCAATCCCATTGTCATATATGGTTGATTGTTCTTTTTCTGCTTCCTACTAAGCTGTCTCCATGGACTATGTTTGTCATAAAGCATCATGAATGGGTGTAAAAAAATTACTATACATTGTCCCAATTTTGCTTTTATAGCTCATTTTTTAACAGCAATCATACTCTTCTATGTGCATAATCTTTGTAATGTCTGTTTGCCGTCCATGTTCCTCTTCCTGTAGTTTCCTTCATAGATTGTTAAAACTGGTAGATGATCACTGCTGTCGGTTATGAGCAAACCACTTGTAGTATGATGATCACAATCATTGGTAAAATATTACCAATAAGTGTGGCACAGTGTCCTGTGATTCTACTTGGCTTTGTGAGTCCATGTTTCTGTGACAGAGATTACTTTGACGGGTTTGTTGAACTGTTCTAAGAAATGTTAAATGTTATTATAGTTTGCATACAAGCTTCTTCTGTTGAAATGAGTAATTTAAGGAATTTAATGTTGCTAGTAGGGTTGTACGCAGGGGCGCCGAAAAGGGGGGGTAAAGGAGACGGTTTCTAGGGGCCCATGATGGAGGGGGGCCCAGAGAGGCCCCTAATGATGATGAAATTATAATACAGGGGGCCCTGTAAAGATTATTTTCATGGGGCCCAAAATCCCTAGCGGCGCCCCTGGTTGTACGGTATACCCGTATTTGTATAGTACCGCGATACTAATGAATCATATTTGGTACTATACCCCCACTCCCCACCAGGAGTATGTTCGGCAGAGCACACACACAGAGTACTTACAAGCAGACACAATGTGTAGACAGAAAAGGGAAAATGGACGCATTTTGGCTTAAGAACTAAAGATAAAGGTGAAGTTATGACACTGAAACAGCCTCAGGAAGAGGTGCTTTAAGACATGGCTAGTTAGCTGATGGCTAAAGTCCATCCGCAGTCTGCAGTGTTGTAGCTACTTCTAAATCACTAATCCTCAAATCCATGGCGACAAATAAAGTAAGTTTCTTACAAGTATCATCCCTGCAGGACGAGGAATAGCTAAACATGCTTCACTACACACCGTAGCTCACCGGCGTCACAATGTAAACAAACGCTATTGGTGGATCTACACCTAACATCCACTGTAATGATACCAAGTACAAGAGTGTATCTAGTCGATACTACTATGATCACATCTATATTTTTTAGCATCACAAAATCTTTCGGTTTTAAAAAAAAATTTATATTATGTTTATAAACTCAGTAAATACGTCCCTGGACACATGAGGACTTTGAATATGACCAATGTATGATCCTGTAACGACTTGGTATCGGATTGATACCCAAATTTGTGGTATCATCCAAAACTAATGTACAGCATCCAAACAACAGAAGAATAAGTGATTATTACATTTTAACAGAAGTGTAGATAGAACATGTTAAAAGAGAAAGTAAGCAGATATTAACAGTAAATGAACAAGTAGATTAAAAATTGATTTCCTACCACTTGTCCTTAATAATGTTGACAAAATAATAGAATGATAAATGACACAATATGTTACTGCACATGTCAGCAGCTAAATTAGGAGCCTTTGTTTGCTTACTTACTACTAAAAGACAAGTTGTCTAGTAAGTTCACTATTTTATTTAAGGACAAACTTGCAATAAGAAACATATGTTTAATGTACCCTAAGATTTTTTGTTAAAATAAAGCCAATTATGCAATTTTTTGTGGTCCCTTTTATTTAGAAAAGTATCGAAAAGTACCGAAAATGATCAAAATACATTTTGGTACCGGTACCAAAATATTGGTATTGGGACAACACTAGTTGCTATAACATGGTTAATCCATATTATGAAAACAGTTATTACTGATTTGTATCTAGACCCATGTCATTCTCCAATTCATGGCCTTTATGATCTTTGTTCAGCTCCATGTTTTCTTGTTTAGCAATATTTAGTGTTGTTTCAATATTTTATTGAGTGTAGATTCATTTGCCGCTGAATCCAGATCTTCTTATTCAGTGGTAGTATTGTTTTTAATGTCGAGGTTTGTTTTCCATGTCCCTTAAAGACGTGTCGTAATTGAGTTATTGATCCAATAACTTTAAATTCAAAACCTTTTGACCACAGCAACACATTTGATCAATGTTTTTTGTCGACAATATGAGCACCAGTTACTGTGATTTTAAACACAATCTTTTTTCATAGAAAAGGCACATCCTGGGACGCAAGGAGAGTGAGTTGACAATATTCTTTCAGATAATGATGCGCTTGGGAAGCAGCACATGTACTCTACCTCGCAACATCACTGATATAGTGATGCTGTATATAACATACTCAATATTATATTTACGGTATGTACAGGGAAAGCGGGGACGTCGTTTATCTCTATAGTTAATGATATATGAACACAATATATATAAATCAGAAATGAACTGTGTGAACTAATCCAAATATGTGTATGGTGTGCGACTATGTGTGGGAATTAAATGTGGAGTGTTACCAGCGAGAGGCGGAAGTCCAAAGAGGGGGCAAGGCTGGCTCGGAGGTCCGTAAGCAGGCAGGAAGTCTGGGGCAATAGAGAGGCGTCAAAGTCCGTGTCTAGGCGGGACGTCGAGATCCAAAGGTGCAGCCAGAGAACCAGAAGGGAACACAGGGAGACGAGACACGAAGCTCGTAACGTGGGAACAGAGGTAGGCTGCTGGAAGACGACAAGGGGGACACGAGACCAATCAACAGGGAGGGGGAGAAACCCAGAGAGAGAGTATGCATATAGCTTGTAGAATTTCGGCTCACTGTACAGGAACAGGTAGCTACGTTCTGGCACAGGATAGCAGGTTGCTCTGGCCTAAGAAGGTGGTTCCTCTCATCAGCGACAGGTGTGTTGATTGCTGAATATTGAATGCAGCCGCTTGCTGCAGCCGGAGTGGCGCACGTTCTTGGAGGTGCGCCCAGTGCCGCGCACCCGGGCCATGACATATATAGTGATACATTACATGTAGAATGATGTGCATTGTGTACATATTATTCTAAATCAATACAGTGATATATTACATGTACAATGTGTACATTATATCTAAAATCAATAAATAGTCGTCCCTCTCCACATCACGCTTCAAGTATTTCTGCAGCACGTCGCAGATTTTTTTCAAACATTTTCAGGCATATTCTAGAAGAGGTCTTGCCAACTTGCGGCTCCCGAGCCCCATGAGGCTCCTTGCCCGGTTTCACGCAGCTCTTAGGAATTGACATCAAGGTTTTAATTAGTGCAATGTTTCTTTTTTCCCCCGCCATCACTTTGAGCGACAGACATGTTCGCCAATCAGAATTCTTTGAGCCTCGCGTTTGTTCGTCCCTCGCTTCACACAGGGAGAAAGATGCCTCACTCTTTGCATTGCTCTGAACACCTGAGCGTGTTTATTTAACAGCAGAATTAACTAAACAAAGTGAGCCCTCTTTTCACTCATTCACAATGTTTGTTGCGCCAGCTTTACACGCACAGGAAGCCTAGGCAGCCTCCCTGCTCGCCACTGGCCAGTGAATAGAGCTGCAAAGTAACACAAATTAAGTGGGCAAACAAAATATGATTACAAAGCCAAGTGTCCCATTGTGGTAATACAAAACCCAAAACCAGTGAAGTTGGCACGTTGTGTAAATGGTAAATAAAAACAGAATACAATGATTTGCAAATTCTTTTCAACTTATATTCAATTGAATAGACTGCAAAGACAAGATATTTAATGTTCCGACTGAGAAACGTATTTTGTATTTTTTTTGCAAATAATCATTAACTTAGAATTTAATGGCAGCAACACTTGCAAAAAAGTTGTCACAGGGGCATTGTTACCACTGTGTTACATGGCCTTTCCTTTTAACAACACTCAGTAAACATTTGGGAACTGAGGAGACCAATTTATGAAGCTTTTCAGGTGGAATTCTTTCCCATTCTTCCTCGATGTACAGCTTAAGTTGTTCAACAGTCCGGGGTCGACATTGTCGTATATGACATTTCATAATGTGCCAGACATTTTCAATGGGAAACAGGTCTGGACTACAGGCAGGCCAGTATAGTACCCGCACTCTTTTACTACGAAGCCACGCTGTTATAACACGTGGCTTGGCATTGTATTGCTGAAATAAGCAGGGGCGTCCATGATAACGTTGCTTGGATGGCAACATATGTTGCTCCAAAACCTGTATGTACCTTTCAGCATTAATGGTGCCTTCACATATGTGTAAGTTACCCCTGTCTTGAGCACTAAAACACACCCATACCATCATGGCATTTGAACTTTGCTCCTAGATCAATCTGGATGGTTATTTTCCTCTTTGGTCCAGAGGACACAACGTCCACAGTTTCCAAAAAAAATTTGAAATGTGTGCTCGTCAGACCACAGAACACTTTTCCACTTTGCATCAGTCCATCTTAGATGAGCTCGGGCCCAGCAAAGCTGGCGGCGTTTCTGGGTGTTGTTGATAAATGGCTTTGGCTTTGAATAGTAGAGTTTTAACTTGCACTTACAGATGTAGCGACTAACTGTAGTTACTGACAGTGGTTTTCTGAAGTGTTCCTGAGCCCATGTGGTGATATTCTTTACACACTGATGTCGCTTTTTGATTCAGTACCGCCTCAGGGATCCAAGGTCTCGGGCATTTAATGTTTATTACGCTTACGTGTAGTAATTTCTCCAGATTCTCCGAACCTTTTGATGATATTACTCACCGTAGATGGTGAAATCCCTAAATTCCTTGCAATAGCTGATTGAGAAATGTTGTTCTTAAACACTTTTCTCACATATTTGTTCACAAAGTGGTGACCCTCACCCCATTCCTTGTCTGTGAATGACTGAGCATTTCATTGAAGCTGCTTTTATGCCCAATCATGTCACCCACCTGTTTCCAATTAGCCTGTTCACCTGTGGGATGTTCCAAATAAGTGTTTGATGAGCATTGCTCAACTTTTTCAGTCATTTTTGCCATTTGTGCCAACTTTTTTGAAACATGTTGCATGCATAAAATTCCAAATGAGCTAATATTTGCAAAAAAAACCCAACGTTTTCCAGTTCGAACGTTAAGTATCTTGTCTTTGCAGTGTGTTCAAATATATATATATATATATATATATATATATATATATATATATATATATATATATATATATATATATATATATATATATATATATATATATATATATATATATATATATATATATATATATATATATATATATGTATATATATATATATACATATATATATATATATATATATATATATATATATATATATATATATATATATATATATATATATATATATATATATATACAAATATATTTCCCATAAATTGTTTCCGAAATCTCTACATTAAAAAAAAAATAATAATAAAATATATAATGATAATAATACTAATAAAAATAAATAAATAAATATTGCATGTTTAAAATAAAAACATAAATAAACCTGTGTATTATTTGAATAACTGACCAGTTCAAAACACATTTATTACAAGATATAAGTAGGGGGTCCCCGCTCTCTCCAGGAGTTTCGGGGTCCTTCACCTCGAAAGTGTTGAAGACACCTGCTATATTGGACTAAAAGAGTGTTAAAATGACTAAAGAGTGTTATTTCTTGTTTAGATGGCTCATCATTTTGAAAAATATATTTAGAACGGACCATTTGTTAAAAAAAAATTATACTCTAGCTATAACATTTTTAAAAATATATAATCAATTATTCCTTATTGCGGTCATGTTCAGACCCAATTAACAACCATAAACAAGGGCTTAATGTATATTCAGGGCTGTTTTATATATTCAAGTCACGATTGTATTTCAACAGTTCTTGATAGTCTGTGTATATTTTGTTGTGGTTCTCAGGTTGGAGGAAAAGATAATCCCGCTGCTGATCCTATAATCCATGGCTTGAAGGGTGTGGTCCATCACGGTGAGTTTTGCTGTGAAATCAAATGTTTTTGAAATGAGTGCTTTAGATTTATCGGACAAAATGAAATTAAATATCTTTCCACAACTGCCATTTAGTGTAAAAGTGCATGAATAATCAAAAAATAGATAGCACGTGTTTTTTTTATTCACTTGAAAGAAAGGGAACTGGGACGTTGACGAATGCAATAAATCTCAAAGACAGTGCTTTAAGAGCAAATTATATCCTGTAAATATGACATGTATAATCTGCCTTCAGTTTGTTTATGTTTTATCCCTGGCCCTACAGCTACAGTTATCCGTCCAATTTGAAGTAAATTGCCTCAGTAATATTTACATAATCCATGGGAAGACGGACACGTAAACAACAACCAAGGCCAAACGAGTTTACATCATAAAGAGAAGAAAATATGATTTTTCTTTTGCTTAAGGGTATGAAGATGCATACGACTGCAATGTACTGTATAGTGAGATCAACATTCTGCAGCTTCCTTTCATTAACCCCTTGCTGTTCTGACTGCTGATTTATGATTATACAATCTTAACTCCAAAAACACTAATGGAACGGTCAGAAACATAAACATCCTCATGTTTTTGATGATTTCTTCCATCCACTATCCCTCACGCTCCCTTTCGTCCTTCCAATGGTTAGAAAAACAAAGTTATGTCATGACCTCGAGATAAACTAATTCGAGCAAGTAAGACCATATTTTGGTGAGGTCTTACGGGGTTCATTGAGACATCTGCTGTGACAACTAGTGTTGGGAGGCTTGTGACCTAAAATTGTTTTTAAAAATTCAGTCTAAGCCTGGGCCCTTTGAGAGGCCAAGGGGAATAAACCTCATAGCCATAGCACACATAAGCATGTGTGCAAGAGGGAAACATCAAAGAACACAAAGGACCCTTGTGTGGTGTTCGGGTCTGTGGGACCCATTTTAATTTTTTCTTAAAAGAAAAATGAGACAATGAAATATTTTTTCAAACTGAGACTCACTGACTTTGGCTCATTTTCTGTGAAGAACATATATCAGAATACACCCCGCCTACACATTTCTATTACATATAAGATGTCCGGGTCCACTATACCCGGGGCTGATAAAAGTGTGGAAATTGATGTTCTGTGTACCACACACACACTCGCACACACTCATACACACAGGTAACCCCTGAGGTGTATTCATTGACTATTTGACAATTATTATTATCTTTAGCATTGACTTAGTTTTTTAACTCTATGTTAATCAAGCAATGAGCACATAACATTACTCAATTTATGTCGTTTTGACGACATTCAGCCAGATTAATGATTACTTGTCTAGGGTTTGAGCCAAGTACCCCTGTATTGGGAGCCCACAGTGTTGACCATTGAGATATTCTGGGTCCCATCATACACTGATTTTCGCTCATATACAAATGCAATCAGTGGACTATGATAGAGGTGAAACAAACTGTTACATTTTCCTAGTCATGGATTTGAACCTCATACTACCGACTGAGAGGTAGCAGTCTTAACCACCGTGCTATTCAGGGTCTTGTTATGACTTCATTTTTTTTCATATACAAATGCAATCAGTAAACTATTCTAGCGGTAAAAGAAAACAACTAAACTTTGAAAGTAACAGATTTGAACCCACCACTACTGACTGAGATGCAGCAGTCTTAACCACTATGGTATCATGGGTCTTGCTGAGTTGGGATTCTGGGGAGCCCACAGTGTTGACTATTAAACTATCCAGAATCTTGTTGATTCATTAATTTTTGTTTATTTACAAATGCAATCAGTGATATATGATAGAGATGAAACAAATTCCTCAACTTTAAAAGTCAAGGACTTGAACTCAGTACTACGGACTCAGAGGCAGCAGTCTTAACCACTGTTCTATCCTGGGTTTTCTTCACTGATGTAATGGTGAACTAGTAAACTAGTAACCTACGATTGAGATGAAACAGATACATAGAACCAACTTTTTTTCGCCGTGAGAAGAGGTGACGTCCCTGCAGCAAACACCTGCTGAGCGCGTCAATCTCTAAGTGGGTGGTGCTTCACTTCAGTGTTCAGGTTTGCAGTTAAGTTGCAGTGATAACATAACATTTACAGTAGATTGTTACTGTGACTGATTTAGTAAGTAAGATGACATAAAAGTTCAACAGAAATGAAAGACAGTCGGCAGGAGGTCAGAAGGTGACTTTTTTTTAATTGCAAACCGTTGATCCAACATTAAAACTTGTCATGACACTTTCTCAAACCAATCACACACTTCAAAATAGGAGCGCTAGGCTTTACATTTGGTTAAAGGCCTACTGAAATGAATTTTTTTTATTTAAACGGGGATAGCAGATCTATTCTATGTGTCATACTTGATCATTTCGCGATATTGCCATATTTTTGCTGAAAGGATTTAGTATAGAACAACGACGATAAAGATTGCAACTTTTGGTATCTGATAAAAAAAAGGCTTGCACCTACCGGAAGTAGCGTGACGTAGTCAGTTGAACATATACGCAAAGTTCCCTATTGTTTACAATGATGGCCGCATGAAGTGAGAGAGATTCGGACCGAGAAAGCGACAATTTCCCCATTAATTTGAGCGAGGATGAAAGATTTGTGGATGAGTAAAGTGCAAGTGAAGGACTAGTGGGGAGTTGAAGCTATTCAGATAGGGAAGATGCTGTGAGAGCCGGGGGTGACCTGATATTCAGCTGGGAATGACTACAACAGTAAATAAACACAAGACATATATATACTCTATTAGCCACAACACAACCAGGCTTATATTTAATATGCCACAAATTAATCCTGCATAAAAACACCTGCGTGTTTGTTATGCTAGCTCCTAGCTCCTCTGCTAGCTCCTAGCTCCATAGAACACGCCAATACAATTCAAACACCTGATCAACACACACAATCACTCAGCCCAAAAGACCGTTTACCTAACCCAAGGTTCATAAAGCTTATATATTTTTAAAAAGTTACGTACGTGACGCGCACATACGGTCAAGTTATCGAATGTTTAGCAGCCAAGGCTGCATACTCACGGTACCTGATATTCAGCTGGGAATGACTACAACAGTAAATAAACACAAGACATATATATACTCTATTAGCCACAACACAACCAGGCTTATATTTAATATGCCACAAATTAATCCTGCATAATAACACCTGCGTGTTTGTTATGCTAGCTCCTAGCTCCTCTGCTAGCTCCTAGCTCCATAGAACACGCCAATACAATTCAAACACCCGATCAACACACACAATCACTCAGCCCAAAAGACCGTTCACCTAACCCAAGGTTCATAAAGCTTATATATTTTTAAAAAGTTACGTACGTGACGCGCACTTACGGTACGGTACGTGTTATGCTAGCTCCTAGCTCCTCTGCTAGCTCCTAGCTCCATAGAACACGCCAATACAATTCAAACACATGATCAACACACACAATCACTCAGCCCAAAAGACCGTTCACCTAACCCAAGGTTCATAAAGCTTATATATTTTAAAAAAGTTACGTACATACGCAAAAAAAAGCCAAAGCTGCATACTCACAGTAGCACGTCTGCGTCTTTGTCATCCAAATCAAAGTAATCCTGGTAAGAGTCTGTGTTGTCCCAGTTCTCTACAGGCGTCTGTGTATCCAAATCAAAAGTCCTCCTGGTTAGAGTCTCTGTTATCCGAGTTCTTCCATCTTGACTGCATCTTTCGGGAATGTAAACAAAGAAGCGCCGGCTGTGTACTGTTGTGGCTGACTACGTTCGAAAAATACGTCCATTTCGCACCGACAACTTTCTTCTTTGCTTGCTTGGCTTCCTTCTCCATAATGCAATGAACATGATTGAAACAGATTCACGAACACAGATGTCCAGAATACTGTGGAATTATGAAATGAAAACAGAGCTTTTTCGTACCGGCTTCAATGTGGAAGGCATACCCGTGTTCGTCGGGCTACGTCACGCGCATACGTCATCCTCAGAGGCGTTTCGAACCGGAAGTTTAGCGGCAAATTTAAAATGTCACTTTATAAGTTAACCCGGCCGTATTGGCATGTGTTATAATGTTAAGATTTCATCATTGATATATAAACTATCAGACTGCGTGGTCGGTAGTAGTGGGTTTCAGTAGGCCTTTAAACTCCATTTAGGGTTTTCCCTTAATGTACGGCTTCCTGTTAGCCACCAAACCAAACCAAATAAAGTAATATAATGTATTGTAGCGTTCCGGGTGGCTGAAATAATCTGTAAATTATTTTATAAGATGTTCTGGTCGAGTTGTGAATTTCTTAATGATTAGCAGGCTTAATATTACATTTTATTATTTAATAGAGAAGGTTAAAACATTGTCACGCAGCGATATGAAGCCACCCCCCATGAAAATGATTTGTCTTGGGTACACTTATTAAAGATGAAAAATGATACCTAACTGCGAGTATTTTTGAGTTAACTAATTGCTGAAAATTATTTTAATTGTTTGATAGCCCTAATATATATATATATATATATATATATATATATATATATATATATATACACAAATATATATATATATATATATATATATATATATATATATATATATATATATATATATATATATATATATATATATATATATATATATATATATATATATATATATATATATATATATATATATATATATATATATACAAATATATACATATATATACATTAGCTTTTTCAAATATAGTAAGTTGACTTGCAACCAATGAAGCTTTGATTGGAGGTGTCAGATGTTATATTTCACCTCCACTTGTAATGAAAACAAAAACAATTTACTTATTAAATTATATTTTTAACTATTCCAATTTTTTTAATCGTACCCGGGAGAGCTCAATGGTCAACGCTCTCTATTATTATGTTTTACTCCAATTTCCCACACCTCAAGAATTACACTCACACACACACACACACACACTCACACACATCGGGCCTAGACAGGAGGAGGACAGAGTGTAGGTACACAGAACATCAGAGGGTCAAATGTGCGAGAAAATGAGAGCAGTGTTGACAAACAATGTTGCAACCTTGTGTGGGAACCGCAGGTGCAGAAACACAAAAGAAGAATCCCTGTGGGATGCACAAACTGGCAGAGAAATTTTCCGTGCAACGTTCATATTGTTGTTACTCAGCCAGCGTTTGTGGGTCTGATGGACCCGTTGTATTTTGTGGCTTTTAATGCCTCACAATCAAACACTTGTATGTTCAAATACTGAACAGATGTTTATTGGGATAAGGTAAACATATGTTCAGTATTTTATGGTGGGGGGACCATGGCCAGAGACAGGAGCAGACCCAACAAAGCAAACAAGAGAGTCGACTCCACCCTCAGCCACCCACCAACTCTCGGCCAGTTTCCAGTCCGCATGGATGAGCGAGGATGCGTCTAAGGAGACCGAGGTGTCCGATACCTACTCATTTAGCCAAGACTCTGTGAAACTTGTCCGTCCCGGCGCTCAGCGCCAGCTCCGCAGCACCTGTCTCTTCATCTCCATCTCCTCCAGTCTCTCCAAACGAACTCTGGTGTGGCAGAGACCAAGCAGCTGGTCTCCATGGCCAAAAGTGCTCCCGGGAGGCAGATCCAGAAGTTCACAAAAAAAGCACAGCAGAAGTCACGGAAGTGCCACCCCTTGTCACACAGTCCCAAAGGGTCCCCAACCAAAAGGCAAACAAACACATGAAAACAAGAGGGAAACATCAGGAACACAAAAGGAGCACAGAGCTACTGCCACCAGCAGCCAAATCTGAATCTGGATCATCATAATAATTGGACAAATATGTTTAACACACAAGAAATGTTATAGTATTTTCCGGACCATAGGGAGCACCGGATTATAAGGTGCACTGCCGATTTCTATCTGTTTTCATATGTGAGGCGCACCGGATTATAGGGCACATTAAAGGAGTCATATTATTATTATTTTTTTCTAAATATAAAAGACTTCCTTGTGGTCTACATAACATGGGATGGTGGTTCTTTGGTCAAAATGTTGCGTAGATGATGTTTTACAGATCATCTTCAAGCCGCTTTCTGACAGTCGCTTCCGGATGCGCCGTTTTATGGGCGGTCTTATTTACATATTTACATGTGTTAGCATATTAGCTAATGCTAACGACGCTAGCTTCATTACATTACAAAAGCACGCACAAATACTGTATGCATGAATCACTCCTACAGACATCAAACGTGGGACCGTTTAGTAAGTATGAATTGTTTTAGTTATATTGTAAAACCTAAAAACGTTGCTTGGAGTGATGAATGAAGAATGAAGATACGCTATGGACGGTTTTACTTCCAGTTCAAGGCATTAAAACGGGAAGTACATTTTCAACCCGCAACACAAAGTGCAAACTCGTTCAAAAGATGGCGCTATGGCACAAACAGTAACACACCTTTTCAGTTTCTCTGCTTGAGATTAATGAAAACTATTGAACACAAAACAATGAACCCATTAGCAAAGAAAAATCAATATACTAGCTAGACCATTTTATATGCTGCAGGGTTCAAAGCGTAGGAAAATAGTAGCGGCTTATTGTCCGGAATTTACAGTGCATGTCTTTATTCACACTGTCTCTGCGGGGGAAATAGGCTCCGGTTCTGTACGGGGCAACATGACCAGTTTGGCAATGGAAAGGGGGCTTTTCAGGTACAGTTAGTTATGTACTCATTACTAAAAAAACAAATTGATATTATGGGAAATGACTGCTAATTATTTTTAGGAGCAAACAAATACACAAACAGTACTTGCTACTGAAATTTCAGTCATCTAGACCAGTGGTCCCCAACCTTTTTTGCACCACAGACCTGTTTAAAGTAGGCATTATTTTCAGGGACCGGCTTACCACTTGTGCCAGATAAATACAGCAAGAATAAGTATGTGAAAAATACAACTCACTATAACGCTGAATTAGTGTTTCTTGGCAATCAGATGCAGATGGAAATCAGCCTTTGGCTACAATCTGTCACTTTTCTGTCTGGTATGTTCATTAATGTGCATTGTATCATGTCACAAACTTATAACAAATGGCAACTTCCCATGAGGAGTTTTATTGTACATTTATAAACAAGTTCATTGGTGTGTCTAGTGCACAGGTGTCAAACTCAAGGCCGGCGGGGCCAGATCTGGCCCTCCATCTCATTTTATATGGCCCGCAAAAGCTTGGAAATAATTTGTTTCAATAAAATACCTTATATTTTTCTTTCTCTACTTTTTTATTTTCTTACTAAAGGTATTAGATATGTTTTTTTAATTTGACAGGGAAAAAAATAGTGTCCATTATTGCAACAAATATTATATTATCTAACTTTGTTGGTCAAAATCCAAATAACAACTTAAATATCTGCTTAACTTATGATTGCGAAGCAAGTTATCCCTCAAATTGTACACTATAAAAATTACTGATAGATTTTACTGTAAAATTTAGGGAGTTTTTTTTTACAGCATATTACTGTAAGTTGGAAAAAAAACGACCAATGTTTGTTTTTCTACAGTAAAATTCTGTCAACTGAGCTGTCAGGTTTTTTTTAGTTTTTTACTGTAAAATCCACGGTTGATGATTTTATGGTACCACATTTTATTATGGTAAAAAAATGGCATCCTGAGTTGCCAAAATACAATTAAACTGCGGTACTGTATTTCTATTTACAGTAATATCTTGTGAAAATAATAATAATAATTAAACCAAATATTACACAGTACAATATTTTACTGGCAACTAAACTTTTTCTGTCAAAACCAGTGGTAAAATCGGCAGATTTTTTAAATATTTAAATTCATAGGCAAATTTGTTAATTATTTACAGTTAAAAGCGGCCCTCTAATGGCAGTCATGACTGCGGTGTGGCCCTCAATGAAAACAAGTTTGACACCCCTGGTCTAGTGGGACAGACCGAAGTTAAGTTGGAGAAAATGATACTTTCTAAAGTATTTAATGTTTCTCTCCGGCCCTGTAGCAAATGCATCAAGGACCGTTACCGGTCCCTGGACCGGTGGTTGGGGACCACTGATCTACACGCTATAGTTAGTAAGTTTATCAGTATCTCAAGTTACACAATAAAAACATCACCATTTTGTTTGATTGTACCTTCAATCAATAATGACTGCTGCAAAATGCTACAAGGCAACTATTTCTTGACCAAAATGACTTACCCGATGCAGTAGTCTGTCTCGTCCCCGAACAGGCCTTGCTTCTGACACAGTTTTGGTCTATGACAGTTGCGACGTATCTTCTCCTCTAACGTCTCAGAAGAAGAGCAGCCATGCCCCTCATAAATTATCGAACAAATAACACTCAAGTTAATTTGTTGAGTCTCCACCGGTGCAACTCGGCGGAGCAGCGGCTGGTTAAATTTCCCAGAGCCCTTTATTCTATTGTTGGAGAGCTGTATCTCATGCCTTGTTCCATTTATACACGAAACCACAGTGGAACGAATGCACTCTGAATAGCCGGGCAGCGAGCAGCTCTGTGACATCCCTGTGAAATCTGCCTGGTAAAAAAAGGCTGGTTAAAGAGGACATTTTAAAGAATTTCTTATTTTCTGACTTATAAATGTCGTTACAGTGTTGTATTATGTTGTTAAAGGGGAACTGCACTTTTTTGGGAATTTTGCCTATCGTACACAATCACATGATGACGGATGGATTTTTTAAAATGCATTCTAACTTCTATATCAGTATTTTTCAACCACTGTGTGCCGTGAGATATAGTCTGTTGTGCTGTGGGAGATTATCTAATTTCACCTATTTGGGTTAAAAATGTTTTTTGCAAACCAGTAATTATAGTATGCAAATGATGTGTTGTTGTTGAGTGTCTGTGCTGTCTCAAGCTCGGCAGAGTAACCGTGTAATACTCTTCCATATCAGTAGGTGGCAGCCGATAGCTAATTGCTTTGTAGATGTCGGAAACAGCTAGAGGCAGTGTGCAGATAAAAAGGTGTCTAATGCTTAAACCAAAAATGAACAAAAGGTGAGTGCCGCTAAGAAAATGCATTGAAGTTTAGGGAAGGCTATGCAGAACGGAACTAAAACTGAACTGGCTACAAAGTAAACAAAAACAGAATGCTGGACGACAGCAAAGACTTACTGTGGAGCAAAGACGGCGTCCACAATGAACATCCGAACATGACATGACAATCAACCATGTCCCCACAAAGAAGGATAAAAACAACTGAAACATTCTTGATTGCTAAAACAAAGTAGGTGCAGGAAATATCGCTCAAAGGAAGACATGAAACTGCTACAGGAGAATACCAAAAAAAGACAAAAAAACACCAAAATAGGAGCGCAAGACAAGAACTAAAACACTACACACAGGAAAACACCAAATAACTCAAAATAAGTCACGGCGGGATGTGACAGGTCGTGACAGTACACTTACTTTGAGACAAGAGCTATAGTGATGCATGGTTGGTTATGGTTTAAAGTCATATCCAACAATTGCGACGACAACTTTTTACTGTCAACTGAGTTTCGTTTTTTAATGATTTCTGCTGGTGGTGTGCCTCCGGATTTTTTCAACACAAAACATGTGCTTTGGCTCAAAAAAGGTTGAAAAACACTGTTCTATATAAATGTAAATAAAAGTTGGCTTACAGCAAAGCCAATGGGAGGTTCCCCATTTTGTCCATAAAATCAAATAAATAACCATTCAAAAACCGCCAACAATACTACATTTACATTTCATGATTTAAAAATCAACCAACTATTAGTGATATTGTTATTTTAAGTGCTAACACAGACAAACTATTTATAGCGGCGCCGTGATCACTTACGTGTGTACAATTTCGACATGATCAACTGGTGAGGTGTTTCCTCGCTTGCTCCCTGGGAATTTATTCTAGATCATAAATAATGCCTCTCACTTGGAAAGTAGAAGGCTGAGGACATTCTGTTATGTGTACAGGAGGAGGAGACGGCACAGACAGGAGAGATGTCGTTAAACTCTGTTTATTTATTATATATGCACAATATATAATCATCAGAAATTAAGTGTGTAATAAATCCAAAAGGTGTATGGTGTGTGACTATGTGTGGCGATTAGCTGTTGAGTGTTACCGGTAGTGTTGAGCGAGAGGCGGAAGATTAAGAGGGACAAGGCAGAGCTCGGAGGTCCATGAGCAGGCAGGCAATCGGGGGCTATAGCGGGGCGTCGAAGGTCCGTGACCAGGCGGGAGGTCGAGATCCAAGCGGCAGTCAGGGAAGCAGAGGGAACAAGGGGAGACGAGACACACACTTTGTCACGCGGTAACGGAGGTCAGCTGTTGGAATGACAAGGAGGACACGGGACAATAAACACGACGGGGGAGAAAACAGAGAGAGAGCAGGTTTGCATAGAGACGACAATTAGGCTCACTGTACAGGACAGGTAGCTACATTCTGGCCCGGGATAGCAGGTTGTGCAGGCTTATGAAGGCAGGTCCCCTGATCAGCGAGCGACAGGTGCGCTGATTGCTGGCGATTGATTGCAGCTGCTTGCTGCAGGCGGACTGACGCGCGCCCGGCCGTGACACGTTCTCCGACAAGTTGGTACACTTTGACAGCCATTTTGAAGCCGCAAATGGCAAGAAATAAGAAAAGACGCTGGGGTCCACTCCCCCCCCTTTTCTTTGTGAGGATTATGAGTCATTCTTCATCTAAATGGTAATATATGAACATCCCAGCAGTTGGCATCCTAATGACAGCAGACATTGTACAGTAAATGACATTGTATTGTACTTTTTGGCTCCCATCAAGTCTGCAGTGAGTAATAATCAGTGATGCTGTTAAAAAAACAAATGTTGTGATGCCTTTTTTTTAGATTAATGCTTAAAAGTGATAAAAATACATAAATATTAAAAGTTATTATAAATGTGCCTGCTACTACATTATATATATATACTTACATCATGTGTATAAAACCTTAATAGAGGTGTTTTGATCTTTTTTTAAGAGCTTTATAGGCAGAATAGAGCGACTTCCATCGGCTCCATTGTAAGTGGACTTTTGATTGCATTTATTTAACATTTACAATGCATAAAAAAACAAAACATCCATCATGTCTTTCATAATATGTGTAACCTAATGGTGTGACCGGGTGAATCCATATAATGTTGATGCAGTGTAATTTAAACCGTGTGGAAAAAATATATTGTTGACGACTTCAATATTTATATTTAAACTACAAATGAATCTCTATTCTTACTTGTGACAATTCTTAATTGATTAAAACATTTTTTTTTTTATTTTTTTTTTATGTGTCCTGTCTAGACATGAAATCATGTTGTTGATGTAGATGCCCATATCTGATGTACATATTAACTTTAGAAAAGAGAAATGTGGTATTTGACTTTATTAACGTATTTTTCGGATTTTAAGTCACTCCGGAGTATAAGTTGCACCGGCCGAAAATGCATACATAATAAAGAAGGAAAAAAACATTTATAAGTCGCACTAGAGTCACTTGGTATTCTTTGTATGATGTTGCTCCTGTTGTTTTAATCAAATTGTTGTTTTACTTCACCTATGTTTTGTACAGCCCTTTGTGATTTTATCTGTGAAAAGCGCTTTATAAATAAAATGTACTTACTTTACTAACTTACTTACAATTTACCCGTTCTGACCCCCCTCCATTCCTGGAGGGGGGTCCAAACATCTATGGTCCCTTAATTTCCCCCGGTTGGGGTATTTTGAGTTTTCCCTCGCCCGGATGTGGGTTTAGGTCAGTAGACGTCATAGTGAATTTGTGAAGCCTTTTGAGACAATGGTCATTACAAATACAATTTGATTGATTGATTTATAGTATAGGGATGGGGGTACTGTTTTTAAAGGTTAGGCAAAAAGTTTGTAATAAATACAATTTGATTTCCTATGATTTTTCAAACACCATAAGACCCCGGTGGTGAGAGATCCCGACCGACAGCAACATCCAGAAAAAGGAACAGGAAAAGTTCAAACCAAGAACGAAGGGTAGCGTTAGAGAAAATGTGACGTGTGAAGGCTACAGGGGTGCCAAAAATATTGGGAACAGCGAAGATCCTGCACAGAACCCTCAAACTACCAGGCTTCTGGTAAAACAGTGGTCCTTAAACCACCTCAGGAAACACTTGGGTCCCCAAGTACCGCCATAATGATCAACATTAAAATACTGTAGGCCTAAGTATTCTTTTAAAACAAGGTAGGGGTTTTATTTAACAAGAATATTTCATATGTTTGGCCACTGTAACATCACACACAGGTTGAAAATCAACACTGTGTTTGAATATAGGAAAATAAAACACTGTACGGTAATTAAGTGTTTATTTGCGATAGAGCCCGTGTACCACTAGTGGTATGCGTACCAAAGTTTGAGAATCACTGTGGTAGAAGATTCCAGTTTGAAGGAGATTTTTTTTTCAATAAATATTCATCAATACTGTTGATATTTGGTTGCTTTGTTGGGTCTGCTCCTGTCTCTGGCCATGCTCCCCCCACCCCAGCAGACGATTGCGTGGAACACCGCGGAGGCCACCACAGTGTATATATATATGTATATATACATTTTTTTATGTATTTATTATATTTTATATATATATATATATATATATATATATATATATATTTATATTTTTTTATTTTTATTATTATTTTTTTGTTGTTTTATTTTTGTAGCTGTATGTAGAAATGTCTGGTTGCATCAGCTCTGATCTTTTAATGTCCTTTGTGTTCTTTGATGTTTCCCTCTTACACACATGCTTATGTGTGCTATGGCTATGATGTATTTTTTTTTTTTTTTTTTTTTTTTTTTCCTTGGTCTTAGTCTGGACCCCCTCTCCAGGGGCCCAGGCTTAGATTGAATTATTTATTTTTTTGTGTATGTCCTACAAAAAAATGATATTTAAATTCAATGCAGTTATTTGTGCAAACAGATACTAAACAGGTCATGTACAAACTAATTATAGCTTATTTCGGGTTCTTGTGGTTAGCCTGGATCTGCTTTATAAAGCTCGGTTATGATAGTTGCTCATAAAGTAATGCTTAGATTGTCTTCTCACAGAAATATGCCCTTCCCTTATGTTTTTTTTTTAATAGAGAAAGAAACGTCTTTGGAGCCTTTTGTCCTGAAGGATCTGCTGCCGTCCTCGTTGGGAAGCTACTATCGCTACACAGGCTCTCTGACCACACCACCCTGCAGTAAAATAGTGGAGTGGCTCATCTTCAGCAGACCGATCTACGTCTCGTACAAGCAGGTGAGCAACGTGACACAACACAATTTACAAAGCGGACTAGGAGACACAGGAACAGTCTTCAGTAGTCGTTTTTTTATAGTTTCTTTGTAAAATGAGCAGAGCTTCACAAAAGTAATCTTTGGGCTCACTTGGACTACCAGACGGTTAGATATCATGTTTGTTGCTCTTCAGCCCTGCGATGTCACGTCAACCGGATAATGACTGTACAACCACACGGCAGCCTTGGATTAAGTGTAGATTAAAGCGGGTTTATATTGCAAAACCAACTTTTCTTACCTGTTGGTACCTGATTTTGTGTATTTGGGATCTGCATAAGTCCCGTAAATTTGAAATCATGGAGGCATGTCAAAAATATTTATAAAATAAATTGGGCCTTCCTTCATACTTCCGCTAAATGAGCTGTTTGGAATTTGCCAAATATATTTTTCCAATTAGTGATGTCAGCACATATCTCCATATATGGTAAAGTTTTACCTGAAGAGCTTTGCGCGAGTCCGCCATTGTAGTCTGATGCTGTAAACAATAAGGTCCTTATTTTTTTCTATCCTCTTGTTGTCGGGCAGACTGGCTTGTACTTTAACGTGCATCCTGCACTGTTTGCATTTGTAATACAAAGTTGCGTATCATTTTAACTAGTGTTGTCCCAATACCAATATGTTGGTACCAGTACCGGTACCAAAATTATTTTGATACTTTTCTAAATAAAGGGGACCACAACCAATGCCATTATTGGCTTTATTTTAACAAAAAAATCTTAGGGTACATTAAACATATGTTTATTATTGCAAGTTTGTCCTTAAATAAAATAGTGAACATACCAGACAACTTGTCTTTTAGCAGTATAGTAGTAAGTAAGCAAAAAAAGACTCCTAATAAGTCTGCTGACATATGCAGTAACATATTGTGTCATTTATCATTCTATTATTTTGTCAACATTATTAAGGACAAGTGGTAGAAAATGAATTATTAATCCACTTGTTCATTTACTGTTAATATCTGCTTACTTTCTCTTTTAACATGTTCTATCTGCACTTCTGTTAAAATGTAATAATCACTTATTCTTCTGGTGTTTGGATGCTTTACACTAGTTTTGGATGATGCCACAAATTAAGGTATCGATCCGATACCAAGTAGTTACAGAATCATACATTGGTCATATTCAAAGTCCTCATGTGTCCAGGGACATATTTCCTGAGTTTACTTTTTAGAGGCAGTATAGTATCGAATATGATTCATTAGTATCGCGGTACTATACCAATACCGGTATACTGTGCAACCCTAATTTGAACTTAATCTGTCAGTAGACCAGGGCTGCCAAGTCTCATGCTTTGAGCGTGACAGTCACGCAATTTGAACCACACGCCACACTTGACATTTATCACGCATATATTTCCCCAACCATGACTCCAGTCCTAATCAACTGGCGGGCCACATCCGGCCTGCCAAATCCTTTGATTTGGACCGCCGAACATGGCCCAAATAGGCTTGATGAAACCATTCAAACTCGGGTACGCGTGCATGCAGTACTCCTGCCACCCCACAGCATATGTGTCACATTGTAGCAGCAGTGGGTGAGTCGAAGAAGATGGCACAAAAAATCTGAATAAATCGCAAAAATCTGACTTTACAGTAAACAGCGACTGGACAACAAAGTATCAATGTATTAAAATTGCTGACTTCGATGCCTTTTGTATTTGCATTTGTGTTGTTTTTGACTGTTTAGCTCTGGCAATCAAGACTGGTAAAAACAGGTAGAACACCACTTGTGTGCAATGTTTGCTGTATGTATTAACATCATATATGTAAAATACACCATGGACGTTATACTTTTGTAGTGTTGTTATTATTAGTCTTACAAAACTAAATAAAGGAAGACGTACACTACCGTTCAAAAGTTTGGGGTCACCCAAACAATTTTGTGGAATAGCCTTCATTTCTAAAAACAAGAATAGACTGTCGAGTTTCAGATGAAAGTTCTCTTTTTCTGGCCATTTTGAGCGTTTAATTGACCCCACAAATGTGATGCTCCAGAAACTCAATCTGCTCAAAGGAAGGTCAGTTTTGTAGCTTCTGTAACGAGCTAAACTGTTTTCAGATGTGTGAACATGATTGCACAAGGGTTTTCTAATCATCAATTAGCCTTCTGAGCCAATGAGCAAACACATTGTACCATTAGAACACTGGAGTGATAGTTGCTGGAAATGGGCCTCTATACACCTATGGTGATATTGCACCAAAAACCAGACATTTGCAGCTAGAATAGTCATTTACCACATTAGCAATGTATAGAGTGTATTTCTTTAAAGTTAAGACTAGTTTAAAGTTATCTTCATTGAAAAGTACAGTGCTTTTCCTTCAAAAATAAGGACATTTCAATGTGACCCCAAACTTTTGAACGGTAGTGTATAAAGAAATAACACTGAGGAAGAAAAGTAATTCAAAAGAAGGAACATCAATCATCAACTAAAAGTGGTAACTATCTGTCTAGCTGCACACGCCGGAAACAAGTAGCGAGGGCAAAATAATGCATTTTTTGACAGTGCAGAGTGAAAGCGGATGTCGTTACTTTGTAAATAATTAAATGCAGCCTCTAAGAAATATAAGGCACTTTCCAAAGTAACATCCAAATTTTGATATCCGGCCCCTGATACCTTGGGCTCTTGAAACTGCGGCCCTTTATATTATGTACCGTAATTGTATAGCCCTGCACTAATCTATATTTATTTTTGTAATGATAATAAACGTTGGCCCTTACTGTGACTGACTGAGCTTACCAATATCATCAGTCCTTTGAGTTTGAATCTAACCAACCACAAAAGGCACCATGCAATATAAACCAATCAAAAACATCGTAAGGCGGGTGTTGCTGAGTTTTGGCCAGCCCTTCATTGCGGAAAGGACAGCACCGCTGGCGGCCACGTCTGTCAATGTAAAAGCGTAAAACCACCAGGCTCAGAGACAGCTTCTTCCCTCAAGCTGTCAGAATGCTGAACGCTAGCCCAGGCTTCAGAAACCCTTCCAGCTCCATAGTCTCCCTCTGCTCTTCTTTAGCAGTTAGGGGTTTTTATGGGGCAATTAATAGCACTTTACATGGCAGTTAAATGGACAGAGGAAAATAAAGTAAGTCAATTTTAAAAAATATAGCTTCAGAAAAAAAGACAGAATTTAATATATGAAACACTTCCAAAAATCTTTAGAATCAATAAAACTGGACTAAATGTGGCAATAAAAAAAATGGCCGGACAATTTGAAAAAAGAAAGACAAGGTAAGCGGTAGGGTTGTACGGTATACCGGTATTAGTATAGTACCGCGATACTAATGAATCATTTTCGGTACGATACCGCCTCTGAAAAGTACCGGTCCTGCAACCCCCCCTCGTGTCCCCGTCGTCGTCACGTCGTGTCATTGCTGGTTTTACGAGCAGAGGAGCATGTTCGGCAGCGAAGAATCACAGAGTACTTACAAGCAGACACAGTGTGTAGACAGAAAAGGGAGAACGGACACATTTTGGCTTAAAAACTGACGATGAAGGTGAAGTTATAACACTGAAACACCCTCAGGAAGAGGTGCTTTAAGACATGGCTAGCTAGCTAGCGGCTAACGTTCATCTGCCGTCGTATGCAAAATACGACTTACTTGAGTTGTAATCGTTGATGCTCATAATTCCGAGGGTTTCTCAATGCCACATTCAAGGTTGTTTAGCGTAGCGGCAAGTGTAGCTTGTCCTCTCCTCGTCCCTTTCGGTTGTGTCCGCGCTAACCTAGCTAACACATTATGTTAAACGAACGCTAGCTCATGGTTAGTTGTAACCAAACCTAGAACTAATGTTAACACAGTGATTCTCAAACTGCCGTACACAGGCCCCATTTAGTGGTATGCCAACGAATCACTTGATTAACGTACAGTGTTTTATTTTCTTATGTTCAAACACAGTGTTACTGTTCAAACTGTGTGTAATGTTACAGTGCCCAAAAACATCAAATATACTTGTTAAATGAAACCTTGTTTTTAATGAAGACTTAGGTGTATTACGCTACTGTATTTTAATGTTTGTCATTTTGGTGGTACTTGGAGAGGTGAGTTATTTCTGAAGTGGTACTAGGTAAAAACAGTTTAAGAACCACTGTGTTAACAGAACATTAGTAATAAAGTTAAAGTACCACTGATAGTCACACACACACTCGGTGCGGTGAAATTACCCTCTGCATTTGACCCATCCCCTTGTTCCACCCCCTGGGATGCGAGGGGAGCAGTGAGCAGCAGCGGTGGCCGCGCTCGCGAATCATTTTGGTGATTTAACCCCCAATTCCAAACCTTGATGCTGAGGTTACGGGTTCGTACATCCACACGCACATTCATTATACAAACATACTGTATACACATACTGTACATATACATTCACTGTAAAAACATACATATACACATACTGTACATATACATTCACTGTACAAACACACACATACACATACTACACATACATTCACTGTACAAACACACACATACATATACTGTACATATACATTCACTGTACAAACACACATTTACACATACTGTACATATACATTCACTGTTCAAACACACATACTGTATACACATACTGTACATATACATTCGCTGTACACACATATACACATACTGTACATATACATTCACTGTACAAGCACACATACACATACTGTACATATACAAGTACATATGCACACATACACTCATGCACATAATCACGTTTCATCAAACATATATTAACGTTGTTGCCCTAGGGTAAACTGGGTATAACACATGGCACACTGACAAAGCTTAACCTATTGTTACTATAACAATCTACAAGGTTAAGGTTGCTTCTCTTTCTTCCCCTCCATTTTTCTGCATTCTTTCGTATCTCAAGTTATCATTACGTATATGTATTGTTGCATTTGAACAATTGTATTGTTGATAATAAAGGTAAAGTACTGGTATTGTTTATTATCAATAGCACTATTTCTATTGGTATTCATATTGCTCCATTTTTAGTGTAATAATGCTCATTGTCATTTCTGTATTTTTTTTTTTTAATTTTCGCTAACTGCTTATTTGCTATTACTTTTACCATCATATTTGTACATGTCGTATTTGCTGATGTTGCTCTGTTGTTGTTGTTGTTGTTGTGTTTGCTGTTGTTGTTTTTTGTCTCTCTGTCTAATCCCCCTCTTGTCCCCACAATTCCCCCCTCTGTCTTCCTTTTTCTCTCTTTCTATCCCCTCCTGCTCCGGCCCGGCTGCACCAAATGATAATATAAATACATTTAATAAAGTCAAAATACAAGTAAGGCAACAAGAGAAGTATCCTACACTTCTCTTTTGTAAAGTAAATCTGAACAGCCGATATGGGCATCTACATCTGCTATATAATTTGCCCGAGAAGCTGGGCAGGACATTATAAAAAAAAAAAAAAATAAATAAAAAAAATAAATAAAAAGATGCCACATTGTAGATCTGTCTGTATTACGGTACAAACATACATATACACATACTGTACATGTACATTCACTGAACAAACATACATATACACATTCTGTACATCTACAAGTACATATGCACACATGCACTCATGCACATAATCACGTTTCATCAAACATATATTAACGTTGTTGCCCTATGCGAAACTGGTTAACACATGGCACACTGACAAATATTAACCTATTGTTACTATAACAATCTACAAGGTTAATATAGGTTGCTTCTCTTTCTTCCCCTCCATTTTTCGGTATTCATCTTTTATCTCTAGTTATCATTACATATATGTATTGTTGCATTTGAACAACTGTATAGTTGATAATAGTAGTATTATCAACAATATATGGTATATGTAGGTCCTGTAGACCTATATATACCACCCATGCACGGAAATATTAGGGTCTTGTGCATTGTGACAGTTGGGAAGGGGCACCTATGGAGACCCGGTTTTCTGCCAAATCTGGATAGCGGGAGGCGCTCGGTAATCCAGGAGAGGCTCAGGGTAGAGTCGTGCTCCTTCACTAGAGGAGCGAGTCGAGGTAGATCTAGTTCGGCAGCCCTTCCAGATGCCTGCCCGGTGGGGCGTACTAGAAGGATTATGTCTCGCAGCTTGACTGGAAACGCCTCAGTGGGACTTTCGCAATATGGAACTGGATGTGATGGACGCAGACGGAGAAATCTGTAAGAAATCTGGGCTTCCCTTCTTCGACTGCTGCCCCCGTCTCCCAGATAAGCAAGATATATGGACAGATGGGTAGAGTTCAGTACAGCTCTTGCCCTAAGGATCACAGTTCACATTCGATGTAGGACCGAAAGCTGCAGTTTGAAGTTAACATTCAGAAATGCTCACAATTTTAGGTATAGCTTCTTTGTTGTCTATTAAACTGATGACACAAATCATTTTGTGAACATACTGTATCCGAGCTATAATAGTGTAGCAGTGGTGGGCCTTCTGTGCTGGCCTAACATAACCAGAAATCATGATCATAATTAAAGATAAAACTATATTTGTATTTACTTTCCCTAAATATCTAAAAGTATTCATATTCTCTTCATGTCATATTATGCTCCTTACAATGCTGTTGTTCTTAGTTTAGAGTTTGTATCCAATCAGAATTCAGCTAGCTTATGTTGCCATGCTGTACCAAATCTGCCCGGGGCCTTCAGAATCAACAATGCGGGCGTCTGTGCACTGTCAGTGAACGGACACATACAGTTGATAGACAATTGCCATAGTCAATCAGATCACTAGTTGTTGTCAGTAAGGCCTTCTAGCTGGCCGAACGCTGTGATTGGATACTCACTTAGGAGTCCCAAGTGAGTATCCAATCACATGTCGCGAAAACAGGAAGTGGCACCGGAACCATCAATCAATCAATCAATGTTTATTTAAATAAATCACAAGTGTCTCAAAGGGCTGCACAAGCCACAACGACACCCTCGGTACAGAGCCCACATACGGGCAAGGAAAAACTCACCCCAGTGGGACGTCGATGTGAATGACTATGAGAAAGCTTGGAGAGGACCGCATAAGGACGAGCCATAGACAGCCACAGAAAACTCACCGGTACAATAACCAGGAAGAGTCGGGACCCGAGGTGGACCGCTCGCCTGTGCATCGGTTGGGGACATCTCTGCGCTGCTGACCCGTGTCCGCTCGGGATGGTCTCCTGCTGGCCCCATTATGGACTGGACTCTCATTATTATGTTAGATCCACTATGGACTGGACTTTCACAATATTATGCTATACCCACTCGACATCCATGGTATCCGGTCTCCCCTAGAGGGGGGGGGGGGGGGGGGGGGGGTCACCCACATCTGAGGTCCTCTCCAAGGTTTCTCATAGTCATTCACATTGACATCCCACTGGGTTGTGAGTTTTTCCTTGCCCTTATGTGGGATCTGAACCGAGGATGTCGTTGTGGCTTGTGCAGCTCTTTGAGACACTTGTGATTTAGGACTATATAAATAAACATTGATTGATCATTGATTGATAAAGTGTGTGTCTTACACCTAGTAATGCGCTGTGGACAGACAAAGCCAAGCAATGCAGGTTTAGCGAGCGGTGCCGCTACCGCGAAGGAAATGCATTTTTGGCAGGCAATCACACCGGCTGCGAAATGGTTCGCTCGCCACTTTCACACGAATCAACCGACTAGAGCGGTACCAATAGCTTATACCTCGTCAAATGGGTGCTACAAATTGTGAGTTCAAATATTTTATTTCTTTATTTTTTCATGTTTCATTTGTTCTATACAATTCTTTTAATTTTGACAGTACCACGTAAGATATGTTTTAATTGCTGAAGCGGGTTTATTGAATGTTAAATGCACCAAAAAATAGACCGTTGTGTACACTGTTGAGGGTTTTCAATGCTCAGTAGTGTGCAAGTGTGTTTCTGTATAGTACAGGGGTCGGCAACCCGCGGCTCTAGAGCCGCATGCGGCTCTTTAGCGCCGCCCTCGTGGCTCTCTGGAGCTTTTTCAAAAATGTATGAAAAATGGAAAAAGATGATGGGAAAAAAATATATTTTTTGTTTTAGTATGGTTACTTCAGGAGGACAAACATGACACTAATTGTTATGAATCACACTGTTTGTATTAAACATGCTTCACTGATTCGAGTATTTGGCGAGCGCCGTTTTGTCCTACTAATTTTGGCGGTCCTTGAACTCACCTTAGTTTGTTTACATGTATAACTTTCTCCGACTTTCTAGGACGTGTTTTATGCCACTACTTTTTCTGTCTCATTTTGTCCACCAAACCTTTAACGTTGTGCATGAATGCACAAAGGTGAGTTTTGTTGATGTTATTGACTTGTGTGGAGTGCTAATCAGACATATTTGATCACTGCATGACTGCAAGCTAATCGATGCTAACCGATGCTAACATGCTATTTAGGCTAGCTATATGTACATATTGCATCATTATGCCTCATTTGTAGCTATATTTGAGCTCATTTAGCTTTCTTTAAGTCCTCTTAATTCAATTTATATCTCATGACACACTATCTGTATGTAATATGGCTTCTAATTTGTTGCGGCTCCAGACAGATTTGTTTTTGTATTTTTGGTCCAATATGGCTCTTTGAACATTTTGGGTTGCCGACCCCTGGTATAGTATCTCCAGCCGTGTCCATGTGGTGATATCAATTGCGGTATTTAGAGAGGTGAAGTCAGACTAAGTAGGACATCACTGAAGGCCTAGGTGAGAAACTCACGGCCCGCCACTGTAGTGTATAGCCCTTAATGTCACTCACTACAATTGTTTTGCTGCATTTTAACAGCCCAATATGCAAACCAAAAATAAAGTGCACATTTTTGACGCTGTGCATGTCAAATTGTAGTCTAGTCCCTTCCTGCTCCATCACTGATAAGAATGAAAAGGCAACTTTCCCTTGATATTTTCACTGTAGTGCGCAGCGTAAGCGCTAGTCTTGTAAGGCAGTCATATTGGGTTTGATCCCCGGAAGGAGATGTTACAGGGAAGTTTGCAATTGTTTGTTTTAATAAGGTGTGTCCCGATCCGATACTGATATTGGATCAGAGGCCGCATGGAGGAAAATGTGTGCATACGCGGGCCGGACTATTCAAGTCATTGCTTTAAAACTAAAAAAATAAAGACAACTTCAGATTGTTTTCTTTGTCTTACGTTGGCCAAAAATAGAACAAACACACTCTGAAAATATTACAATAAAAATATCGACGAAAAATACCGGCAGCGGTAAAGTTTAAATCCATGAAGGAAAGAAAAACGTGAACGTTTCTTGGAGGATTTACTTTTCTGTTTAAAGATTAAGATTAAAGTACCATTGATTGTCACGCACACACTAGATGTGGTGAAATTTGTCCTCTGCATTTGTCCCATCCCCTTGGGGAGCAGTGGGCAGCAGCGGCGCCGCGCCCGGGAATCATTTTGGTGATTTAACCCCCAACTCCAACCCTTTGTTGCTGAGTGCCAAGCAGGGAGGTTATGGGTCCCATTTTTATGTTGTGCACATTGATACAGTGATTTAGGGGTGTAGTGCGGCCTATGGCGAATTTGTATGATGTCCAATTACAATTAGAAATACTTTAATAATCCCAGAGGGGAAATTAAGATTTTCAGCACAATCCCATTCAAGAGCAGACACACATTACAGGGAGACAGAACAGGATCGCTGATGGGTCTGCCAACTTCCGGCGCCCCTTACAAAAAAAGTGAGTAACAGGTAAACGCTGGGTTGGAGGGGGGGGTGAGAAAAAAAAAAACAGTCCTAAGCCTGGGCACATAGAGAGGGGGTCCAGACTGAGGCCAAGGGGAAAAAAAACCTCATAGCCATAGCACATATTAACATGTGTGTAAGAGGGAGATATCAAACATTAAATTGATTAACAGAGCAGAGCTGATGCAACCAGCCATTTCTACATACAGCCACAAAAGTAAAACAACAACAACAACAAACAAAAAAAACACATATACACTGTGGTGGCCTCTGCGGTGTTCCACGCCATCGTCTGCTGGGGTAGGGGGAGCATGGCCAGAGACAGGAGCAGACCCAACAAAGCAACCAAGAGAGCCGACTCCACTAACTCTCGGCCAGTGTCCAGTCCTTTAATGTGCATTAAATGTGTGTTTTAAAAGTGCAACTTATTTTCCAGTGAGCTTCTTTGCTTTAATCTCATTTTGTGAACTTATTTTCCAGAATGTACTCAAGCACAAACGAGAATCACTATTTTCCTCTCTGTTTTTTTCTCTCTCTTTTTGTGGCGTCTCGGCACCGACAACAGTTAGAGGCTTTCTACTCGATCTTCACCACCGAGCAACAGGACCATGTTAAATCGGTGGAATATCTGCGCAGCAACTTCAGACCCATTCAGAGGCTGGACAACCGCCAAGTGTTCAAGTCGGCGATGAAAGACGTCTGGCAGCACGACCCGTCCAACAACGCCGGTGGGCCTTCTGGCACGGAAGCTTCCAGGGGTGGGTGACGTTTATTTTCTTGTTTAACGTACGTATGTTTGCTGAGAATTCTGCAAGCCACATTGCTAACAAATCAGCATAAATGAAAAGTACAAAACTCAAACCCAGTGAAGTTGGCACGTTGTGTAAATGGTAAATAAAAACAGAATACGATGATTTGCAAATCCTTTTCAACCTATATTCAATTGAATAGACTGCAAAGACAAGATACTTAACATTCAAACTGGAAAAAGTTGTTATTTTTTGCAAATATTAGCTCATTTGCAATTTGATGCCTGCAACATGTTTCAAAAAAGCTGGCACAAGTGGCAAAAAAGAGTTGATGAATGCTCATCAAACACTTATTACGAACATCCCACAGGTGAACAGGCTAATTGGGAACAGGTGGGTGCCATGATTGGGTATAAAAGCAGCTTCCATGAAATGCTCAGTCATTCACAAACAAGGATGGGGCGAGGGTCACCACTTTGTCAACAAACACGTGAGCAAATTGTCCAACAGTTTAAGAGCAACATTTCTCAACGAGCTATTGCAAGGAATTTAGGGATTTCACCATCTACGGTCAGTAATATCATCAAAAAGGTTCAAATAATCTGGAGAAATCACTGCACATAAGCGATGATATTACGGACCTTCGATCCCTCAGGCGGTACTGCATCAAAAAGCGACATCTGTGTGTAAAGGATATCACCACATGGGCTCAGGAACACTTCAGAAAACCACTGTCAGTAACTACAGTTCGTCGCTACATCTGTAAGTGCAAGTTAAAACTCTACTATGCAAAGCCAAAGCCATTTATCAACAACACCCAGAAACGCCGCCGGCTTTGCTGGGCCCGAGCTCATCTAAGATGGACTGATGCAAAGTGGAAAAGTGTTCCGTGGTCTGACGAGTTTTTAGAAACTGTGGACGTCCAAAGAGGAAAATAACCATCAGGATTGTTACAGACGCAACGTTGAAAAGCCAGCATCTGTGATGGTATGGGGAAGTATTAGTGCCCAAGGCATGGGTAACTTACACATCTGTGAAGGCACCATTAATGCTGCAAGGTACATACAGGTTTTGGGGCAACATATGTTGCCATTTAAGCAACGTCATCATGGACGCCCCTGCTTATGTCAGCAAGACAATGCCAAGCCACGTGTGAGTGGTAAAAATGCTAAAAAAATTGCAAAAAAATAAATAAAAATTCTCAGGTCAAACATTAAATATCTTGTCTTTGCAGTCTATTCAATTGAAAATAAGTGGAAAAGGATTTGCAAAACATTGTATTCTGTTTGTATTTACCATTTACACAATGTGCCAACTTCACTGGTTTTGGGTTTTGTGAAACGTTGTGAATCTTACAATGTTTAGTTGCTTGTTTTATGGCAGATCTTTATGTTAATGCTACACATTCTCAGGTCACTTACTTGACAATACAACAAGTATTCTATTAGGGCTGTAATTAAATTCTTCAGAATCAGGAGAGCCGCAGTAGGGAATGTGTTGTGTTCTCTGAGGGGAACCCCTCTGACCTACTGTCGATGTTTTCATATCCCGACCAACACAGACACTTATTACGTGGGCTTTTCTGCCATGCTGCATTATATGCTTTGGAAGCATGTCCTTGAGCGCAGCAGTGGGACACATTTGGTGTAAGCAGATCTTTACAGCCAGCAGAGGGGGCGGAGTGGGTATGGACAGCTGGGGGAAACACACTCGGAGCTGAAAAATATAACGCCGGGCTGACCTGCCACCTACACAGCTTCTGTAAAAGAAAAAAAGAAAAATACTGTAATTCAGCCTCAGTAGTGTATTCACAATGGAATGGCATCCAATGTGTCGCAAAAGTTGGTTTTAAAAAGGATAACTTCTCCAGTTGTGTTCACTTTTTGAATCGCAGGTACTGAAGTCTCCCCTGGTTGTGTACATGTGCTGCCATGGTAATTGCTCAATAACCAGCAAACATGCGGCTCTTTAGTGCCGCCCTAGTGGCTCCCTGGAGCATTTTTTAAAAAAAGATGGGGGTGAAATACAAACAAATGCAACAGTTTTGCATGTAAAGTCTTCCACTCCTTTGTCTCATTTTGTCCACCAAACGTTTTATGCTGTACATGAATGCACAAAGGTGCGCTTTGTTGGTGTTATTGACTTGTTAGAGTGCTTATCAGGCGTATTTAGTCAAAGCATGACTGCAAGCTAATCATTGCTATTTGTATGTACATATTGCATCAGTATGCCTCATTTGTAGGTATATTTGGGTTCATTTAATATCCTTTACATGTATCCTCTTTGTATATAATTTAGTTTTGCATGTCTCATGACACATTATCTGTATGTAATATTGGCTGCATTTCTGATAGTTGTGTGTGTGCCATGTTGTTCTAGACCACAGCAAACATTACCCAGCTTGCCAAAGATTGTAATAACTCTATTAGAAGAAGACAGCTTGCCGTTTCCTTTAACTTGGACACCTTGGCCATTAAAAGCCACTAATTTCCAGGAGTTATCTCACCTTCTGAGTACCCTCTGATTTACTAATGGTTTCTAATGTTGTAAAAGTGTGTGGAATAAATGTACAATTTCAACGATTCCGTCAACGAATATTTGCTTCAGCCTGCGACAAATAGTCATTTTGATAGTAGGCTATTACAGCTAATATAGACAGTTACGTCATGTGTTGTCTTCATTATAACACTTATATAAGACTTTTAAAGTCATTTTGATAGTAGGCTATTATAGCTAATGTAGACACTTACGTCATGTGTTGTCTTCATTATAACACTTATATACAACTTTGAAAGTCTTTTTGATAGTAGGCTATTATAGCTAATGTAGACACTTACGTCATGCGTTGTGTTCATTATAACACTTATATACAACTTTGAAAGTCTTTTTGATAGTAGGCTATTATAGCTAATGTAGACACTTACGTCATGTGTTGTCTTCATTATAACACTTATATACAACTTTGAAAGTCTTTTTGATAGTAGGCTATTATAGCTAATGTAGACACTTACGTCATGTGTTGTGTTCATTATAACACTTATATAAGACTTTTAAAGTCATTTTGATAGTAAGCTATTATAGCTAATATAGACACTTACGTCATGTGTTGTGTTCATTATAACACTTATATACAACTTTGAAAGTCATTTTGATAGTAGGCTATTATAGCTAATGTAGACACTTACGTCATGTGTTGTCTTCATTATAACACTTATATACAACTTTGAAAGTCATTTTGATAGTAGGCTATTATAGCTAATGTAGACACTTACGTCATGTGTTGTGTTCATTATAACACTTATATACAACTTTGAAAGTCATTTTGATAGTAGGCTATTATAGCTAATGTAGACACTTACGTCATGTGTTGTCTTCATTATAACACTTATATACAACTTTGAAAGTCATTTTGATAGTAGGCTATTATAGCTAATGTAGACACTTACGTCATGTGTTGTCTTCATTATAACACTTATATACAACTTTGAAAGTCATTTTGATAGTAGGCTATTATAGCTAATGTAGACACTTACGTCATGTGTTGTGTTCATTATAACACTTATATACAACTTTGAAAGTCATTTTGATAGTAGGCTAATATAGCTAATGTAGACACTTACGTCATGTGTTGTCTTCATTATAACACTTATATACAACTTTGAAAGTCATTTTGATAGTAGGCTATTATAGCTAATGTAGACACTTACGTCATGTGTTGTCTTCATTATAACACTTATATACAACTTTGAAAGTCATTTTGATAGTAGGCTATTATAGCTAATGTAGACACTTACGTCATGTGTTGTCTTCGTTACAACACTTATATACAACTTTGAAAGTCTTTTTGATAGTAGGCTATTATAGCTAATGTAGACACTTACGTCATGTGTTGTCTTCATTATAACACGTATAAAATACTTTTAAAGTCATTTTGATAGTAAGCTATTATAGCTATTATTTAAAGTTAAAGTTAAAGTACCAATGATTGTCACACACACACTAGGTGTGGTGAAATTTGTCCTCTGCATTTGACCCATCCCCTTGTTCATCCCCTGGGAGGTGAGGGGAGCAGTGGGCAGCAGCGGTGCCGCGCCCGGGAATCATTTTGGTGATTTAACCCCCAATTCCAACCCTTGATGCTGAGTGCCAAGCAGGGAGGTAATGGGTCCCATTTTTATAGTCTTTGGTATGACTCGGCCGGGGTTTGAACTCACAACCTACCGATCTCAGGGCGGACACTCTAACCACTAGGCCACTGAGTAGGTGGTAGTTATAGACACTTACGTCATGTGTTGCCTTCATTATAATACATATATTCGTTTTTAAGTTTTTGCGGCTCCAGACAGTGTGTGTGTGTGTGTGTGTGTGTGTGTTGTATTTCTACCCTTCTTGAGACATCAACAAGGAAAAGTACCATCCATATGAGGAGGTGTGAACAAGTTAGGACATAAATCATGGTCCCAATACGGAAAACCATTGCATCTAATAGAGAGACAAATACTAGAGTCCGTGAACATTGCTCCAGGATTTTTTGTTGATTTAATGTGCATACAAAAGTAAACATTGACGGGTGCAAAGGCAGCAATATATGATAAAACAAAAATGGCAGGTAAATAAGGACTTCCCTATTAGTCCCCGAAAAAACCCAGTGCTGACGTAAGACAACCCATATGTGACCATAGAATGAACACATACACTACGGTACTAAGACTATAGTGGCCATTAACAGTTAGATTCTACAGCTGGGTTGCCCAAAGTGCGGCACATCTGTGGTCTGTGACTCCTTTTTTATTGGCCTTAAGAACATTACTAAAAACAAAAAATAGAGATCTCATTTGCACCCCTGGTGGTGAAATCTGTCAAAATGAGGGTGATCCCAAAAAGGAGCGATTTTTCAAATTGACTGTGTCGGTTTTAAAAGTGCTCCCCCTCTGGTCAACATATGAAATAACAAGTGTGTGTAAGAAATTTGGCCAAAATGTTTTTTTTTTTTAATAAATAAATATGTATATAGAGACATACTGTAATAATTTGAAGTAAATAATGAAGATTAAAAACCGATTACAAACAAAAAATTCAACAACAAAAAAATAAATAACCGAAAGCAGTCTTTTTCTCACAATGTGTTTTTTCATATAAAATTGGGAACCATTTCTCATATTCTTTCTGTTTCTGTAATATTGCAATATTTTCTTATAAAATGACCACTTTATTTATGTAAAATTATTACTTTTTAATGCAAAATGGCGACATTTGTCATATACAATTTTGACTTTTATCACAATATTGCCATTTTTTTTGTTGTTCCTGTAAAATGGTGACATTTTTTTGAGTAAAATTCTGACTTTTGTCATCATTTTGCCTAGTTAAATTACAATTATTATTGTAACATTGCCAACATTTTTAAGTGTTCTTAAGTGTTAGTAAAATTACGACTCATTTCATAAAATTGCCAAAACTTTGAGCTGTTCTTGTAAAATTGTGATTGTTATTGAGTACAATTCCAACCTGTATCATAATATTAAACAAATGTTCAGTTTTTCTTGTAAAAATTTGACTTGCGTTGAGTAAAATGACAAATTCTATTAAAACGCTACCAAAATTTGACGTTTTTATTGGGAAATTGTGACCTTTTTCTGGTGAAATTCCAACTAATTTTTCACAACAATCTTTTTTATATTTCCATAGTTTGTATATATTATTAATGTTGTAAATACACATCTTTATATAACTAGAAAGGATGGTCCTAAAGAGGTAGGCATTTTTCGGAGGTCTCAAGAAGGTAACTACTACAAGAGTGTGTGTGTGTGTGTGTGTGGGTGTGTGTGTGTGTGTGTGAGTGTGTGTGTGTGTGTGTGTGTGTGTAGTAGCATTCTTATCTCTGCTGAAGACCTTCATCAACCTGCCAGAGAGAGCTGCAAACATATTTGAGTTGCAATGCACACAAAGAGTAAAGCACATTGACATTTTTAGGCAGCCTATATCCAACCATCCCTCCAGGTCGATGTTTAATTACTGTAACTTATGTATAATTTAAAGGGAGAAACTATTAAACTCATTTAAATGTCAATGTGGTAATGATGAGAAAGAGCCATTTGTAAACAATGTCACACAAATGATTATATCGCAGACGTAGGAGAGATTTCTATTCATTATGTGTGCTCGACTCATTAATATGAAATCTACTCATACAAGTAGTATAAGTGTTCACACATATGGTTTTCTACACTAAAATTAATCTTTGTATTATTCAACTTCTTCTTCTTGTCCACATTTTGGCACGTTCTACCTTCCACATTTTTCACTCGATTCAAACCGTTCCAACTTCAAACTGTTCAGTCTATTCGGGAATTGCTGGCTTTCCCTTGAAAAATTCCAAAAATTCCCAGATTTCCCAGAATTCCAGGTTTTCCGGGACATTTTTCCCATTCAAAATGAATTGGCCATTTTTAAACTTCCGCCATTTCCACATTTTTCAACCTATTCAAACCATTCCACCTTCAAAACATTCCACTCATTCTTTAAGTTCAAACTATCATGTTTCCAAGTTCAATGAAATTCTACGATTTTCCAGAATTCCTGGTTTTCCAAAGCCCAATTTCCACCCTTTTTTCTGGTGACTACTCCTTCCACAACGCATTTCAACCATTCCACCGTCAAATCATTCCTCTTAATCAGGACAAAAAATGAAGTTGTTTTTTGAACTGGAAAGATCCAGATTTTCCCAGAATTCCAGGAATTCTGTAATACCATTTCTCAATTCAACATGTTACTACTTCAACATTTCTCCACCGATTTGACACATTTCAACACGAACCATTTCAACGTATTCAGACAATGTAAGTTGTTTACCATTTTCCAAAAATTCCCCGCTTTTCCCGAAATTCCCAATTTTTCTGAAATTCCCATTAAAGTCAATGGGACATTCTTCAAAGTTCCACAACTTCCACATTTTTCATCGGATTCAAACTGTTCCAACTTCAAAATATTCAGCCTGTTCAGGAATTTTGTGCTTTACTTCAACAACTCCGGATTTCCCATAATTCCTTTTTTTTTTTGCATTTCCTCCATTCAAAATTAATTGACCATTTTTCAAACTTCCACAATTCCCACATTCTTCAACCGATTCAAACCATTCCATCTTTAACACATTCTGGAAACTCATCCTGGAAATTTAAACTACCATTTTTACACATTCAAGAAATTTCCAGGAATTCCTGTTTCTATTTCCACACTTCTTAAGTTTGACTACTCTTTTCACATTTTTCCACCCATTTCAACCGTTCCACCATCAAAACACTCCTCATATTCAGGACAAAAACCAAGTTGGTTAAGAAAGTAGTAAAATTCCAGATTTTCCCGAAATTCCAGGAATTTCTCAATTTAATACATTCAACATTTCTTGACCGATTTAAACAATTCCAAGACCGACCAATTCAGCTCATTTAGGGTATTCATGCATTTTCAAAAAAATCTCGCTTTTCCAAAATTCCCAAATTTCCAGGAAGTTCCCATTGAAATGAATGGGACATTTTTCCAAGTTGCACAACTCCAACCTATTCAAACCATTCCAACATCAACACATTCCACTCATCCTGGACATTCAAACTAACACTTTCCCAAGTTCAAAACCAAATTCCGGTTTCCCTGGAAATTCAAACTCTTCAACATTCAAACCATTCCAACATTCAAACGATTCTTACATTCATGCTACATTCTGTCAGCATTTCAGTTCAACTTCAGCATTGGAGCATTCACACGCAATTCCTGAAGGAATTGCCTTTTTTAGTTTGTGTTTGATTTACACATATTTGAACCCAGATGGGTTCTTTGTCAATGAGGCACAGAAATTAGTCTAGTCTCTCAATTGAATTATGTGGGTAAAGCATTGTCTTTAATACAACATTTTCCAAAACTATGATTTATGGTTTGTTTTATGCTTTGAGTTTATTTGGAACATGCATACAGTTACAATATCATACATCACATATTTCATATATTCCCATTTTCTCATTACAACATGTCCAAAAAGGAATCGAATGAAGAAGAGTGTATTCAATCCTACCACTTTTCCACTTAATAGCAATTACTAACACATTTGTTTACTTCCTGTTCTCAATTTGTAACACAATTTAAATCAATGAATAATAAGTACAGGTATCATATCTCATTTTTAATAAGGTTCAAAATCTTGATCAGGATTATTTTTCCTTGTACTTTGTAAACACTAAATTAGAATAGTTTATTAGATTGGATTTTACAGTAGTAGTACATTGTTTGACTTATTTGCTTAATCCATTACATAATTTATATATCCTGCACATCCTGGACTTTTCTCGAAGGTAGATTCGATGCGTGGCTACCGGAGTACATGAGTTGGACATACCTGAGACTGCCATAATAACTCCTTTTGGATTATTTGAGTTTTTGAGGATGCCATTTGGCCTGCAGGGGGCAGCACATACTTTTCAGCGGCTCTTTTTCATGGATTTACAATTTGTGTTTGTTTTTTGACATAAGACCCCATCAAAACCCCCGGTACCATTCGGCAGCAACACAACACCCTTTGCAACCCTTTGAGACACTCGTGATTTAGGGCTATATAAATAAACTTTGATTGATTGATTGAACCCTGCCCTCTAACCATGGGAATGAAGAAAGTGAGTGCGAAGGAAAGTGCTGATAAGAAGAAGCAGACCCACCAAATCAAAGAAACAACTAAAAAAAAAACATGACTGACCTGAGCACAGCACCTTCAGTCCGCTCCACACCAAAACAGGAGTCAGCCTGCACACGCCCAAGACACCCCAACAACTTCCAAAAGGTGGACATTTATCCATGAAAATATGGAGAAGCTGCCCGACGTGTTTCAGTTTGTTGTGTTCTATCACCCAAACTGAAGGATAGAGCTTTACCCTTGCTCACTGGGTGTTAATATTATCTATCACGGTACACAAACGTACATTGTGTTTGCCGCAACATAAACAACAATAACAGTTCCTATTGTTACACTACGAAGAAGCATGCAAAACTAGTGTCTAATATTTGTTTCCTCAATTGTTGCGCTTAGTAAATCATTCTGTTCTGCGTGTCTACTGTATGTACTGTATATTTATGCAAGTTTATGTATTCATCATGCAATATATACGAGTAATTTACTCCTGTATTTATTGTTGTATAAGTCATTAAGGTAAGGTAGTTCAATGTAACATAATAACATTGTCAGCATGTTCGGGATAAACCAAACCATTACCAAATCCCACCACAGATGTGTGCAACCCCGGTGACTACAGAAACACCTGAACGTCAACATGACGTTTCTCCACCAAGTACAAAACCCAAAACCAGTGAAGTTGTCACGTTGTGTAAATGGTAAATAAAAACAGAATACAATGTTTTGCAAATCCTTTTCAACCAATATTCAATTGAAAAGACTGCAAAGACAAGAGACTTAACGTTCAAACTGAAACAAATATTAGCTGATTTGGAATTTGACGCATGTAACATGTTTAAAAAAAGCTGGCACAAGTGGCAAAAAAGACTGAGAAAGTTGAGGAATGCTCATCAAACACTTATTTGGAACATCCCACAGGTGAACACTCTATATAGGAATAGGTGGGTGCCATGATTGGGTATAAAAGCAGCTTCCATGAAATGCTCAGTCATTCAAAAACACGGATGGGGCGAGGGTCACCACTTTGTGAACGAATGCGTGAGCAAATTGTCGAACAGTTTAAGAACAACATTTCTCAACAAGCTATTGCAAGGAATTTAGGGATTTCACCCTTGACGGTCCAGAATATCATCAAAACTTTCAGAGAATCTGGAGAAATCACTAAACGTAAGCGATGTTATTACAGACTGCATCAGTGTGTAAAGGATATCACCACATGGGCTCAGGAACACTTCGGAAAACCACTGTCAGTAACTGCAGTTTAAAGCTACATCTATAAGTGAAAGTTGAAACTCTACTATGCAAAGTGAAAGCAATTTATCAACAACACCCAGGACTGATGCAAAGTGGAAAAGTGTTCTGTGGTCTGATGAGTCCACATTTTAAATTGTTTTTGGAAACTGTGGACGTGGTGTCCTCCGGAACAAAGAGGAAAAGAACCATCCAGATTGAAAAGCCAGCATCTGTGATGGTATGGGGGTGTATTAGTGCCCAAGGCATGGGTAACTTACACATCTGTGAAGGCACCATTAATGCTGAAAGGTACATACAGGTTTTGGAGCAACATATGTTGCCATCCAAGCAAAGTTATCATGGACGCCCCTGCTTATTTCAGCAAGAAAATGCCAAGCCACGTCTTACAACAGCGTGACTTCATAGTAAAAGAGTGTGGGTACTAGTCTGGCCTGGCTTTAGTCCAGACCTGTCTCCCATTGAAAATGTGTGGTGCAATATGAAGCCTAAAATACCACAACTGAGACCCCGGACTGTTGAACAACTTAAGCTGTACATCAAGCAAGAATGGGAAATAATTCCACCTGAAAAGCTTCAAAAATGTGTCTCCTCAGTTCCCAAACGTTTACTGAGTGTTTTTAAAAGGAAAGGCCATGTAACACAGTGGTAAAAATGCCTTAGTGCCAACTTTTTTGCAATGTGTTGCTGCCATTAAAGTCTAAGTTAATAATCATTTGCAAAAAAAAAAAAAAAATCGTTTCTCAGTTGAGAAACTAAGGCCGTCTTCAATATTACATATATTGTCTTTGCAGTCTATTCAATTGAATATAAGTTGAAAAGGATTTGCAAATCATTGTATTCTGTTTTTATTTACCATTTACACAACGTGCCAACTTTACTGGTCCTGGGTTTTGTACAATAAACCTACCTTCACAAAAGGTGGTAAACTTGGGAAATCAGCAGAGTGAAAGACATATTTTGCTCACAAACAGTGACTCGTGCAACCAGCCTTTACTAATCACAACAAACACTACATGTGTAACAGTCATGGTGGCATACACTCTTTATTTGCCCAACCTGCATAATCCCATGATGTGTATTATCTTGCATAGAGGTGACACTGTTTGACTCATTAATGAGAACTGTGTGTGGGCACGTGTGTGTTCTACTTTGTGAAAGTGTGCATTTATGTGACTAATGGCCTAAGTAATGCTGGGCCACGTGGGGCTCGGCTGCAGGTTATGAATAGAAAAACACCGTCGCCCTCCTTTATGAGCAGGCTAATCAATTTTGTGCCACAAGGCACGTGAGCTGTATTCCCAATCAATCCGTGCTCGTCGCTAAATTCCCGTGCTCATTTGCATTGAATTATAATGAATGAATAGTAATCATTACTTATTCCTCATTTCCTCACAGCCAGTAAGGAATTGATGCTGTACATCCAGTAACACAAAACGTATTGTGATACAATAATGCGACAATTACAATACAATACAAGCCGACTGAGCCAAGTCCAAACATGTATATTTTTATATCCATCCAACCTATACAATTAATAGAAAATAAAAAAGCTATACATTCATTTACAAAAAATAAATCTCCTGGCCCTGATGGCTACAATACAGAATTGTATCAAATATTCAGTGAAGATCTGTCTCCTCTATTATTACAAATGCACCAATCTTCATTTAATAAACAATTGTTTTCTGCAACCTTCAATTTTTCTCATATCTCATTGATACCTAAAAAGGATAAAGACCCATTGATTTGCAGTAATTATCGTCCTTTATCCCGAGCCAATATGGACAATAAAATCTTGGCAAAAATCTTAGCCACACGATTATCAAATGTAATAGGAAAATTAATTCATACTGACCAAACTGGCTTCATGGAAGGTCGACAATCTTTAGACATCCATCCATCCATCCGTCTTCTTCCGCTTATCTGAGGTCGGGTCGCGGGGGCAGCAGCCTAAGCAGTGAAGCCCAGACTTCCCTTTCCCCAGCCACTTCGTCCAGCTCCTCCCGGGGCTTCACTTCACAAGACATAGTCTTCCCAACGTGTCCTGGGTCTTCGCCATGGCCTCCTACCGGTCGGACGTACCCTAAACACCTCCCTAGGGAGGCGTTCGGGTGGCATCCTGACCAGATGCCCGAACCACCTCATCTGGCTCCTCTCCATGTGAAGGAGCAGCAGCTTTACTTTGAGCTCCTCCCGGATGGCAGAGCTTCTCAGGGAGAGCCCCACCACCCGGCGGAGGAAACTCATTTCGGCCGCTTGTACCCGTGATCTTGTCCTTTCGGTCATAACCCAAAGCTCATGACCATAGGTGAGGATGGGAACGTAGATAGACCGGTAAATTGAGAGCTTTGCCTTCCAGCTCAGCTCCTTCTTCACCACAACGGATCGATACAGCGTCCGCATTACGGAAGACGCCATGTTTTTGTGGCAAAGCACCAATGATATTGATTCAAATGTATTTATTTATTTATTTTTTCAAATGTTTTTTTTTTTTTTTTCAAATTTATTCAAATAGACAACGTTGATTTAAGGCGCGTGTGTTTAAATGTTTTGAGTTACGATTTTCCTCATAGAACCAATTTTGCTCGTAAATTGAGGTACTTGTTGATAACAAATTAGGCAGCGTTTGGAAGCTAACACACTCTTGTAACAGTTTAAGTATCATTCAATCCATGAATGTGCTTCCACTTATCCAATTTGTGGAGAAAACTAATTCCAGCCGCTTTTATCTTCAATCTCAACCTTTCAGTCACTCCTCAAAGCCGTGACCGTAGGTGAGGGAAGTACCGTGGATATACCGGTTCATCGAGAGTTTAGCTTTCCGTCTTCACTATACAGTTCAGTACCGTGCCTGAATTACTCCAAACGCTCCACCAATGCGCCTGTAGAATGTACGCTCCCGCCTTTCCTCACTCATCAACATAATCCCAAGACATGTACTCCTCCACCTGGGGCAAGACCTCACTTACTGTACATCATAAAGGGTGAAATCCACCTTTTTTTGGTCTGAGAACCATAACCTCAGATCGGGTTCATCCCAGAAGTTCCACTTTCAGCTGTGAACCAACCGGTTTGCTTTGATTCCAAGATCACCAATGTGGACCTTATAGATGCACCGAAAAATCGTAGATGTATTTACCGTATTTTTCGCACTATAAAGCGCTCTTAAAATCCATTCATTTTCTCAAAACTCGACAGTGCGCCTTATAACCTGGTGTGCATAATGTATGGAATAATTTTGGTTGTGCTTACCGACCACAAAGCTATTTTATTTGGTACATGGTGAAATGATAAATGTGACCAGTAGATGGCAGTCACACATAAGAGCTATGTGTAGACTGCAATACGACTCAAGTAAACAACACCAAAATTGTATGTGTTCCATTAAAAATATATAACATTACACACGGCGCTCAAAAATCTCTCAAAATGTTTTAGTACAACTTTGAAGCCGCACCGCTTGATGGATTGTACTGTGCTTCAACATAGGAGTATTATTATGGTGTGTGTATAAGGACCACAAAATGGCACCTATTAGTAGACACATTATCTGGCCTTTTGTTTTGCAACATTATGCAAAGGCAACTTTTCTTACCTTCTGGTACCTGTTGATGTGTATTTGAGATCTGCATAAGTCCTGAAAATCTGCCTTTGTAGTCCGTGCCGACACCGTAGTCATAAGCTTCTTCTTTGTCTCTATCTTCTTGTTATGGGACATTCATCCTCCGCTGTTGCCATTTCTAATATAAAGTAGCGTAAAGTTCTTACTTATATCTGTCAGTAAATTTGCCATAAAAGCGCTAAAAACTACCGATATAGTGAGTTTACATTATTCACTCAAGGAACTTTAGTTATTAGAGAGTTCCGGTCGGACGGTTTTTCACGCGACACATTTCCGGCGTTGTTGCAAGATTATAAGAGACTGCTTAAAGGCCTACTGAAACCCACTACTACCGACCATGCAGTCTGATAGTTTATACATCAATGATGCAATCTTAACATTGCAACACATGCCAATACGGCCAGGTTAACTTATAAAGTGCCATTTTAAATTTCCCGCTTAACTTCCGGTTGAAAATGTCTATGTATGATGACGTATGCGCGTGACGTCACTAAATAAACGGAAGTATTGGTACACCATTGAATCCAATACAAAAAAGCTCTGTTTTCATCTCAAAATTCCACTGTATTCTGGACATCTGTGTTGGTGAATCTTTTGCAATTTGTTTAATGAACAATGAAGACTGCAAAGAAGAAAGCTGTAGGTGGGATCGGTGTATTAGCGGCTGGCTGTAGCAACACAACCAGGAGGACTTTGACTTGGATAGCAGACGCGCTAGCCGCCGACCGCACGGATGATCGGGTGAAGTCCTTCGTCCTTCCGTCGATCGCTGGAACGCAGGTGAGCACGGGTGTTGATGAGCAGATGAGGGCTGACTGGCGTAGGTGGAGCGCTAAAGTTTTTATCATAGCTCTGTGAGGTCCCGTTGCTAAGTTAGCTTCAATGGCGTCATTAGCAACAGCATTTTTAAGCTTCGCCAAGCTGGAAATTATTAATTAATTATTGTGTATTTACATGTCCATGGTTTAATAGTATTGTTGATCTTCTGTCTATCCTTCCAGTCAGTGGTTTATTTATTTTGTTTCTATCTGCATTTGAGCCCGATGCTATCACGTTAGTTTAGTAGCTAAAGAGCTTCGCCGATGTATTGTCGTGGAGATAAAAGTCACTGTGAATGTCCATTTTGCGTTCTCGACTCTCATTTTCAAGAGGATGTAGTATCCGAGGTGGTTTAAAATACAAATCCGTGATCCACAATAGAAAAAGGAGAAAGTGTGGACTCCAATGAACCCTTGTACCTAAGTTACGGTCAGAGCGAAAAAAGATACGTCCTGCACTGCATTCTAGTCCTTCACTCTCACGTACCTCATCCACGAATCTTTCATCATCGCTCAAATTAATGGGGTAATCGTCGCTTTCTCGGTCCGAATCTCTCTCGCTGCATTGTAAACAATGGGGAAATGTGAGCAGCCCTCCAGCCTGTAACGTCACGCTACTTCCGGTAGGGGCAAGGCTTTTTTTTAATCAGCGACCAAATGTTGCGAACTTTATCGTCGTTGTTCTCTACTAAATCCTTTCAGCAAAAATATGGCAATATCGGGAAATGATCAAGTATGACACATAGAATGGATCTGCTATCCCCGTTTAACTAAAAAAAAAAATCATTTCAATAGGCTGTGCTTTTACTTTTATGAATTCAATGATTCTTTCACACATATCTTATGGCTTAACTACATGGTCCCAGGCACACCAGTCATCAATCAAGACCATTGAGTGTCTCTATAACCGCGCCTTGAAAGTCCTAGACAAGAAGAGTATACGATATCATCATTGCCAAATTCTAACCAAATAAAATATTTGAAGTTTTACCAATTTAATTTTGTTACACACAGTCAAACCTTTTTTTAAATGCTTGAATAACTCTGCTTCCCAATTGCTCTGCAAGGCAATTCCAAGATTGCAAAGTGGTACCAAGTCTACCACCCGCGCAACGTCAAAAGGCAACTAGTGCGTTCCATTTATTGCCTTTGCAATAAAAGGACCACAACTATGGGACTCTGTACCTGACACTTTGAAAAGTATACCTGCACTTGTCACTTTCAAAAAACAAAATTGTGGCCAGTTGAGCAACAATCGTGTTCCCATGTTTAGTTTTTACTAATTTTTACTAATAGGTTCTTATCTAGTTTGCACCTTGTCTGTTATTATTATTATTATTATTATTATTATCATTGGCTTTTATCTAGTGTGCACTTTGTCTGTATTATAATCATTATTATCGACTCCTCTTTGCCTCATTCTTTTTATTTTTCTATTTTAATGATGTTAAATCTGTGTTGTTGTTGTTGTTGTTGTTGGGGACAAGTGTTGTAAATTAGCTTTGGCTACAAACACTATGATGTCATTGGATGATTGTTTCTGATATCTATGTTTCTGCATCTGTCCCTATTTCAAATAAACCAGAAAGAAAGAAATATTAGTGTGCTACGGATGAGGAGATGCTGCTCCGTCATTGATTTACGTAAAGTCTACATCTTTTGACACTTCTTCGGTGCGCATTTTGTACGAAAATAGACCTGACTAGACCCGCTCATCTGCAGTGCGCCTTATAATCTGGTGCGCCCTATGGTGCGTAAAATACGGTAGTTCTTTTGTTGTCTTGCAAGCCTCTCAAGTCCAAGTTTTAGAGGTTAAAGCTGATTGAAAATGCATGCATGTTACTCCAAACTGCAGAAGAAAGGAGATAACCTGCAGTATGTGTTTTGGGTACCTGGTTGTCATATGAGAGAGTATCACCGGGGGAACAGGATGATGAAGTGTCTTGCAGCATTCAACACGAAGCACTTTTTTTTTTTTTTTACCAAGTGGGGAATTAACAAACACGTATCAGAGGTATGATTAGGATGTTTACATATAAGGCTTCATATCTATTTATACCACCAACACTGGCTTTGTTTTTGGTCCTTGCTTCTAAAGACTAAACCTGTATATAAAGGAGAGTCTGGGGACTGTGTGATGGCTTAAAGTTTATATGAGCATGCAGTGTTTGGTCACTAATGTGTATTGGATATTGTAATTTGATGTATGTACGTCTGTAGTATATGTGCGTTAATAAATAGAAGTAGTCTGTGACTAAAGTAGTAAAACGGGGGTGATGTGGGCTGTTCTGGGTGCACCGGTCAAAAGCCTGGCAGCCGAATTTTGTACAGTCTGAAGTCTCTTTAGCGGTGACTTGTTGAAAAGGGTGAAGAGATAATTACAATAGCCAATGCGAGACGAAATGAACGTGTGAATGATCATCTCGAGATCCAATTTTGACAACAAATTTCTCACTTTAGAAATATTTCTGAGATGATAAAAACAGTTTTTGGTCAGTTGACGACAGTGACCTTCCAAAGACATCTGAAGCTGCTTTTAACAGATTCACCCAGAGCACTAAGGGAGTTCTTGATCGGGGGGATCTTTTTATCGGGGGCAATTATCAGAGTTTTCGTTTTGTTTGAATTTATCTGGAGGAAACTTGAGGACAACCAGTTTTTAATACAGGATACGCACTCCAAGAACTCAGATAAAAAGTGAAACTCTGAATCATTGAAGGAGCATAACAGTTGAATATCATCTGCATAGAAACGATAAGAAACATTTTTAAAACTACTGATCAACCACCCAAGCGGAATCAGATACAACACAAATAAAACAAGCCCCAGAACAGAACCCTGGGCCACACCACATGACAGGTTGGACACATTGGACATTACATCATTAATATCAACATTAAGGCCCCTTGTTTACTAAGGTTATCCAGGGTAAATCCCACCTAACCTTATCCTTGTCCACACACACACACTTACAATGGTCGTTTAAAACCCCCTCTCCCCTCCGTCAGCCGGAGTTCTTAAATTAAATTTAACTTATCTGAAAAATATCCAGTGTTGTGGTATTTCAATTAACTGGAATCAAGTGTGCTGTGGGGCCCTATTGTAGTGAATCACACCTGAGCCATCATAAATTAATCAAATCTTTATCGGACACGTAAACAATGTGATAAATAACATTTTACATCAATCAAACTAGGGATCTAGATATCTGGTCAGGACACTCCTCACTCTTTTGCCTTTACCTTCATTGTCCATTCCTTTTTGGTGACTTTATATACTTTGGACCTAGACGTTGAGTCTGTGCATGGCGGACAATAACTGATACAGTCTGTTTTGCCAGTACAAATGCATTTGTCGTTTTCCTCGACGGCCAGGTAATACAAAGCACACACTACCTTTTTCATCACATCCACGGGAGCCCACATTTTCGTTGTCTCCCCTTCGACAGATGGACAAAGTTTTTCGGTAAGTAGAATCACAGCTGACCTGGACATTCGAAAGTTCTCTTGCCGCCTGAGATGTGTTGTATCCCAAATAGCAGCAATCGCGTGTTTTCTTCTCTTAAGGTATTCATGTGTGATTCCCACACAAGTGTCTGTACATGTAGAACAAATGAGAAACACGGGCATGTCTGGATGACTCGCCTCCATCTTTCCAGTGGTTACCTCTGGTTGTTATGAAGCTGGCTGTAGCGCGTTCTTTCCGACGTCACTGTGTGGGGCACGGTCTTTCTGACTTCTCTTCCTCTCCGAACTCAGTTTGTAAACGATCAATGAGTCCATACACAGCTAAGAGCCGGAGATTCAAGAAATACACGGCGCACTTACCCGTGTAAAAAAATATCCAAAGAGGGGAACCTTGAACAATGGTTTAGTGTGGCTGAAACGGGGCTTAGGCTAAATAATTATCTGTTTGAGGGGCTATCCGGGCTTAATGTAGACATAGCCTAAAAGTTATTCCATGTATATATAAAGTAAACCACTGGAGAACTGCACCAGAAAACCCCATTATTGTATCTTCCATGGCCTCTATCACTGTCATGATCCGTGGTCCGGATCATGTTTTTGTTATGTTCTGTCAGTTTTAGACTCTTTTAGTTCCTGTTTGACACCTGAGTTTGTTTTAGTAACCATGGCTACTTATGATTTCCACCTGCCTCTGGTGTTCGGGACGCGCACCTGATTCTAATCAGAGGACTATTTAAGCCTGCCTTTGCCAGTCAGTCGTCCTGGTGTCATTATTGGTTTCATGCCACAGTTCCGTGTTTGTTCTATGCCATAGTTAATGCTATTGGTTTCATGCCACAGTTTTGTGTTTGTTCTATGCCATAGTTAATGCTATTGGTTTCATGCCACAGTTTTGTGTTTGTTCTATGCCATAGTTAATGCTATTGGTTTCATGCCACAGTTTTGTGTTTGTTCTATGCCATAGTTAATGCTATTGGTTTAATGCCACAGTTCCGTGTTTGTTCTATGCCATAGTTAATGCTATTGGTTTCATGCCACAGTTTTGTGTTTGTTCTATGCCATAGTTAATGCTATTGGTTTCATGCCACAGTTCCGTGTTTGTTCTATGCCATAGTTAATATGGGGCGGCATGGCGTAGTGGGTAGAGCGGCCTTGCCAGAAACCTGAGGGTTGCAGGTTCGCTCCCCGCCTCTTACCATCCAAAAATCGCTTCCGTTGTGTCCTTGGGCAGGACACTTCACCCTTGCCCCCGGTGCCGCTCACACCGGAGAATGAATGATGAATGAATGAGTTGTAAAAATGAATGATGGGTTCTCACTTCTCTGTGAAGCGCTTTGAGTGTCTAGAAAAAGCGCTAAATAAATCTAATCCATTATTAATGCTATTGGTTTCATGCCACAGTTTTGTGTTTGTTCTATGCCATAGTTAATGCTATTGGTTTCATGCCACAGTTTTGTGTTTGTTCTATGCCACAGTTAATGCTATTGGTTTCATGCCACAGTTTTGTGTTTGTTCTATGCCATAGTTAATGCTATTGGTTTCATGCCACAGTTCCGTGTTTGTTCTATGCCATAGTTAATGCTATTGGTTTCATGCCGCAGTTCCGTGTTTGTTCTATAACATAGTTAATGCTATTGGTTTGACATGTTGTTGGAAGCTACCGGGGGTTTGATCCCGCATTGCAAAATTAAAAATATATCGATCCATATTTGTTTGATTCGATTATTTTCACGCAGCTCTAACATGTATTCTCAACGATGTCCTTCTGTTTGCTGCTTCCTTCCCTCCAGCGTGCAGCAGCGCTCCGTTCAACATGAAAGTGCGACACGTGAATGGAAGCGCCCTGGTGGTTCGCTGGGCGCGTCCGGAGGTCATCTACCACCCGCCCATCCTCCACTACCTGGTGTCCTACAGCTGGACGGCGCACGATGACAGCTACGAGGAAACGCACCTCACCGATGCAAATCATAAACTGGTGAGCCTGCGGTGGGGGTTGGGCCTATTAGAGCTCGCCGGAGAATGAGTCCAGGCATGGCTTACAGCAGGGGTGCCCATTACGTCGATCGCGAGGTCGATGGCGGAGGGTGTGTCAGTCGATCGCCAGCCATGCATTGAAAAAATACACCTAAAAATTAGCGATCATCAATCTTCACCAATACGTTACTTCCGTTATCATTATTCAGAAAAAATGACCGACAGAAAGGCAAGAAACACTTTATATTTCAACAGACTCTCGCGCCGAACCTGCCGTCAAAACTCTAAAAACCGACCGCACAGTTCCTGATCTCACAATAAAAGTGCTACTCCATCCTGCCAGGGCTAACAAAATAAGAGTCTCAGAAAGCTAGCGCACACAAGCTAGCAAGCCAAGGAGTTGGCCTTAAATGTATTTCTTGTAAAAGTGTATAAAAAGGAGTATGGAAGCTGGAAATACAGGACTCTGAAAAATGGTGGTGTGGCTGTTTCAAAATGCACAATAAGGAGGCACTTGAAGAAAAATGGGCTTCATGGTCGAGTCGCTAGAAGAAAGTCACTTCTGCGAATGTCACAAAGTATCCCGCTTACATTATGCCAAACAGCACAGAGACAAGCTTCAAAACTTCTGGAAGAAAGTAATTTGGAGTGATGAGACCAACATTTTACTTTATGGCCACTCGACCATGCAGCCCATTTTTCTTCAAGTGCCTCCTTATTGTGCATCTTGAAACAGCCACACCACAATTTTTCAGAGAGTCCTGTATTTCAGCTGAAGTTATTTGTTGATTTGTCTTTGCATCTCGAACAATTTTCCTGGCAGTTGTGGCAGAAATCTTTGCTGGTCTACCTGAATCCCTCATTTTCCACTTCTTAATCAGCGTTTAAACACTCCTTCTCATTCAGTGGATCTTTCTTTAGTTTCATGACTATTTACATTGTAGATTGTCACTGAAGGCATCAACACTATGAATGAACACATGTGGAGTTATGTACTTAACAAAAAAATGTGAAATAACTGAAAACATGTTTTATATTCTAGTTTCTTCCAAAAAGCCACCCTTTGCTCTGATTACTTTTTCACACACTCTTGGCATTCTCTCCATGAGCTTCAAGAGGTACACTTCAAATGGTTTTCACTTCACAGGTGTGTTCGAAGCTCATCAAGAGAATGCCAAGAGTGTGCAAAGCAGTAATCAGAGCAAAGAGTGGCTATTATATATATATATATATATATATATATATATATATATATATATATATATATATATATATATATATATATATATATATATATATATATATATATATATATATACACTACCGTTCAAAAGTTTGGGGTCACCCAAACAATTTTGTGGAATAGCCTTCATTTCTAAGAACAAGAATAGACTGTCACGTTTCAGATGAAAGTTCTCTTTTTCTGGCCATTTTGAGCGTTTAATTGACCCCACAAATGTGATGCTCCAGAAACTCAATCTGCTCAAAGGAAGGTCAGTTTTGTAGCTTCTGTAACGAGCTAAACTGTTTTCAGATGTGTGAACATGATTGCACAAGGGATTTCTAATCATCAATTAGTCTTCTGAGCCAATGAGCAAATACATTGTACCATTAGAACACTGGAGTGATAGTTGCTGGAAATGGGCCTCTATACACCTATGTAGATATTGCACCAAAAACCAGACATTTGCAGCTAGAATAGTCGTTTACCACATTAACAATGTATAGAGTGTACTTCTTTAAAGTTAAGACTAGTTTAAAGTTATCTTCATTGAAAAATAAGGAAATTTTAATGTGACCCCAAACTTTTGAACGGTAGTGTATATATATATATATATATATATATATATATATATATATATATATATATATATATATATATATATATATATATACATATATATATATATATATATATATATATATATATATATATATATATATATATATATATATATATATATATATATATATATACATACATATATATATATATATATATATATATATATATATATATATATATATATATATATATATATATATATATATATATATATATATATATATATATATATATATATATATATATACATGTCTTAATTAGATTATCCAAAAAATAGTGCTTGATACCGTGGTAGAGCGCAATATATGTATGTGTGGGAAAAAATCACAAGGCTACTTCATCTCTACCGGCCTGATTCATGAGGGGTTCCCTCAATCTCCTGATGATTGAGAGAACCCCTCATGAAACAGGCCGGTAGAGAAGTAGTAGTCTTTTGATTTTTTCCCACTCACACATACATATATATATATATATATATATATATATATATATATATATATATATATATATATATATATATATATATATATATATATATATATATATATATATATATATATATATATATATATATATATATATATATATATATATGTGTGTATAGTCAAGGTTTCTTTGGTTTATCCGTTATACATTGCTCAATACCGGGGTAGAGCGGAATATACGTTAGGTCAGGAAAAAAACAGAGATGCTATATCATCCCTACAAGCCTGTTTCGCAGGTTTCCCTGGCTTGTAGGGATGATATAGCCTCTGTGTTTTTTTCCTGACTTAAAGTATATATATATATATATATATATATATATATATATATATATATATATATATATATATATATATATATATATATATATATATATATATATATATATATATATATATATATATATATATACACACTGTATATGGGTGTACCCTGCCTTCCGCCCGAGTGCAGTGATTGTGTATTTTAGCCAAGTCCTGGCTTCCTTTCCTGCATAGGTCATCTGACAGTTTGATGTCACACATTAACTTTCTTTCCACCTGTGTGGAAAATGCAGATTTAAGATTGCATAATGAGTCTTTAAATGGCGTACATCGGTCCAGTAAATACACTTGTATAATCAGTAATAATAGTAATCGCCATGATTTCATCTTAGTGTCGTCATGTTTGTTGGCTGCGCACCTGGTGCGGGACAAAAGATGAGGGCTCACACTTGCAGAGCAAAAGTATCTGCAGGCAGGGAAAAATGAAATTGACTTCTTACTGGTTAGAAGAAAAAGCTCAATAAAAGCATTTCAGGCCGTTTGGTTGCTAAGGTGAGTAAACACTGTTATCATGTGGACAACTGTCGTGTTGAATAAACATGTCATGTTTTTAAAAGGCTTCTTTCCCTTGGCTTCCCTTGGTTTTTCTTGATACTATACTAGTTGCCATATTGTTAGATTACAGGTCTCAGGTTCCTGAGTAAGAGCTGTTTTTGCATATCTAATTAGATTCTAGGTTGGATTGCAATTACAGTGGTACGTACCTTGCCCCATAGGCGCCGATTTACATTTCTGCCAGTGGGTGCTCGGTGTGTGTGTATTACTGTTGTCCCGATACCAATATTTTTGTACCGGTACCAAAAGTATTTCGGTACTTTTCTAAATAAAGGGCACCACAAAAAAATTTCATTATTGGCTTTATTTTAACAAACAAATCTTACAAACAAAGGCTCCTAATTAGTCTACTGACATATGCAGTAACATATTGTGTAATTTATCATTCTATTATTTTGTCAACATTATAAAGGACAAGTGGTAGAAAATGAATTATTAATCTACTTGTTCATTTACTGTTAATATCTGCTCACTTTGTCTTTTAACATGTTCTATGTACACTTCTGTTAAAATGTAATAATCACTTATTCTTCTGTTGTTTGATACTTTACATTAGTTTTGGATGATACCACAAATTTGGGTATTAATCCGATACCAAGTAGTTACAGAATCATATATTGGTCATATTCAAAGTCCTCATGTGTCCAGGGACATATTTCCTGAGTTTAAAAACAGAATATATATATATTTTTAAACTAAAGCATATTTTGTGATGTTAAAAAATACAGATGTAACCATAGTAGTATCGACTAGATACGCTATTGTACGTGGTATCATTACAGTGGATGTTAGGTGTCGAGCCACCCATGGCGTTTGTTTATATTGTAGCGTCCCGGAAGAGTTGGTGCTGCAGGGAATATTTGGAATTGGTTCTGTAGTGTTTATGACGTCCACTGTAATGATACCAATTACAATAGCATATCTAATCGATACTACTATGATTACATCAATATTTTTTATCGTCACAAAATATTTTTTCCTTTTTTTAAAATTCATATTATGTTTATAAACTCAGGAAAAACCTCACTGGACACATGAGGATTTTGAATATGACCAATGTATGATCCTGTAACCACTTGGTATCGGATCGATACCTACATTTGTGGTATCATCCAAAACTAATGTAAAGTATCAAACAACAGAAGAATAAGTGATTATTACATTTTAACAGAAGTGTAGATAGAACATGTTAAAATAGGAAGTAAGCAGATATTAACAGTAAATGAACAAGTGTATTAACAATCAATTTTTACAGTTTGTCCCTCATAATTTTGACAACATAATAAGATGATAAATGACACAATATGTTACTGCATACGTCAGCAGACTAATTATAGTCTTTGTTTGTTTACTTACTACTAAAAGACAAGTTGTCTAGTATGTTCACTATTTTATTTAAGGACTAGATTGCAATAATAAACATATGTTTAATGTACCCTAAGATTTTTTGTTAAAGTAAAGCCAATAATGCAATTTTTTTGTGGTTCCCCTTATTTAAAAAAGTATCGAAATGTATTTTGGTACCAGTATTAAAATATTGGAATCGGGACAACACCAACTAGTACCGTATTAAAAGTGAAATAGTTGTATCAGGACACCCTTAATTTGGATACACACATTTATTTTAGGCCCAAGTTTAATTTGATCCCATTCAATAGCATAACAACAGACAGAAATGACCTCTACGCACCAAGTGAGGGCATCTAGAAAACTTAGTAAAGTTATATTTTGGTTCAGTTTGTGCTATTGTATACTGTATACTCACAGGCATATTGATTACTTTCCATTCATTCTGCACACCCTGTTCAGATATTGCTCTTAGCACCATGCATGTCACCACGCCATCAAACATTTCAGATAAATAGAGAACTTTATCTGGGAAATTATTTTCCGTGGAGTTAAATTCTATTTATTGAGTTGGTGATTCAGCGGGGACACTACTCATGAACTCTTGCTTATTCGTCATTCTTATTATTCCAGGACTGTGAGTTAGACGCTTTACAGGAAGAAAAAAAAGAGGAGAATCTGTTGCCAAACAGTGGTTGTATAATATAAATACTCTTCCATATACGGCGTGGCGAAGTTGGTAGAGTGGCTGCGCCAGCAATCGGATGGTTGCTGGTTACTGGGGTTCAATCCCCACCTTCTACCATCCTAGTCACGTCCGTTGTGTCCTTGGGCAAGACACTTCACCCTTGCTCCTGATGGCTGCTGGTAGCGCCTTGCATGGCAGCTCCCTCTATCAGTGTGTGAATGTGTGTGTGAATGGGTGAATGTGGAAATAGTGTCAAAGCGCTTTGAGTACCTTGAAGGTAGAAAAGCGCTATACAAGTATAACCCATTTATCATTTATCATTTATCAGTAAGTGGCAGCAGGTAGCTAATTGCTTTGTAGATGTCAGGAAACAGCGGGAGGCAGTGTGCAGGTAAAAAGGTGTCTAGAGCTTAAACCAAAAATAAACAAAAGGTTAGTGCCCCTGAGAAAAGGCATTGAAGCTTAGGGAAGGGTATGCAGAACGAAACTAAAACTGAACTCGCTACAAAGTAAACAAAAACAGAATGCTGGACGACAGCAAAGACTTACTGTGGAGCAAAGACGGCGTCCACGAAGTACATCCGAACATGACATGACAATCAACAATGTCCCCACAAAGAAGGATAAAAACAACTGAAATATTCTTGATTGCTAAAACAAAGCAGATGCGGGAAATATTGCTCAAAGGAAGACATGAAACTGCTACAGGAAAATACCACAAAAAGAGTAAAAACCACCAAAATAGGAGCACAAGACAAGAACTAAAACACTACACACAGGAAAACAGCAAAAAACTCCAAATAAGTCACATCGTGATGTGACAGGTGGTGACAGTACACCTACTTTGAGACAAGGGCTATATTGATGCATGCTTGGTTATGGTTTAAAGTCATATCCAACAATTGCGACAACGACTTTTTACTGTCAACCGAGTTTCGTTTTTTAATGATTTCTGCTGGTGGTGTACCTCTGGATTTTTTTCAATGCAAAAAATGTGCCTTGGCTCAAAAAAGGCTGAAAAACACTGGTATGGTGCTTTTTTTTGCCTTGATGTACCGGTGTTAGAGTTATGATACTTTCAACTGTTGGAACAGTGGTGCTGTAGTTAAAGCAATGCCTATCAAAGGTCAGCATTTTGATGAAATACCACATTAAAATAATAGATTTTGATGGAAAAATAATGTGCTCGGAGTCCCATTTGTTCACAGTGCGTTGAACGACTGTATAAATGGCCTGACTTTCATGAAACCACGTATAACTTATTGAAAAAGCGAGGCCCGCATCTTGTGTTTACTTGGCCGCTGGCACAAGGCAGAAATTAAATTACAGAAACAATAGGGGAGAAAAAAAAGGTTAATGTGACAAGAAAAAGTATACACTTTGCTACTAATAAGATCTATAATGTGCTTTGTCAACAATAACACAAAGCTGACATGCTTTTTATTTTCTTGAAATCAGGGATAATACGCTTGTGCGGCTTGTTTGACATAACAAATACGTCTCAATTATCTCAATTGAAATGGTGCATTACAGCAAGTAAAACTCCAAACATCACAATTCATTTTTTGCTAGTATAACAATATACTGAACCACATATTCAGGTAGAACTTGTCCTGGATTAAGCTACATAGGCTGATTATTTGAAAAAAACTCAGTCAGCTCACACAACTACAGTATTTTTCGGTAAATCTATTCATTTTCTCTTTTCTCAAAACTGGACAGTGCGCCTTATAACCGGAATCATTTTGGGTGTGCTTACCGACCTTGAAGCTATTCCATGTGGTACATACATGGTGAAATGATAAGTGTGACCAGTAGATGGCAGTCACACATAAGAGATATGTGTAGACTGCAATATGACTCGAGTAAACAACACCAAAATGCTATATGTTCCATTGAAAATATAGAACATTGCACACGGCGCTCAAAAATCTATCAAAAGTTGATGGATTGTACTGTGCTTCAACATAGGAGTATTATTGTGGTGTGTGTATAAGGTAAGACATATTATCTGGAGTTTTGTTTCGCAATAATATGCAAAAGCAACTTTTCCTACCTTCTGGTACCTGCTGATCTGTATTTGGGATCTGCATAAGTCCTGAAAATTTGAGCGCGTCTGCATTTGTAGTCCGTGACTACGCCGTAGTCGATAAGCTTCTTCTTTTTCTCTATCATCTTGTTATGGGACATTCATCCTCCGCTGTTGCCATTTCTAATATAAAGTAGTGTAAAGTTCTTACTTATATCTGTCAGTAAACTCACCATGAAAGCGCTAAAACATACCGGTGTAGTGAGTTTACATTATTCACCCAAGGAACTTTAGTTATTAGAGTTCCGGTCGGACGTTTTTTCACGGGACACATATTTCTGGCCTTGTTGTTGCACTACTGAGCAATAACGGAGCAGCATCTTCTCATCCGTGGCTCACTAGTGCAACAACAAGGCCAGAAATGTCTCCTGTGAAAAAAGGTCCAACCGGAACTCTCTAATAACTAAAGTTCCTTGGGTGAATAATGTAAACTCACTACACCAGTATGTTTTAGCGCTTTTATTGCGAGTTTACTGACAGATATGTCAGAACTTTACACTACTTTATATTAGAAATGGCAACAGCGGAGGATGAATGTCACATAACAAGAAAATAGAGAAAAAGAAGAAGCTTATCGACTACGGTGTCGGCACGGACTACAAAGGACGACCTGCGCAATTTTTCAGGATTCATGCAAATCCCTAATACAGATCAGCAGTTACCAGAAGGTAAGATACGTTGCTTTTGCATAATATTGCGAAACAAAACGGCAGATAATATGTCTTACCTTATACAGGGGTCACCAACACGGTGCCCGCGGGCACCAGGTAGCCCGTAAGGACCAGATGAGTAGCCCGCTGGCCTGTTCTAAAAATAGCTCAAATAGCAGCACTTACCAGTAAGCTGCCTCTATTTTTTAAATTTTATTTATTTACTAGCAAGCTGGTCTCGCTTTGATCAACATTTTTAATTCTAAGAGAGACAAAACTCAAATAGAATTTGAAAATCCAAGAAAATATTTTAAAGACTTGGTCTTCACTAACTGACAAAGAAACAGATAACAGATTTAGTGTCCAGTTCAAAGTGTGACATGATTTATTTAAACATTTGAGAGTTGACTTTTGTATTTTACATTATAATTTGTACAAACATGGTGCAAAGTAATTCATGATTTGTTAAAAAATGTTAGTGGCTAGCTAGTTACAATGGGATATTGTGATTTCACAAGACTGTCTTAGAAGTGATCATTTGAAAATGTTCAATTTGAAAAATGTGCACTTAGAGAAAATATAAAAATAAAGTGTTGCATATTGATATTTATCTGTTTCTATATATATTTATTGTGAGAAATCATTAAGATTATCAGTGTTTCCACAAAGATAAATATAATTAATTATTAATAATAACATAGAGTTAAAGGTAAATTGAGCAAATTGGCTATTTCTGGCAATTTATTTAAATGTGTATCAAAATGGTAGCCCTTCGCATTAATCAGTACCCAAGAAGTAGCTCTTGGTTTCAAAAAGGTTGGTGACCCCTGCCTTATACACACACCATAATGATACTCCTATGTTGAAGCACAGTACAATCCATCAAGCGGTGCGGCTTCATAGCTTAGCAAAGTCATACTAAAACATTTTAAAAGACTTTTGAGCGCCGTGTGTAATGTTCTATATTTTCAATGGAACATATAAAATGTTGGTGTTGTTTACTTGAGTCATATTTCCATCATAGTGCAGTCTACACATATCTCTTATGTTTGACCGCCATCTACTGGTCACGCTTATTATTACACCATGTACCAAATAAATTTGCTTCAAGGTCGTTAAGCATAACCAGAATGATTCCGTCCATTAGGCGCACTGTCGGGTTTTGAGGAAAACAAATGATTTTAAAGGCCTACTGAAATGATTTTTTTTTATTTAAACGGGGATAGCAGATCTATTCTATGTGTCATACTTGATCATTTCGCGATATTGCCATATTTTTGCTGAAAGGATTTAGTATAGAACAACGACGATAAAGATTGCAACTTTTGGTATCTGATAAAAAAAAGGCTTGCACCTACCGGAAGTAGCGTGACGTAGTCAGTTGAACATATACGCAAAGTTCCCTATTGTTTACAATGATGGCCGCATGAAGTGAGAGAGATTCGGACCGAGAAAGCGACAATTTCCCCATTAATTTGAGCGAGGATGAAAGATTTGTGGATGAGTAAAGTGCAAGTGAAGGACTAGTGGGGAGTTGAAGCTATTCAGATAGGGAAGATGCTGTGAGAGCCGGGGGTGACCTGATATTCAGCTGGGAATGACTACAGCAGTAAATAAACACAAGACATATATATACTCTATTAGCCACAACACAACCAGGCTTATATTTAATATGCCACAAATTAATCCTGCATAAAAACACCTGCGTGTTTGTTACGCTAGCTCCTAGCTACTCTGCTAGCTCCTAGCTCCATAGAACACGCCAATACAATTCAAACACCTGATCAACACACACAATCACTCAGCCCAAAAGACCGTTTACCTAACCCAAGGTTCATAAAGCTTATATATTTTTAAAAAGTTACGTACGTGACGCGCACATACGGTCAAATTATCGAATGTTTAGCAGCCAAGGCTGCATACTCACGGTACCTGATATTCAGCTGGGAATGACTACAACAGTAAATAAACACAAGACATATATATACTCTATTAGCCACAACACAACCAGGCTTATATTTAATATGCCACAAATTAATCCTGCATAATAACACCTGTGTGTTTGTTATGCTAGCTCCTAGCTCCTCTGCTAGCTCCTAGCTCCATAGAACACGCCAATACAATTCAAACACCTGATCAACACACACAATCACTCAGCCCAAAAGACCGTTCACCTAACCCAAGGTTCATAAAGCTTATATATTTTTAAAAAGTTACGTATGTGACGCGCACGTACGGTACGGTACGTGTTATGCTAGCTCCTAGCTCCTCTGCTAGCTCCTAGCTTCATAGAACACGCCAATACAATTCAAACACCTGATCAACACACACAATCACTCAGCCCAAAAGACCGTTCACCTAACCCAAGGTTCATAAAGCTTATATATTTTTAAAAAGTTACGTACATACGCAAAAAAAAGCCAAAGCTGCATACTCACAGTAGCACGTCTGCGTCTTTGTCATCCAAATCAAATTAATCCTGGTAAGAGTCTGTGTTGTCCCAGTTCTCTACAGGCGTCTGTGTATCCAAGTTAAAAGTCCTCCTGGTTAGAGTCTCTGTTATCCGAGTTCTTCCATCTTGACTGCATCTTTCGGGAATGTAAACAAAGAAGCGCCGGCTGTGTACTGTTGTTGCTGACTACGTTCGAAAAATACGTCCATTTCGCACCGACAACTTTCTTCTTTGCTTGCTCGGCTTCCTTCTCCATAATGCAATGAACATGATTGAAACAGATTCACGAACACAGATGTCCAGAATACTGTGGAATTATGAAATGAAAACAGAGCTTTTTCGCATTGGCTTCAATGTGGAAGGCATACCCGTGTTCGCCGGTCTACGTCACGCGCATACATCATCCTCAGAGGCGTTTCGAACCGGAAGTTTAGCGGCACATTTAAAATGTCACTTTATAAGTTAACCCGGCCGTATTGGCATGTGTTATAATGTTAAGATTTCATCATTGATATATAAACTATCAGACTGCGTGGTCGGTAGTAGTGGGTTTCAGTAGGCCTTTAAGTGCGCCTTATAGTCCGAAAAATGCCGTTTATAGGTGGACAACTAGCTCGCTATCATCAAGCAAAGGCAGACTGACAGCCAAGTAAAACAATCAAGAAAAGTCGAACTGCAATGAGTTTGATAAATGAATGATTGGAAAAATAAATATCTACGAATTTCCGTAATTACTACTTATTTTTTTAATTATTTTTTTTAAAAGTCATACTTGAGACCAATTTCCCGAAGCTAGGCAAACTAGCAAGCTGAATACTCAAACATGTTAGGAAAGTCGAACTGCAACGGGTTTGATCAGTGAGTGATTAGTCACTCTGCCATCGTTTGGCTTCGTCTGTGGCAAACCTTTGTCATTTGGTGGAATGTATTTATAATTTATTACATTTATTCTCATGGTCATAAAAGTGCGGGACAAAGTGTGTACCTTCACTTCCCTTTTGTCTCTAAATAAGGGACGACTCCGTTTTACAGGGAAACCATTGCACATAATATGGAATTATTATTTATCAGCTAAATGAAAAAAAACATGTTGCTTTTGAAATACTGGAATTTAGAGCAGAGAGCATCTCCCTGCTTTGTATTATACATGGACAAAAAAGAACAGAAGAAGGCGAATAAGTCCAGTAAACTGAATGCTATTTTCTTACAATGTGGTCTGCTGATCAGTTCACAGAATGCTAATGTTTACTGGAGGCGATGCAGAGCTGCCATTCTGTGTGTGTGTGGGGGGGGGGGGGGGGGAGCATGACCTTGGGCCAGTGGCTCAAAGGGAAAAACTAGGATGTCTGCAAAAAAAAAAAAAAAAAAAAGATCAGAGTGCCCCCTAGCTTTCAAAAATAGGAATGTGCTGAACGTTGGGTGGGAAAATTGTGTAGTTCATCCTCCCATCATCGCTTCCTTCCAAAACATCTCCCGTCCTTTCTTTCTACCCTGTCTACTCTGAATCCTCAAACGCCACCCACAGCCCGCTTAATATGAGGAATAAGAACAACTAGATTCATCAGGGAGAAGGAAGAAACTGGCACAAGTCACCAAGTGAGGGTTTGGAAAGAAAATGCTATAGGCTCAGTGATGCGGCATATAAATTAGGACATTATTGTGATGGGGAAAACGCTCCCCATAATTATCTGATTGCATAGTGGCCATCTGGTATAGTTGTCAAAGAACATATTCAAACCCTCGGGTGGTCTCGGGCTTTGCTGATTGTGTTTGTGTCGAGTTTATTGAAAAACAGTTTGTACTTTGTTCGGTTACCTTATTGACGCTGTACTTGTTTCATCCCATATTATCGATTATACATCCGTTTTTGCTTGACCTACTTATTCAATGTAAAGACTTGTATGCAGTTTCAAGATTCAAGCCATCATCCTGCGCTACCTTAACCTCTGTGTGGTGTTCGGGTCTGTGGGACCCGTTTTCATTTTTTATTAAAAGAAAAATGATACAATTAATTAATTTTTCAAACATAAAATTGTTTGATTGTGAGGCATTAAAAGCCACAAAATGCAACGGGTCCATCAGACCCACAAACACTGGCTGAGTAACAACAATATGAACATTACACAAGGGTTAAACTAGCGCATTAATTGTATGTGGTAGCGCATCCCAAGAGTTTGAAACTGTGATGCTAGCAACATTACATTGTCGCTTAACTGTTATGTTGAGACAAAAAGACATATCGTATAACACTTCTCACCTTTAATGAATGATATTTTTCTGCCGCAAAGCTAACCCATGTCCTAAAAATCGCAGTGTTTGTTACGTACGATGGGGGAAAGAGACGACACAACGGCAGGGATGAGTTCAATAGGTTTATTGAACTCGCTGTTGATGAAGTGGGGGAGTGTGAATGGTGCAAGACGATGTGTAGAATTAACAATGTAAATGTTACCAGAGTTTGTTGTTAAGTGTGTGTTGGACCAGAGGGGCAAGGCGAGAAGGCAGTCCGGAATCCAGAGGGAAGTCGAGGCACACAGCTCGATCACGGGAAACAGGGAATATACTGTGGGGAATACAGAGGACGTAAGACACGGGCACAGGGAAGGCACAGAGAGAGAGCAAGTACGCAGGGGGGAAGCCAGAAACGGGATGCTTACTACGGGGAGTGAACTACATTCTGGCACTGGATCTTCGGGTCCGCTGGTCTATATTCCGTCTGCCCTCATCAGACCCAGGTGTGTGATTGCTGATTGTCTGCAGCCATGTAGGCGTGTGGCCGCGATGCGGGAAAGAGTGAGCTGGGGCGTGTCCCGGTGCGCTTCTAGCGGAGGTGCCAGCAGAAGACATGCAGGTTTGCGCATGCGCCATGACAGTGTTGTCTTAAAGTCTAAAGGAAAACAACCTAATGTTACATAAAGTACTCTGCAGTACTGTATTGCTTCATAACAATGGCATACTAACCCCAGCCCGCGGGCCAAATGAGCCATTGTTGTGCTTACCCAAGACTAGAAGTTATCAGACAACAGGCTTTTTTGCAAAATATTGTACGTTGTTTGTAAATTCGCCGCTAAGCTTGCTCGGCTAGCGCTAACATCTTACTAAATGCTAAGTGTGTCACTGAATAAAACATGCATTAATTCAAACTTACCAGTCTGAAAATGCAGTGAACACACCAGCATGTACCAGGTGATTGTTTTAAAAGTGTTACGTTTACCAGGAGGGAGTTGACGGCACAGACACAAGGGGGAAGTAAAGCTCTATGATTTATTATATATATATGTATATATATATATATATATATATATATATATATATATATATATATATATATATATATATATATATATATATATATATATATATATATATCCAGGCTATTCGTCGTCTCCTTATTCGCTTCATAACCCAACTTCTTTCGGCTTAGCATTGACACTGGAAATGAGAACAATCTCTCCTAATCCTTTTTAGTCCTAAAGCGATCATGACCACGATTATGGCATTTAATGATATTGCACGTTCACGCCATGTTTCGAACTTCCATCCATCCATCCATTTCTACCGCATAACGATACACTGCAAAAACTGAAATCTAAATAAGCATAAATATCTCAAATAATATTTGCTTATTTTCTGTCTGACAAGATAATTCTTCTCACTAAGCAGATTTTATGTTAGTGTTTTACTTGTTTTAAGGGTTTTGGTCTTAAATGATCTCAGTAAGATATTACAGCTTGTTGCTGAGATTTGATGACCTATATTGAGTAAAACATGCTTGAAACTAGAATGTCAACGGTTGCAAAGCTGTGTCATCAACACTCGCAAGTATAAAACTACTTTTTTAAAGTAATAATTTATTATTTCAAGCATGTAAAAAAAAATATCATGATTTTGACACAATTGTGTCTCATATTAAAACAGATGACAGCCAAATGGACTTTGCTGTTTTATTTTCAATGAAAAAATAGAAAATACGTACTCACATAGTAGTACAGTTGTTATTAGTGAGAACATACTTATTTTAAGGTATTTTGGGGTTCATTGAAGTTAGCTAATTTTACTTGTTTTGGAAAGTCTTGACAAGCCACATTTTCTTGTTCTATTTGGCAGATAATGTTGCTTAGTTCAAATAAAATACCCCTAATTGTTGTATTTTTTTTTTCTTGTTTGTGAACACTGACTTTTTGCAGTGTAACCTTTCGGGGTCGCGGAACTTGTTGAAGAAAAAACTAAAAAAATAAGCACAGAGTCTTGCATTCGGCCATGTAAATAAGCGAGTCCGAGTCCAGCAAGACCCAAAATACAATGCGTTTCCAAGTCACACTTCCAGCTGATGGAGAGAAGACCATGCTCTGAGGATGGTCCCACTGCTCACTTGATTTTGTCTATCCTGCTTTGGCTTCAATTCATCAAAACCGAATACACAGCAAGCAAGTACACGTACACACACACACACACACACACACGCACACACGTCTACTTTTGCTCCATCTTACAGTACAGGCCAAACGTTTGGACACACCTTCTCATTCAATGCATTTTCTTTATTTTCATGACTATTTACATCAGGAGTGTCAAACATATGGCCAGAGGGCCGGATCAGGCCCGCGAAAAGGTTTTATTCGGCCCGCGGGATGAGTTTGCTAATTATAAAAATTAACCTGATATTTTTGAATGAAAGAAACTGCTGTTCTAAATGTGTCCACTGGATGTCGCAATAGCAATTATTTGATGTTAGTACATCAGTCGAGAAAAAGGAGCAAACTACATAAATAACATCCTGTAATTTAATTTGGATATAAAAAACATTTCTTGATAGATTGAAAATTAACACCGATGGGTTGACTGATGAACATTATCCCATCATTTATTCAGAAAATATAAATAACGACAAATAAAGACAGAATACTATTATGTAAGTGTAAAAAAAACTAAACAACAACATTATGATTTGTACAATTTCAGAATGTGCTTGTTCTATTTTCAAACAAAGAAAACAATCTGAAGTTGTCTTAATTTTTAAGTTATCGTGCCGTGATTTTACCAGTACGGCCCACTTGGGAGTAGATTTTTCTCCATGTGGCCCCCGATCTAAAATTAGTTTGACACCCCTGATTTACATTGTAGATTGTCACATCAAAACTATGAACACATGTGGAGTTATGTACTTAACAAAACAAAAAAAAGTGAAATAACTGAAAACATGTTTTGTATTCTAGTTTCTTCAAAATAACCACCCTTTGCTCTGATTACTTTTTCGCACACTCTTGGCATTCTCTCCATGAGCTTCAAGCGCACCTGTGAAGGGGAAAACATTTCAAGTGACTACCTCTCAAAGCTCATGGAGAGAATGCCAAGAGTGTGCAAAGCAGTAATCAGAGCAAATGGTGGCTATTTTGAAGAAACTAGAATATAAAACATATTTTCAGTTATTTCACCTTTTTTTTTTGTTAAGTACATAACTCCACATGTGTTCATTCATAGTTTTGATGTGTCAATCTACAATGTACAATAAAGAAAACCCATTGAATGAGAAGGTGTGTCCAAACGTTTGGCCTGTACTGTACGTTTGACTGAAAGCATTAAGAAGTGGGAATATCCAGGACTAGCTGCAGTGTGCTCAAACAACCACCCGGTGGCATCTGTGAGCAGATAATACTGTATCATCTCTTTCTTTTTCGGACTTATCAGGTCGGTAGTGCATTCTTCACGCATTCTTCACTGGCGATGAAAGTGAAGGATGACAATGTAACCTACTCTCATCATGGAAACTAGGGAGTATGCCCAAAACGGGCGTTACCATAGCAACGGGGTGAACTCATTGTGTTTCGTTCTGTAAGCAAAACTACGTGTCCAAAAAACGACTCACTACGTTTTCCATTCTACTCGAAGAAGAAATATCCCTATTTTAACCTTTTTTTTTTTGTGTGTGTTTGTCACACAGGAGGCTGTCATTTCTCCCGTCTCAACCGATGTGTTGTATCTCTTTCGGGTTCAGGCTGTCTGCACCAATGACATGCGCAGCGACTTCAGTCAGAGCATGCTCTTCAGAGGTAAGATGCCTGTGCAGCCACACACACACACACACACGCACGCACACACGCACATTATTGTATTTATTATCTTCTTGAGACCTGAGAAAAATGCCTACCTCTTCAGGACCACCCTTTGGAGATATATAAAGATGTGTATTTACAACATTAATAATATATACATACTATACAAATATAAAAAAAGCTTGTTGTGAAAAATGTGTTGGAATTTCACAAGAAAAAGGTTCCAATTTCACAAGAAACACTTAGAATTTTGGGAGTGTTATAATAAACGTCGTAATTTTACTCAACGCAAGTCAACATTTTACAAGAAAAACTGAACATTTGTGCAATATTATGAAAAAAGTTGGAATTTCACTCAATAACAGTCGCAATTTTACAAGAAAAGCTTAACATTTTGGCAATTTTATGAAAAGAGGCGTAATTTTACTCGACAAAAGTCACAATTGTATAAGAAAACTTTAAAATGTTGGCAATATTATAATAATAATTGGAATTTTACTCCAAAAATGTTTACTTTTTAACAAGAACAACAAAAGCATTGGCAATGTTGTGATAAAAGTCAGATTTGTATATGACCAAATGTCACCATTTTGCATTAAAAAGTAATAATTGCACATAAAAAATAATACTTTTATGAGAAAATATTGCAAAATTACTGAAACAGAAATAATATGAGAAATTGTTCCCAATTGTATAAGAAAAAAGTCGACACAATGTGAGAAAAAGACTGCTTTTAGTTATTTTTTTGTTTTATTTTTTGTTGGTAAGTGGTTTTCAATCTTCATTACTTACTTCAAGTTATTACAGTATGTCTCTATATACAGTACATATATATATATATATATATATATATATATATATATATATATATATATATATATATATATATATATATATATATATATATATATATATATATATATTTTTTTTTTTTTTTTTGTAAAAAGAAAAAAAGATCCAGTCTAAGCCTGGGCCCCAAGAGAAAAAAAAACAAACTCATAGCCATTGCACACATAAGCATGTATGTAAAAGAAAAACATCAATGAACGCAAAGGACATTAAAGACATTAAAAGAGCAGAGCTGATGCAACCAGCCACTTCTACACACAGCTAGAAAAGCAAAACAAAAAAACAAAAAAATATATACAAATAAAAAAATTAAAAAATCAACCAATAATATACATTGCATACACACGATTGCACCATGCATAGACAAGCAACCAAACAAAAACATTTCAACACCCACATACACTGTGGTGGCCTCTGCGGTGTTCCACGCCATCGTCTGCTGGGGCGGGGGGAGCATGGCCAGAGACAGGAGCAGACCCAACAAAGCAACCAAGAGAGCCAACTCCACCCTCAGCCGCCCACCAACTCTCGGCCAGTGTCCAGTCCGCATGGATGAGCGAGGTCCACGTCCAAGAAGACAGAGGTGTCTGATACCTGCTCATTCAGCCGAGACACTGTGAAGCTCCGCAGCACCTGTCTCTTCATCCGCATCCCCGCCAGTCTCTCCAAACGAACTCTGGTGTGGCAGAGACCCAGCAGCTGGTCTCCATGGCCAAAAGGCTCCCGGGAGGCAGATTCAGAAGCTCACGAAAAAGCACAGCAGAAGTCACAAAAGTGCCACCCTTTGTCATACAGTCCCAATCGTCCTGGATGGAAACTTAAAAAATTATTAAATCCTCATTGTAAATGTATTCATTTTTAACATTCATGAATGTGCAATAGTAATTTATAAACTCAAATAAAAAGCAAGCAAATCGAGAAGGAGATAACTTTTTACACTGAACGACTTGTTTCATTAGATTATGCTTGCTTTGTGTGTTCGTAATATTGATGGCTAATGAATACACCTTAGGTGGACTGCGCATTGGGAGAACCGGACTGATAGAAAGTAATTTATATATTTATATTTTGCTGCACCTTGCCTTGTTAATTACGGTAAATCTCCCCGAGACTTACAGACTCTAAGGGACAGTTTTGTGTTCTATGAACATTAATGGGGCAAGTCGGCACAGCATTTGTACGCGGTTTGCAAATCTGTCAACATTTGTGCTTTAAAAAGATAAAGAACATTTCAGCAATAAGTATACAGTACTGCAAGGAGAAAAAGCTCAAATGTTCTTACTGGGGCCCTCAACCGATTAAAAGGTTTCATTGTTAACTAATGTCAGATATATATATATAGTGACTTAAACTTAGACAAACTTTAATGATCCACAAGGGAAATTGTTCCACACAGTAGCTCAGTTAAAAAGGATGGAAAGAATAATGCCCACAAGGGCACAATAAGAGGGCGAAAACAAAAGTTATAAAGTAGACTAAAAAATGTACCATGGTAGCAATATAAAATATAACATACACTATATTGCCAAAAGTATTTGGCCACCTTCCTTAACTCACATATGAACTTGAAGTGCCATCCCATTCCTAACCCATAGGGTTCAATATGATGTCAGTCCACCCTTTGCAGCTTTTACAGCTTCAACTCTTCTGGTTAGGCTGTCCACAAGGTTGCGGAGTGTGTTTATAGGAATTTTCGACCGTTCTTCCAAAAGTTTGTTGAGAAGGCCTGGCTCTCAGTCTCCGTTCTAATTCATCCCAAAGGTGTTCTGTCGGGTTCAGGTCAGGACTCTGTGCAGGCCAGTCAAGTTCATCCCCTCCAGACTCTGTCATCCATGTCTTTATGGACCTTGCTTTGTGCTCTGGTGCACAGTCATGTTGGAAGACTTCAAACTGTTCCCACAAGGTTGGGAGCATGGAATTGTCCAAAATGTTTTGGTATCCTAGATCATTCAAAGTTCCTTTCACTGGAACTAAGGGGGCAAGCCCAACTCCTGAAAAACAACCCCAAACCATAATTATTCCTCCACCAAATTTCAGACTCTGCACAAAGCAGTCCGAAATGTAGCGTTCTCCTGGCAACCTCCAAACCCAGACTCGTCCATCAGATTGCCAGATAGAAAAGCGTGATTCATCACTCCAGAGAATGCACCACTGCTCTAGAGTCCAGTGGTGATGTACTTTACACCACTGCATCCGACACTTTGCATTGGACCTGGTGATGTATGGCTTAGATGCAGCTGCATGGCGATGTAAACCCATTCCATGAAGCTCTCTGCGTACTGTACGTGGGCTAATTGGAAGGTCACATGAAGTTTGGAGCTCTGTAGCAACTGACTGTGCAGAAAGTCTTTGCACTATGCGCTTCAGCATCCACTGACCCCTCTTTGTCAGTTTATGTGGGCTACCACTTGGTGGCTGAGTTGCTGTTGTTCCCAAACTCTTCCATTTTCTTATAATAAAGCCGACAGTTGACTTTGAAATATTTAGGAACATGGAAATTTCACGACTGGATTTTGTTGCACAGGTGGCATCCTATGACAGTTCCACGCTGGAAATCACTGAGAGTGGCCCATTCTTTCACAAATGTTTGTAGAAACAGTCTCCATGCCTAAGTGCTTGATTGTATACACCTGTGGCCGGGCCAAGTGATTAGGACACCTGATTCTGATCATTTGGATGGGTGGCCAAATACTTTTGGCAATATAGTGTATATGTAGTAGTTACATATTATATATACAGTATATAATATATACCGATATATTATATTTTTATTTTATATGATATTATTATATAATATATACAATATATAACAAATCCCAATTACCATGTACAATAATTTTTTAAATCTTGATTAGGTGTACCTTAGACAGACACACACACTGATGTCTAACAGACTTTCACTTCACTTTTCTAATTGTCATGATTTTATTCACAAAGCATGCCACTCAGTTTGCTCTTTTGTGTTTCAGCAAACACCACGAGGATCTTTGAAGGTACACGGATCGTAAAAACTGGAATGGTAAGGAATGGCGGAATGAAAGGTAGCTTGCTAGCTTTAATCCCCCAGAGATCGCTGTTTGGAAAAAGATAATTTTCCCCGATTGAACATTTCTTATATGCAAAACCCAAAACCAGTGAAGATGGCACGTTGTGTAATTCGTAAATAAAAACAGAATACAATGATTTGCAAATCCTTTTCAACTTATATTCAATTGAATAGACTGCAAAGACAATATATTTAAAGTTCCAACTTTTTGCAAATAATCATTTAATGGCAGCAACATATTGCAAAAAAGATGTCACAGGTGCATTTTTACCACTGTGTTACATGGCCTTTCATTTTAACAACACTCAGTTAACGTTTGGGAACTGAGGAGACACATTTTGGAAGCTTTTCAGGTGGAATTCTTTCACATTCTTACTTGATGTACAGCTTACGTTGTTCAACACTCCGTTTTGGTATTTTAGGCTTCATAATGCGCCACACATTTTCAATGGGAGACAGGTCTGGACTACAGGCAGGCCAGTCTAGTACCCGCACTATTTTACTATGAAGCCACGCTGTTGTAACACGCGGCTTGGCATTGTCTTGCTGAAATAAGCAGGGGCGTCCATGATAACGTTGCTTGGATGGCAATATATGTTGCTCCAAAACCTGTTTGTACCTTTCAGCATTAATGGTGCCCTCACAGATGTGTAAGTTACCCATGTCTTGGGCACTAATACACCCCCATACCATCACACATGCTGGCTTTTCAACTTTGCAGTTATAACAGTCCGGATGGTTATTTTCCTCTTTGTTCCAGAGGACACGACGTCCACAGTTTTCAAAAACAATTTGAAATGTGGACTCATCAGACCACATAATACTTTGCCACCTTGTATCAGTCCATCTTAGATGAGCTTGGGCCCAGCAAAGCCAGCTGTGTTTCTGGGTGTTGCTGATAAATGGCTTTCGCTTTGCATAGTAGAGTTTTAACTTGCACTTACAGATGTAGCAACCAACTGTAGTTACTGACAGTGGTTTTCTGAAGTGTTCCTGAGCCCACGTGGTGATATCCTTTCCACACTGATGTCGGTTTTTGATGCAGTACAGCCTGAGGGATCGAAGGTCTTGGGCATTCAATGTTGGTTTTCAGCCTTGCTGCTTACGTGCAGTGATTTATCCAAATTATCTGAACCTTTTGATGGTATTACGGACCAAAGATGGTGAAATTCCTAAATCCCTTGCAATAGCTCAATGAGAAATGTTGATCTTAAACTGTTGGACAATTTGCTCACATATTTGTTGACAAAGTGGTGACCCTCGCCCCATCCTTGTTTGTGAATGACTGAGCATTTCATTGAAACTGCTTTTATACCCAATCATGGCACCCACCTGTTCCCAATTAGCCTGTTCACCTGTGGGATGTTCCAAATAAGTCTTTGATGAGCATTCTTCAACTTTCTCAGTCTTTTTTGCCACTTGTGCCAGCTTTTTTGAAACATGTTGCAGGCATCAAATTCCAAATTAGCTAATATTTGCAAAAAATAACACATTTTTCCAGTTGGAACATTAAATATCTTGTATTTGCAGTCTATTCAATTGAATATAAGTTGAAAAGGATTTGCAAATCATTGTATTCTGTTTTTATTTACGATTTACACAACGTGCCAACGTCACTGGTTTTGGGGTTTGTACATGGATTAAAGAAAGAGACAACCTACTAAATGAATGGATTAAAAAAAGACTAACCAAATACAAGGTTTACTCACCAAATACTGCATATGGATTACAGAAGAAGACAACCAAATATATGGATTACACAAGGAGACAACTAACCAAATATATGGATTAAAGAAGGAGATAATTCATCAAATTCCATATATGGATTACAAGTGAAGATAACTAACCAATTACATAGATTAAAGAAGGCGAAAAGAAAGAAAATACTGTATATATGGATTACGGAAGGAGACAAATAACCAAAAAAAATGCTTCTCTCAAAGATGGCACAGAATAAAAACTAAAAACAATGCACAAATACACCAATTATTTACTTATCTTTGGAAATAGTTTTGGAAAAAACAGACCATTTATGTACATACATGTTTACATCTTTGAGTTTATCTCATAAAGATGGCGCAAAAACAAAAGTGTTGCACTTTTACAGTGCATCTGGAAAGTGTTCGGTATCTGGAAGGTATTCAGTGCTGAACATTTCTCACATGTTGTTATGTTACAGCATTATTCCAAAATGGAATTCATTCATGTTTGTCTTTAAATTCTACTCACAATACTCCATGACAATGTGAAAAGTTTATTTTTATTTTTGCAAATGTATTAAAAATACAGAACTACAAATGACATGTACGTAAGTATTCACAGCCTTTGCTCAATACGTTGTTGATGCACCTTTGGCAGCAATTCCAGTGTCAGGTTCTGTTGGTCTTGAACCCCGAGATGCAGAGATGGCAGACGTGGCGCAGGTAAACATGACTTTACTGTCAAAAAGGAACTAGGAAACAGGAAACAATCATTGAGCCCTGATTGGAGGGCGATGGAGGCATAAATAGTAACCTAATTAGCCTACTCAGTGGCCTAGTAGTTAGAATGTCCGCCCTGAGATCGGTAGGTTGTGAGTTCAAACCCCAGCCGAGTCATACCAAAGACTATACAAATGGGACCCATTACCTCCCTGCTTAGCACTCAGCATCAAGGGTTGGAATCGGGGGTTAAATCACCAAAAATGATTCCCGGGCGCGGCACCGCTGCTGCTCACTGCTCCCCTCACCTCCCAGGGGGTGAACAAGGGGATGGGTCAAATGCGGAGGACACATTTCACCACACTTAGTGTGTGTGACAATAATTGTGTTACAATAATTGTTTCTAAATTATCACAAAAAACTTTGTGTTACATTCAGTTCTTGTCAAGTAAGAAGACAAAAGCTCTCTTTGAAACCTACCAAGAAGAATGCTCGTAAAACTCCACTGTGTAAGGGGGAGAGCCACATGAAGGGTTTTCTGTTTTCTCTCATGTATGGTAATCAACAGAAGGATGTTGTTCTGGCCCAAGACTTCAAAGCGGAGAGATGACAGGATCTGCCCAATTTCCAGACGAACTCTTTTTGAACTATTTTATGGAACTCTTTTTGAACTATTTTACGAACTCTTTTTGAACTGACCTTTCCTGTGAATTGTTTATAACCTTTTCTGTGAATTTTTTGCGACCTTTGTCCTTTGGAAACAAAGGTGGCCATGTGGGTCCAAAATAAAAGAAGTAGGCATGCGATCTTTTGGCAGAGTGTGCTGAGATACTGTACAAGGTTACAGTGTGTCAATCAATCAATCAATCAATGTTTATTTATATAGCCCTAAATCACAGGCGTGTCTCCTCAATTGAGTCCAAATTTCATTTTGTCTCTGTTTAATTCTTTGCCTTTTGTCTTGTTTAATAGATGTCATCAGTGTTTGAACCTGATAATTGGTACTTTAACTTTAACTTTAACTAATTGGCAACTGCAACCAGGTGTGCCGGGCTGCCAATCAGGGACAGGTGAGGGAAACGAGCGCTCCGGTAGACATGCAGGAAGTGGAACTAAACTAACAGCGCTGACGGAAAATATAAAATAAGGAAACATTACAAGACGTGAATGTGACAGATCGTCACATACAGCCTCAAATCTGTTTGAATACAATACCATAAGCTTGGCACACCTATTGTTGGGCAGTTTCGGCCATTCCTCTTTGCAGCACCTCTCAAGCTCCATCAGATTAGATGGGAAGTGTTGGTTTTCATCCGGGATGTCTCTTTTCATTTGTTCATTCATCGTTCCCTTTATCCTTAATAGTCTTCTAATTCCTGCCACTGGAAACCCTCCCCACACCATGATGCTGCCACCACCATGCTTCACTGTAGAGATGGTATTGGCCTGGTCGGAAGTGGTGCCTGGTTTCCTCCAAACATGACGACCGGCATTCACCCCAAAAAGTTCAAGATTTGTTTCATCAGACCAGAAAATGGTGTTTTTCATGGTCTGAGAGTCTTACAGGTGCTTTTTGTCAAACTTTTACAAAATAATGGCTTCCGTCCGGCCACCTTTTTGTGATTGCTGCAGAGATGTCTGTCTTTGTGGAAGGTTCTCCTCTCTCTACAGAGGAATGCTGTAGCTCTGTCACCTCCCTGACTAGACTAAGATGAATGCAGCAATGTACGGAGACATCCTGAATGGAAAAAAAAAAAAATCAGATAGAGCTTGAGAGTTGCTGCAAAGAGGGATGGGCTTAACTGCCAATGACACTGTAGCTGTGCCAAGCGTGTGCAATTGTATTAAAAAAGACTTGAGGCTGTAACTGCTGCCAAAGCTGTATCAACAAAGTATTCAGCAAATCAGAATCAGAATCAAAAGTACTTTATTAATCCCCGAGGGGAAATGAAGATTTTCAGCACAATCCCATTCAAGAGCAGACAAACATTACAGGTAGACAGAACAGGATCGCTGTCGGGTCTGCCAAATTCCGGCACCCCTTACAAAAAAGGTGCGAAACATGCTGGGGTGGGGGGGCGGAGTGAGAAATCAATCAATAAAACAAAAAAACTTCATCACCATAGCACACATAAACATGTGTGTAAGAGGGAAACATCAGAGAACACAAAGGACATTAAAGACATTAAAAGAGCAGAGCTGATGCAACAAGCTGCCACTCCAGCAGTGCCACTTCTACACACAGTCACAAAAGTAAAAAAACAACAACAAAAAATAAAATACAATCATCAACCAATAATATACATTGCACACACACGATTGCACCATGCATATACAAGCAACCAAACAAAAACATTTCAACACCCACATACACTGTGGTGGCCTATGCGGTGTTCCACGCCATCGTTTCAATATCTACTCCGTCTATTTGTATTTGTGTATGATGCTCTTTTCTATTGTTACCAAATAGCATTATTTCAGTTTTACTGAGTTTCAAGGATAGTCTGTTTGTGTCAAACCATCATTTTAATTTGTTAATTTCTTCTGTTATTATTTGTATTATCTTCTGTGTGTTCTCTCCTGAACAGAAAGCAGTTGTGTCGTCTGCAAATAAAACTAACTTTAAGTCCTTTGTAACTTTACAAATGTCGTTTGTATGAATATTAAACAATCTTGGTCCCAGTATTGATCCCTGGGGTACACCGCAAGATATATCTAGCTGTGTTGGACATATTTTCGCCCATCTTCACATACTGCTTCCTGTCGGTCAAATCCAGTGGACACATTAAAGGCCTACTGAAAGCCACTACTACCGACCACGCAGTCTGATAGTTTATATATCAATGATGAAATCTTAACATTGCAACACATGCCAATACGGCCGGGTTAACTTGTAAGGGGACATTTTTAATTTCCCGCGAAACTTCCGGTTGAAAACGTCTATGAATGATGACGTTTGCGCGTGACGTCGATGGTTGAAACGGAAGTATTCGGACACATTGTATCCCAATACAAACAGCTCTGTTTTCATCACAAAAATTCCACAGTATTCTGGACATCTGTGTTGGTGAATCTTTTGCAATTTGTTTAATGAACAATGGAGACTGCAAAGAAGAAAGCTGCAGGTAGGATCGGTGTATTAGTGGCTGGCTGCAGCAACACAACCAGGAGGACTTTGAGTTGGATAGCAGATGCGCTATCCGACGCTAGCTGCCGACCGCATCGGTGATCGGGTGAAGTCCTTTGTCGCGCCGTCGATCGCTGGAACGCAGGTGAGCACGGGTGTTGATGAGCAGATGAGGGCTGGCGTAGGTGGAGCGGTAATGTTTTTATCATAGCTCTGACGAGGTCCCGTAGCTAAGTTAGCTTCAATGGCGTCGTTAGCAACAGCATTGCTAGGCCTCGACAGGCGGCACAGCATTAACCGTGTAGTTACAGGTCCAGTGTTTGGTTCGGTGTCTCCTGATAATAGTATTGTTGATCTTCTGTCTATCCTTCCAGTCAGGGGCTTATTTATTTTGTTTCCATCTGCATTTAAGCACAATGCTATCACGTTAGCTCCGTAGCTAAAGTGTCTCACCGATGTATTGTCGTGGAGATTAAAGTCACTGTGAATGTTCATTTCGCGTTCTCGACTCTCATTTTCAGGAGGATATAGTATCCCAGGTGGTTTAAAATACAAATCCGTGATCCACAATAGAAAAAGGAGAAAGTGTGGAATCCAATGAGCCCTTTTACATAAGTTATGGTCAGAGCGAAAAAAGATACGTCCTGCACTGCACTCTAATCCTTCACTCTCACGTTCCTCATCCACGAATCTTTCATCCTGGCTCAAATTAATGGGGAAATTGTCGCTTTCTCTGTCCGAATCGCTCTCGCTGCTGGTGTAAACAATGGGGAAATGTGAGGAGCCTTTCAACCTGTGACGTCACGCTACTTCCGGTACAGGCAAGGCTTTTTTTTATCAGCGACCAAAAGTTGCGAACTTTATCGTTGATGTTCTCTACTAAATCCTTTCAGCAAAAATATGGCAATATCGCAAAATGATCAAGTATGACACATAGAATGGATCTGCTATACCCGTTTAAATAAAAAAAATGTCATTTCAGTAGGCCTTTAAGAACAGCTCTTTCTTTCATTCAAATATTTCAGGTTCATTTTTATACTTAGAAAACTCATCCCAAGGGCCTGATCTGGTGTGCTTTAACCTGTGGTATATTCCCCATGATCTTACTTTAATCACAAACGGGCTCTTTTGGGGTTAATTTTAACCAGGATTAAGCATTGTATTAAAAAATGATGAACACAATAAAACAAAGTATCAGTTCACAACACTGATTTTAATGTTTTTTTCTCAGCCTACAGTATCGCCAGCGTCTTCAGCTGACATGGCTCCTATCTCCTCTGGCTCATCCACCTGGACCTCCTCTGGTATTCCATTTTCCTTTGTCTCCATGGCGACAGGCATTGGACCGTCCTCCAGCGGTAGTCAAGCAACAGTGGCTTCCGTGGTGACCAGTACCTTGCTCGCCGGCCTTGGCTTCAGCGGGGGGGTCATCTCCTCTTTCCCCAGCTCGGTCTGGCCGAGCAGAGCGCCAAAAGACAACCGAGAGGTGGCGAGCGACGACGGTGGCAATAATAAGGGTCAAGAGGATGACGAAGACACGGAAGGGGAGGACGGGGAGGAGGAAGAAAAGAGCAAAAACAACAAGAAGCAACATAAATCGTCAGTAAAGGAAGAGAGGGGTCTGCCGGGGTGGGGGGCGCATGGCCAGGGAGAGGAGCAGACCCAACAAAGCAACCAAGAGAGCAAGGCTGGGAATGAACCCAATGATGACGCAGAGGTGAATGAAGATTCGATAAAGAGGCCACAGGCTGGAGAAGACCTGCGGGAGGTCTACTACCTAGTTGACTGTAACCACACCACCATGGAGAAAGATCTGGCACCCGAGGGCTCCCCAGTGGCACTTAGCTGGGAATGCTCACCTTTCTCCATGTTCACTGGTGAGTCACATTATCAGCACCGACAGTACCAACTGCTACACAGGTGTTCTCCTCCACTTCACTCAGTATTGGCAAACAATACAGAGCGCTCTCACATCTGTCAGGTGTTCCTATTCTATTCCGTCACGCTATGTTGTAGACGTGGCCTTCGGGAAGTTGTCTGTCAGGCCGGCTTAGCTTTTGTTGCGTGTGTGAATCAAATAAAAAGTCCAAACTAAATACAGTTGAATGTGTTTTTGCCGGGCAAGACACAATGGTTGCCAATGTCCAAACCCAGAGAAAGTGATGATGTTTCGCAGTAAAGTGGATGTTTGCGAAGATTAATGAGTGCGCCGTGAATGGTAGCTGGAGCTAAGTGCACACTTAATGCCTTTACCCCTAAAGCACACCCCTCAGCCATCCCCCAGCCCCTCCTCGCCTCCTTTGTGCGCCGCTCAGCAAAGACGTTTCGGCAGTGCACTGTATTAAGCAAGCAAACACCAAGGGACATCAATTCAATTTCAAGCGCAAGGCCAGACATTATTATGAACAAAAGCAATTTACGGCATTGCCTGGAAATAGCTTTCCTCACTCTCTTTGTCAACGCATATTCACTTTATTTTATTGTATTTCATAGCTGGCAGGACACAAGGTCAAAAGTTGCAAAGTTGCTCCACAACTGTGTTAAAGTGGGAATTGAATATATTCTCCTTGCAGCCTCTGAAAGGAGAAAGTGTTTTTTTTAATCCAATTGCATTGATGTATTTTGGTATATTAAACTGCTAGAAGGTAGGAGCTCAGGAATTTATGCAGCAAAGGTTGGCAGTTCGAACTCTGCTTCCTCTACCCTAGTCCTTGCTGTTTTGTCCTTGGCCAAGACACGTCATGAGTGTCTCTCACACTGATGTAGAAACATTAATACATTTTTGGAGGTGGTGGTCTGTTGGCACTAATTGGTAGCCATGTTTCTATCAGTATACACTATATTGCCAAAGGTATTTAGCCACCCATCCAAATGATGAGAATCAGGTGTCTTAATCACCCGGCCCAGCCACAGGTGTATAAAATCAAGCACAAAAGTATAGACATAGAGAGATTCTACAAACATTTGTGCAAAAATGGGCCGCTCTCAGTAATTTCCATAGGATGCCACCTGTGCAACAAATCCAATCCTCGCTCCTAAATATTCCAAAGTCAACTGTCGGCTTTATTATAAGAAAATGGAAGAGTTTGGGAACAACAGCAACTCAGCCACCAAGTGGTAGGCCACGTAAACTGACAGAGAGGGGTCAGCGGATGCTGAAGCGCATAGTGCAAAGACTTTCTGCACAGTCAGTTGCTACAGACCTCTAAACTTCATGTGACCTTCCAATCAGCCCACGTACAGTACGCAGAGAGCTTCATGGAATGGATTTCCATGGCCGAGCAGCTGCATCTAAGCCATACATCACCAAGTCAAATGCAGTGGTGTAAAGCACGTCGCCACTGGACTCTAGAGCAGTGGAGACGCGTTCTCTGGAGTGATGAATCATGCTTCTCCATCTGGCAATCTGATGGACCAGTTCGGGTTTGGAGGTTGCCAGGAGAACGGTACATTTCGGACTGCATTGTGCCGAGTGTGAATTTATGGGAGGAATTATGGTGTGGTGTTGTTTTTCAGGAGTTGGGCTTGGCCCCTTAGTTCCAGTGAAAGGAACTTTGAATGTTCCAGGATACCAAAACATTTTGGACAATTCCATGCTCCCAACCTTGTGGGAACAGTTTGGAGCGAGCCCCTGCCTCTTCCAACATGACTGTGCACCAGTGCACAAAGCAAGGTCCATAAAGACATAGATGATGAGTCTGGTGTGGATGAACTTGACTGGCCTGCACAGAGTCATGACCTGAACCCGAGAGAACACCTTTGGGATGAATTAAAATGGAGACTGAGAGCCAGGCCTTCTCGACCAACATCAGTGTGTGACCTCACCTATGCGCTTTTAGAAGAATGGTGGACTATTCCTGTAAACCCACTCCGCAACCTTGTGGACAGCCTTCCCAGAAGTAAATAACAACTGGACAGGACAGTTTTCATTTCCTGCTCACTATTAAATGTTACAATAAAAATATATATGTTATCAAACAATAAACATTTATTACCAAGTAAACACACACACAAAAGTATCTAAAATTTTAAATCATTGAATGTTTTTTTTTCAAACCTGAGAATCAGGTGCCTTGCTGAAGGGAGATTATTGATGTGACTTATTTTATTTAAGTCTCACAGTCAGTAATTAAACCTTATTCTCCATACATGTGCTGTTGTCGTTCTTAACCACTGGACCAGGGTTGTCAATTACCTGACGGTACAGGGGTGGCAGTCAGTGCCTGGCCTGTCTGGCCCTGCATAGATGGTCTAATTAAGGTTTGTTCAAGAGAGAAAAGGGCTTGCTAAGGCCTTTGACTTTGCACATCCTGGATGCCCTCGGAACGAGAAATGTTGACAATAGCATCCTAAAACTGATCTCTAAAGTCCAAAAACTGTGTCACCAATGTTGCCACGGAATATGGATCAACGGGACCAATTCGCCTAAAAAGTGCGGTCAAGCAGGGTTACTCACTTTCCCCACTTCTTTTCAATGTGGCGGTTGACCCGCAGCCTGATAAGCTCCAACATGTTTCCGTGTTGGTGATTGTAGGCTGACCTCTCTGGCTTTTGCAGACAACTTGGTTCTTTCAAGCGATTCCAGGGAAAGGATGTCTAAAATTCTTGCAGTTTTGGAAGCCTTTCTGGAACTGAGGGGCTTGAGAGTTGACGCAGGGAAATGTTGCTGGTTCCTGGCAAAGCTCAGGCCTGGGCAAAAAGTTGGCTGCGAACTGGACCCATGGAGCATTGGAGGATTCCCCCTCCGCATGTTGAAAGAGATAAGTCCATTGAGGATAAGTCGCACGAATATTAAGCCAAACTAAACGACAACATGGGGAAAATATTAGGTACTGAATTAAACAACAGAAAGCTCTGTTGTTTAATACATATGCAGACCTAAGTCTGCTGCACCAATCCGTTCATGCCGATTAAAAACAGACATTGCTCGTTGAATGTGACAAGTACATTCAAAATGAAATTAACAAGTGGTTACACTTCCTACAAGACACCACTAATGGACCGCTACATGGTAGGCACAGGGACGATGGACTGGGAATCACCAAGCTCTGTGCACTGGTGCCTATCCTCCAACTTGAAATCCTTCACAAACACTTCTCCTCCATTGAACATTGACAATGTCAATTTCCGATTTGGTGAAAAAGTGGGAGCGGATTACGAGCAAATGACACAGGGTGACTAATAATATCGATGAACTGGATAGGTCCAAAATATGAAAAAAAAGGCGGGAAAGACCTATGGTTAACAAATGGTGTTGCCTCACTGCAGAAGGGGTCGAACAGAAAGTCTTCTTCAATGATGCATTTAGCAACCACTGGATCTGGGGACAGAGTACCCATCTTAAGCAATCAGAAATTCTGATTTCTTTAAAACTCAGGACTAATATGTTGACACTGAAAACGACAGAGATGAGGGGAAAAAGTTGGATAGTTGCAGGCCATGCAATTCAGGGCCCGAGTCTATATACGTGCTTTGTACGTGCCCAAAACAGCAGAAACGACAAATGTACAACCACAATAGAATATTTGATATTCTGTCCACAGAAGGAACATCATTAGTTGGGTTAGCAGGTAGCGTGTGAGAAAAAGATACAAAGTAGGCATATGCTGGGTGCCAGATCTCACGCTTACCAAAGGTAAGTTGGTACTGATAGATGTGAGATTTGAAGTGAATGTTAACACACTAATTGCAGCTGGCTCACAAAAGGAGCTTAAATACGGAGGCCTCAAGTCAGTCAGAATCGGGTCCTGGAGAGTATGGGCCTGAACTAAATGGGACAAATAAAGTAGGCTAAACTCATCTTCCGTCCAACTCTTCTGCTCGCGGTTGATATGGTGAAAGTGGCCAGTACGCTATTCAGTAACCTCAAAAGTAACAAGACTTAAGAACTGGAAGAGTCATGAGGCGGACAAGGAGGGATTTTTGCGGAAAAAGTTGTTTTTTGCCGTGTTGCATGCACTGGTGAAAGAAGGGTTACCCAATCTGACTGCTACTCCCCTGACGAGGCTGGAGCCTGCAGAGCAGTCTGGGAGTGGAGCTTGCAGAAGCAGACAACGTGGAAGCGAATTCATTACGAGGAGGGGAAGGTGGCCCTCTGGAGGATGGGTATCACGTTTTTGCCATTCCCTTTTCGTGGGGCTTGGAAGGAGTTCTTTTACTTCAACTTCAAACATTATTTGACAAAAAATTCACTCGGAGTAGTGGGCGCAGGCCCACCGACTTGTGGCTCTAAACAAGTTCTTTGGCTGTGTTAATTTTTGAGTTTGGGGCAACGGAAAGCCCTTTCCTCCCACTGAAAACAATGCAAAGTCTCAGGTTGTCGCATGACGATAAATAATATACTAAGTTATAGTGAAAAAACTCCTTTGAAACTGCACATCCCCTATACGAGAGGAGGTGGCAGACACGAAATACCAATCTTCCCTTCCAGAGGGCCCCCTTCCTTTCCTTTGTATCTCTCCCCTTCCATGTAGTGCATTCTGTGGTCTCCACTTCCTTAATAGTTTGTAATTTAAGACAGGTATATAAAATGACAAAATGTAGCGTAATTTAGAGTAACAATTATGAAAGATTCCTTCAATGCACAATTACATTTCCGCAATCATTGTCAGCCACTATCTTGATCCTTTTGAGGGATGTGGACAGCTGTGTCAAGTCAGCCTCGTAATCAAATCTAAATTTACAGAGTTCATTTGTAGCAGTCAAGGTGTTGGTCACCTTTAGGGGCATGTAAAGTTGGCTGTCCTCAGCGTAACAGTGAAAACGAACACCCTATTTGCATATACTGTCGCCTAGCGGCGACATATAGCTACTGCAAAGATCAGGGCCAAGAACCGAACCCTGTGGAACTACGCACGTTACCTTAACATACTCCGAGGTCATGTTATTATGGGAGACGCACTGCATCTGTCACATCGGGGTCGCATGGTTTTGCAAAGGTAGTTTCCCCAAGATGCAGAAGGACATCAGAAGGACTTTGCTGGTCTCGCCATGGCTTCAGCTTTGGGAAGCTGCAAAGTCACACTGGGCCGAGCTTGAGACCTTAGCGGTGGAGTTTGAGATTTGGACGGCTGGGACTGACTTGCTGATCTCGTATTTTAAAAAAATGTCCTGTTAGTCAGCTATAGATAACTGAATGTCTTTAGAGGGAGGCTGACAGAATGAATTTAAGTAATTGTCCTTTTGGGAAAAAAAAAATATTCGTGGGGTGTGACGTCATCTGAGCGCTTAGTGACCTGGCTAACAGCCCAAGAGGTGAAATGTTTGCCAAAATGATCAATGGTATTGCCAAACATTGGGGGCAATGAAGTAAAATCTTCAAGGAGCTTGAGGGGTCGGTGCGTCTTGGTAGCGAGACGAAGCTTTTATGGACGGCTTCCGCCTTCGTCAATGCGCTCAGGACGGTGGACAGACGATGTCTTCAGGCCTAACTGAGTGAATGGGGACCAGCGAACCCTCAGGACGCCACATCAGACACCCGCTCTCCTCGGGAGAATAGCGGAGGGTTCCCGTCTCCATCGCCCTTATCACCAGCCACGTCTCCTCGTCCCATAGCTCCATGTCTTCCGGACAACTGACGTCCAATGCGGGGAAACTTGATGCTGGCAGTCTTCTGTCACGTCGGGGTCGCATAGTTTTGCAAAGGTCGTTTCCCCAAGATGCAGAAGGACGTCAGGAAGCAGCGTGCAGGTAAGAATGTGATTTATTCCCATAACAAGGCAAGAATATGCACGAGAAGCTACGGTAAACCTTAACAACAAGACTAGCCAACAACGGAGCAAGAAGCAAGTAATTCTAAACTCATATCCAAAAGGACACCAACGTAAATGTTGCGTCTTGTGAACAAGACTGCCAGGCAGAGCATGGCGCGAGGAAGGAATAAATAGCTCTCTGATTAGTGACCAGGAGCAGGTGAGCTTCTAGACCACTAATCAGAGGCAGGTGACAAAAATCAGCACCCAAGGCAACTAAAAACACAAACAAGGGTGCTGAAACAGAATTACCGTATTTCGTTGAATTGCCGCCGGGTATATAATATGCTTCTGCCTAGAATTACCGCCGGGTCAAACTCGTTTCGCAAAATAATTAGCGCATGCCTCGAATTACCGCCGGGTCAGAATTACCGCCGGGTTAAAATCGTTTCGCAAAATAATTAGCGCATGCCTAGAATTACCGCCGGGTCAAACTCGTTTCGCAAAATAATTAGCATATGCCTAGAATTACCGCCGGGTCAAACTCGTTTATCAAAATAATTAGCATATGCCTAGAATTACCGCCGGGTCAAACTCGTCACGTCACGATCGACACTTCACCTTTCATAGTTTTCAAAATGAAAGAGGCTAATTTCAATGATTTAAAATCGCAAAAAGGGAAGAAGATAAAGTGCTATTCAGTAGGATTTAAGGTCCAAGCTATTGAATATGCTAAAAAGAACACTAAGGAGGGAACTGCTCTGAAGTTTGGAGTGGATGCTTGCAGAATAAGAGATTGGTGTAGTATGGAAGGGAAGCTGATGGCGGAATACGAATCGGGAAGTGCGGGAAGTGAGAGGAAAAGGTTGAGGGCGCTAGTGATTCCAGGGATCATTCTTGCGACTACTCAGCTGCAGAAGAAGTGACAACAACAGTTTTCTAAACTGGACTTTCAATCGAAGCAGGAGGTAATAATTAAAGGAAGATCTCCATCGAGACAGAGAGACTTTTAAAACTGAAGAAAGATAAGGAAGACTTCTATAAACAAGTTATCGATGCTTTTGTTCAGAAGGAGTGGCACATGGACTTAATTTATAAGTAAAGGTAAGACCATAATAACCTTTTTTTTAATTAAATGTGCTTTTCATGATGGTATCCTTACATCACACTCAAATTTATAAGCGCAGGCCTAAATTTACCGCATGCCTTTGTTAAGCGCCGGAGTGAGAAGAGGTTTTAAATTAATTACCGCCCCGGCGCTAATTCAAGGAAATACGGTAACTACCAACTAAGGACATATCAAACTAAACGAAACAACATCCTTTCAGTAAGATAGTAGTTAAACCAAGAAAAGGCTAAGTCTGACATACCAATACGTGTTTTGATATGTTCTATTAACATGTTATGATCGACGTATCGAACGCAGCGCTGAGATCATGTCACATCAACACGGATGGTGCATCAGCATCCATAGTTAGCAATAGGTCATTAGTCACTTTTGCGAGGGCTGTCTCAGTAGAGTGATTTGTTCTGAAACCAGACTGAACGGCTTCACAGATTGTTCGACGTTAAGAGTTAATTTAGCTGCTGTGCAACAATTTCTTCGAAGATTTTAGATATAAAAGGGAGTTGCAACACCGGCGGGTAGTTTAGCATGTCAGAATCGAGGTTAGGTCTTTTGAGTAGAGTCTGAATAACCGCTGTTTTGAACAACACCAGAGTGAAGTGATACTAATATTTAGCACTGATGGTCCTAATATTACAAACAGCTCCTTGATAGGTTTCCCAGGAAATGGGTCGAGGGTTTTGTTTTGTTCCATTTACAAGTCGCAAGGGTTCCTCTCGTGTTATTACCTCAAAAAGAGAGATTATTTTGAAGAGCATTTGCCTTAGTACATACATTTGTGTCTGTGTTTACGGAACCCACTTGGAGCTGGGCCATGTTATCTTTAGTCTCCTCTCTAATGAGCTCAATCTTCTTAGTAAGGAATTGCATCAAGTCAGCAGCCGAGTGGGTGGAGTTACCGGGTGATGAAGAGAGGAGCATGTTTGAAAATATCCACGTTCCATGTGTGGATAGCCTCATTTTTCACTGATTTAAAACAGAAAAGGCAGTACATTGGCAGTCATTCTACCCACTGCAGATGTAAACTTAAGCATTCACACCAATGAGCATTTTAGATTGTCCAGTTAATTGTGTGAATGCTCCAAAGCATTTTGGCACATTCTACCTTCCACATTTTTCATCCGATTCAAACCATTCCAACTTTAAACTGTTCAGCCTATTCGGGAATCGTGGGCTTTCCCTTGACAAACTCCAAAAATTCCCAGATTTCCCAGAATTCCAGGTTTTTTGGGACATTTTTCCCATTCAAAATGAATTGGCCATTTTTCAAACTTTCACAATTTCCACATTTTTCAACCAATTCAAACCATTCCACCTTCAACACGTTTCACCATTCTGGAAATTCAAACTACTTTTTTTTTCCAAGTTAAAAAAAATTCCAGGATTTTCCAGAATTCCCGGTTTTCCAAAGCTTTATTTCCACCCTTTTTTCTGGTGACTTCTCCTTCGACATTTCAACCGTTCCACCGTCAAAACATTCCTCTTATCTAGGACAAAAAACGAAGTTTGTTTTTTGAACTGGAAAAATTCCCGTTTTTCCCGAAATTCCAGGAATTCCGTCATACCATTTCTCACTTCAACATGTTACTACTTCAACATTACTCGACCGATTTGAAAAATTCCAACACCAACCATTTCAACTCATTCAAACCAGACCATTCAAGTTTTTTATGGTGGGCGGCGTGGCGAAGTTGGTAGAGTGGCCACGCCAGCAATCGGAGGGTTGCTGGTTACTGGGGTTCAATCCCCACCTTCTACCATCCTAGTCACGTTCGTTGTGTCCTTGGGCAAGACACTTCACCCTTGCTCCTGATGGCTGCTGGTTAGCGCCTTGCATGGCAGCTCCCGCCATCAGTGTGTGAATGTGTGTGTGAATGGGTGAATGTGGAAATACTGTCAAAGCGCTTTGAGTACCTTGAAGGTAGAAAAGCGCTATACAAGTATAACCCATTTATTTATTCATTTACCAGTTTCAAATAAATTCCCGATTTTCCCGAAATTCCCTAATACCATTTACTACTTAAACATTTTTCGAACGATTTGAACAATTCCAACACCAACTAATTCAGCTCATTCAGGACATTCATGCTTCTAATATATATATTTTTTTAAATCCCTCTTTTCCCCAAATTCTCAAATTTCCAGGAAGTTCCCATTGAAATGTATGGGATGGTTTTCCAAGTTGCACAATTTTTCAACCAATTCAAACCATTCCAACATCAACACATTCCACTAATCCTGGACATTCAAACTAACACTTAACCCAAGTTCCAAAACAAATCCCATTTTTCCTAGAAATTCAAACGCTTCCAACATTCAAACCATTCCAACATTCAAACTATTCTTGCATTCATACTACATTCTGTCAGCATTTCAGTTCAACTTCAGCATTGGAGCATTCACAAGCAATTCCTTCAGGAAATTGCCTCTTCTAGTTAATACTTGGGAGTCAAAGACGCATGGAGAGGCAGTCATCACTTTCAACTCAAAACTGCAGCTTTAAGTGGTTTGAATCGATCAAAACCAGACTGATGCGTTTTTGATGCCTGACACCTGCAAACCAAAGTACAATGTATGAGAAAAACAGAACCACGTTAACCAATCAAAGCCTTACAGGCCATTCTCTTGCTGACAGGGGTAAGGGTAAGTAAACACTGCCACCATGTGGACAACTGATGTGGAGACAAACGTTTTGAAAAACTGCCTGTCTTCAATGAGGTTTATAAAACCTTTTTGGGGATGAAACACATTGGTTGTGTACATAGGCCTTGACCGGATTTGAAGGTAAATTATTGTTTAAATACTTATTTTTCTACATAATCTCCTCCGACATCCACTCTCCTCACTCACACTCTACCCACCACTTCAACTTCTTTATATTTCCCTCCCGTCTCACTCAAATCTTAGTGCTGGCCTACTTTCCTTCATGAGGAGAGCAGAATGATTTGGAAGGGGGCGGTGGAGGTGCCGCTACATTTATAGTTACATTTCAGGGAATGGTTTGTGGTGTAAATATCAGTGAATATCTTATTGTTTGCATTGAAGGCATTGCCTTTTTTTTTTTTTTTTTTGCACTCTGTGTTCCGGTTGGAATAAACAGACAAAGGAAATACCAGAAGTAGCCTGCACATTTTCTCTGTGCATGTTGAGATAAAGGTGATATATGTCAGTCATCTGTATTTTACGGCTCCTGGCTAAGCAGTAGATTGAAATGCGAGCATGCGAGCTGACTGCACCGTTTGTACTGAGTAGGCAGTGGTGGTGATGCCATGCCAAAATTAAGAGATTTAAATTCGATAATTCCCTCTGGGTGTGCTCTTATGATTAGCGACGGGTGTTGTTGACATTTTGACTGATCGTAAATTAACTCAACACTCAAATGTTAAAAAGCAATGCATTTATATTTTTACAGAATTATGTGACATTTGTGACATGTGGAGGAGTTCAAGTACCTCCACATGACTGGATCGTGAGATCGACAGACGGATCGGTGCAACGTCTTCAGTAATGCGGACGTTGTACCAATCCGTTGTGGTGAAGAAGGAGCTGAGCCGGAAGGCAAAGCTCTCAATTTACCGGTCGATCTACGTTCCCATCCTCACCGATGGTCACGAGCTTTGGGTTATGACCGGAAGGACAAGATCACGGGTACAAGCGGCCGAAATGAGTTTCCTCCGCCGGGTGGTGGGCCTCTCCCTTAGAGATAGGGTGAGAAGCTCTGTCATCCGAGTGGAGCTTAAAGTAAAACTGCTGCTCCTCCACATCGAGAGGAGCCAAATTAGGTGGTTCGGGGATCTGGTCAGGATGCCACCCGAAGTCTGGGCCTCTCCGCTTAGGCTGCTGCCCCCGCGACCCGGCCTCGGATAAGCGGAAGAAGATGGATGGATGGATTTGTGACATTTAAGTTGAACAAAGTACACCTCGAAACACTTCAACATAAAATGATAACTCAGTAATACGTTTAAACACAAGAAGAACATCTACAGCAAATTGTCATAATTATCACAGCAATTAAGAGAAACACAGAAAGTGCGAAAAAAAAAACAACCTGTCTTGCTTTTTTTCTGTTGATGCTGACAAGTCCAAGGTCCGTGAAGGTACCTCGTTAGCTGTGACTGTGATGAGGACTTGTTGCGTGGTTGTTTTTGTGCAGATCTGGGCAAATTAAGGTCCCGGGGGGCCGCATGCGGCCTGTTAAGGTTTTCAATCTGGCCCGCCGGACTTTACCAAATATTTTTTTTACATCTTTAAGATGGAAACTGTAGCTGCCATTATGATGTACTGTGATGTTTTCTAATTACCGTAAGTCCTGAACTATACAAAGTATTTCAATGGTTGGAATCTGCGCTTTTTCATGATATACTAGTTACTATGGTAATTTAATTAGTCACCATGGTAATGTAATTAGTTACTATGGTAATTTAGATAGTTATTATGGTCATGTAATTAGTTATTATGGTAATCCAAGTCACAGCAGCTCAGACGAGGCACCAAGCAGTGTGGGTGGGGAGCGTTTCCACAGAGTGTTTCCAGAGCGGCCAGCCTGAAATGCGGGTGTCGGGGACAAACGTGGAAGGAGATTTTTACAACAAAGTTGTAAAGGATTTTTTTTTTTTTTTTACCCTTCGCGTTCATATTTCGCTGTTTGTTGTGTTTCGCTTGATTGTAAAATATGTCGATGGAGAGTGTATGTGACGTTCATATGTTGTCAATTTTCAGTGTTTTATCGTTCATAGTTAATATTTTAAATCCCACATTCTTTATATTCATGTACATTCTGGGTGTCTAGTTCAGTAAAAAAAAAATATATATATATATTCCGTTTTTTAAGGCGGTCTGTCATAACGTTTTTTAGCTTTCAATCAGACATTATTGTGAGGTTTTGTATTAGTGTTCCTAAAAATAGATACACCAGACACATTTTTTTCTCTAAATTTGGCCCCCCGAGTGAAAATAATTGTCCAGGCCTGTTTTTGAAGCATTGTCGCGCTACTGGTGTTGTATCTTAGGGCTGTAATGACATTTTAAAAAGGAGCATCAGAGACTGTGCGAGTACAGACAAGACATCACTTGTACTATATCAAACACAAGCAGGTTGCTGGGTTTACATTCATTGAATACCCAAAAGCTACTTCTTTTTTCAGTCTGATTTCTACCGTTAATGTCACCATTATAGAACGGATCACGTTTCGGTCAATTTAACGTTGCATAGATTATGTTTTGCAGACCTCCAGATCTTCAAACTGCTTTCTGGCCGTTTCATCAGGATGCGTCAATTGGTCTGCCGTTTTATTTATGTGCCTCCACTTTGACCCTGCGTCCTCCCCGTCGGCCATGTTGTAGTTTTTCGTTCTTCCATAGCGAGTCTACTGACAGATTAAGTCATAACTATGCACTACTTTGTTTTAGAAATGGCAACAGTGGAGGATGCATGTGCATGTACGAGCCAGTCTGCCCCACAACAAGAGGATTGAGAAAAAGAAGGAACTTGACTACGTCGGAGTACAATGACAGACTTGCGCTAAGCTCTTTGGGTAAAACATTGCCATATGTGGAGATATCAACTGAAATCACTAATTGGAAAAACGTCAAAAATTGGGCAAACTCCAATCGGCTCATTTTAAAGAAGTGTAAAGGAAGACAAGATTATTTTATAAATATCTTTGCCATTCCTCCATGGTTTAATTTAAAATTTTCCGGAATTATGCAGATCTCAAATATACAAAAACAAGTACCAATAGGTAGGAAAAGTTGGTTTTGCATAATAGGTACCGTTTAAAATACTGACAAAATTGTCAAATGATGTATCACACCAATAAATGTAAGGATTTTTGCATTTAAATAATGGACATTTTATTGCATTTTACAAAACCTAAAACCAGTGAAGTGAGCATGTTGTGTAAATAATAAATAAAAACAGAATACAATGATTTGCAAATCCTTTTCAACTTATATTCAATTGAATAGACTGCAAAGACAAGATACTTAACGTTTGAACTGGTAAACTTTGTTGTTTTTTGCAAATATTAGGTCATTTGGAATGTGATGCCTGCAACATGTTTAAAAAAAGCTGGCTCAAGTGGCAAAAAAGACTGAGAAAGTTGATGAATCCCCATAAAACACTTATTTGGAACATCCCACGGGTGAACAGGCTAATTGGGAACAGGTGGGTGCCATGATTGGGTATAAAAGCAGCTTCCATGAAATGCTCAGTCATTCACAAACAAGGATGAGGCGAAGGTCACCACTTTTTCAACAAATGCGTGAGCAAATTGTCAAAAAGTTTTTCAACGAGCTATAGCAAAGAATTTTGGGATTTCACCATCTACGGTCCGTGATATCATCAAAAGGTTCAGAAAATCTGGAGAAATCACTGCACGTAAGCGATGATTTTACGGACCTTCGATCCCTCAGACGGTACTGCATCAAAAAGCGACATCAGTGTGTAAAGGATATCACCACATGGGCTCAGGAACCCTTCAGAAAACCACTGTCAGTAACTACAGTTCGTCACTACATCTGTAAGTGCAAGTTAAAACTCTACTATGCAAAGCGAAAGTCATTTATCAACAACACCCAGAAACGGCGCCGCCATCCAAGCAACATATTTTTCATTGACGCCCCTGCTTATTTCAGCAAGACAATGCCAAGCCACATTCTGCACGTGTTATAACAGTTTGGCTTCGTAGTAAAAGAGTGCGGGTACTTGACTGGCCTGCCTGTAGTCCAGACCTGTCTCCCATTGAAAATGTGTGGCGCATTATGAAGTGTAAAATATCACAACTTAAGCTGTACATCTGTCAGGTTGCGTTGGTGACGAACCCCAAGTTGCAAAGATGGCGGCAGGCATTGAGCAGGAAAACATGATATAATGTTCAAAATAAAGCAAAAACACAAACTAGGAACAGGCAAAATGGAAACAGGAACCAGAAAACAGAAAAACTGGAAATAGCTAACGGCTAACAGGCTCTGGCTAACAGGAAAACAAGAAGCTAGGAGAAAACAAACTGTAAATAGCTATAAGTAACAGCTTACCGCTATGACGACAGCGACAAGAACAGGTAGACACTAAAAAAATCCAGCACTGACTGGAGGTCAAATCAGGTCTAAATAGTAGCTGGCTGATTGACACCAGGTGTGGCCAGGTGCCAATCAGCCACAGCTGAGGGGACAACACTCAGAGAGACAAACAGGAAACTGAACCAAAATAAGAGTGCTGACAGGAAATAAAACAAACACAGAGGAAAAACTAAAACTTGACCAAACTGTCAGGGACAAGCCTGACAACATCAAGCAAGAAAGGGAAAAAAATCCACCTGAAAAGCTTCAAAAATGTGTCTCCTCAGTTCCCAAACGTTTACTGGGTGTTGTTAAAAGGAAAGGCCATGCAACACATTGGTAAAAAGGCCCCTGTGACAACTCTTTTGCAATGTGTTGCTCCTATTAAATTCTAAGTTAATGATTATTTGTCCAAAAAAATTAAGTGTCTCAGTTGGAACATTAAATATCTTGTTTTTTGCATTCTATTCCATTTGATATAAGTTGAAAAGGATTTGCAAATCATTGTATTCTGTTTTTATTTACGAATTACACAACGTGCCAACTTTACTGGTTTTGGGTTTTGTACTATACCTATCCATTAGAATTGTTAGCGTTGCCGAATTGTGTCAAATTCATCGATTGATTGGTTGATTGATTGAGACTTTTATTAGTAGATTGCACAGTTCAATGTTTAAGTGTTTAAGTCGGGGTCCACGTTAATCAATTCATGGTAATTCAAACATGACTATTTATATTTGGTAATCAGGTTTTCTTTAGGTTAAAGGTAAGGAGTTAAGGTTGTACTTGACCTTCTGTAACTTCCGCAAGAGAACAACGAAACCATAATTTGTTTGGTCGTCAGAGTTATGGATTGGTTGTGTCTTGAATATGGAGTAGAAACTATGGCATACTTTAAATGATGATAATCTGTATCCACTTTTACCTTCAAATACAACAACTGCAGTGAGCTCAGACAATCAGTTAAATGACTGGTTGTACGTGCACAGGTAGTCACCAACATGGAGGAGTCAGAGCATTGAGAAGCTGTGTCAATGTATTGATTGATGGTACATATACATAGTACTAATACAAAAATGTGGGTTTAGTTGTGCGCTTTATTTTTTTTAATTCCACAGGCAATTCTACTACCATGATCAAGCGGCGTCCCCAGGTGAGAGCTGGGTCTCGACTGGACCGCGTGGACTGGATGGTGGCGTTTATGGTGGTCTCAGCTCTGTCCTTCCTCTCTCTTGCTCTGCTGCTGGTTCTGCTTACCTACTGGAAGTAAGTGGCACTGACGTTTAAAGGGGAACTGCACTTTTTGGGGGGAATTTGGCTTATCAAGCACCCAGATGTTTTTCTTTTTTTAATGACATTTTAACTGGTAAACACACGCCAGCAAAAGTCAGCTAACAATGGAGGTAATGCAGGTTTGTGCGGTATACCGGTACTAGTATAGTATCACGGTACTAATGAATCAAAAACGTTACTATACTCTTGTGGAGGTCTCGCTCCTCCGGGTTCCTTGGACCACCAATGACGGACATGACAGCTGTGTTCATCTTTGCGACCAATGATTTATTTTGCAACATTTTCTGTCCGTCTCGCTCTCTTTCTCGTTTGTCCTCTGGTTCCACCATCAACAACAACACCCTCTCCTTCCCGACTGCTGCCTTTAACAGAGCGACAGGTGATCAGGTGTCATTTACGCACCTGTCGCTGATCTCGAGGCCGGTCCTGGCACACCCTGCTTTACTGCAGGCCCGCAGGCCACGCCCCCCACCCCACAACTCTGTTTGAAAAGTACCGGTTCTCTATTTTTTTTTTTTTTTTTTTCAACGGGCATTACGGCGCGTTGTCGTCATGTCATGACATTGCTGGGTTGACGAGCAGAGGGGCATGTTCGGCAGCGCACAATCACGGAGTACTTACAAGCAGACACATAGTGTAGACAGAAAAGGGAGAATGGACGCATTTTGGTCTAAAAACTAACGATAAAGGTGAAGTTATAACTCTGAAACGCCCTCAGGAAGAGGTACTTTAAGACATGGCCAGCTAGCTAGGAGCGAACATCCATGTTTTAGGTACTTCTGAATCACTAATCCTCGCCTCCATGGCGACGAATAAAGTGAGTTTCTTACAAGTACCATTATCACTGCAGGACGAGGCATAGCTAAACATGCTTCACTACACACCGTAGCTCACCGGCGTCACAATGTAAACAAATGCCATGGGTAGATCTACACCTAACATCCACTGTAATGATACCAAGTACATGAGGGTATCTAGTCGATACTACTATGATTACATCTAGCACTGCCACGCCCCCGTCTGATGGTGCTCTGTCCTCAGCACCATGGACAGAGGCTGTGACCTTTGCTCCTGCAGGCAGCGCTGGCCACCTCTCCCTCCACAGTATCGTTTTTGACTCATTAGTACCGCAATACTATATTAGTACCGGTATACCGTACAACACTAAGTTCCAGACAGACTCTGACCAAGTTTTGATTTAATACCGTCACACGTCATGGAATTATTGCGATGATTTTGATACCGAAATACCGCAGCATTTATAAATCTGTTACACCTCTAATAAAAAATGAAAAATGTGTTATTTTCCTATATAGGGATTGTGAACGACGGGCACAATTCCATCCCATTCCATGCAGTTTCCCTTTAACAACTACATTCATATTAGCGACATTCAAAGCTGAGATGAAGGAAGTCAGTCATTTGCATTTAATCAGAGTTTGAATCTATTGCTGCAAAATGTCCAACGCATTGTGACAGCTCAGAGAGCGAGCTGCACTTGCCAAGTGCTAATAAAAAGATTGATGCTAAAATTGTTGGTCAAAATGGCATCAGGCTGGAATGCTACTATGCCAGCAGTATTTGAGTAAGGCTGGCCGGAGGAGAACATACCCTTCTATTCTAATCAATCCAGCTGTCGACGCTGGTCATGCATCAGCTTGTGTTACACTCACTCTTAATCTGTCACCCCAGTCTTTTTTTAGGCTTCAAGTCGAGTTTCCTTTATTTTACGTGACGAAAGATTTGGTTCCGAACACCTGTCTTAAATACCGCATGTTCACAATACTGAATCTACCAACTTGAAGACAACAGAACATCTAAATGATCAAGTTTTGTTTTACTTAACCTCTTGAAAAAATAATTACATGGGATAGAAATCCGGGAAATACAAGATTTCCTGAAACTGGACACAAAAAAACTGATTAAAAGGTTTTAAAAACGTTTAAAAACCTTAGAACATACTAGGGTTGTACGGTATACCGGTATTAGTATAGTACCGCGATAATAATGAATCATATTCGGTACTATACCGCCTCTAAAAAGTACCGGTCCCCCATGCCCCCCCCCGCCCCCCCCCTTGGCGCCCAGTTAGATTGTTTAAAGGGTTCTTAAAACCAGGTCCAGTCCAGATTATGTCCAGGTCGGGCTCAGCAACACACACCTTCATTTGTGTACACTGCAAATTAGGGTACACAACAGATTGCATATAATCTATAAACAAAATTACATTTTCAAAATAAGCATTTATGTACAGTCCAGATTATGTCCAAATCGGACTCAGCAACACACACCTTCATTTATGTACACTCAAATTAGGGAACACAACAACAGATTGCATATAATCTATAAACACAATTCCATTTTCAAAATAAGCCTTTGAGGACTTCCCATCTATTTTTATGTTTTTTGGCATCATTATCGGTTTCAACCATGTAACTTTCTAAAGTTAAAAAGTACTGAATAAATGTTTTAAAGAAAGTAATACTAAGTGAATATCTGTTTTTGGCCTTAAAAATTAACCTTTTACCGAGTACTATAATTAAATTGATCGATTACATCGATATTTTTTATCATCACAAAATCTTCTTTCATTGATATGTTATGTTTATAAACTCAGGAAATATGTCCCTGGACACATGAGGACTTTAACTGTAACTACTTGGTATCGGATCGATACCTAAATTTGTGGTATCATCCAAAACTATTGTAAAGTATCAAACAACAGAAGAATAAGTGATTATTACATTTTAACAGAAATTTAGATAGAACATGTTGAAAGAGAAATTAAACAGATATTAACAGTAAATGAACAAGTAGATTAATAATTATTTTTCTACCTCTTGTCCTTAATAATGTTGACAAAATAATAGGTAGATAAATGACACAATATGTTACTGCATATGACAGCAGACTAATTAGGAGCCTTTGTTTGTTTACTTACTACTAAAAGACAAGTTGTCTAGTATGTTCACTATTTTATTTAAGGACTAAATTGCAATAATGAGCATATGTTTAATGTACCCTAAGATTTTTGGTTAAAATAAAGCCATTAATGCCATTTTTTGTGGTCCCCTTTATTTAGGAAAGTACCGAAAAGTATCAGAATACATTTTGATACCGGTACCAAAATATTGGTATCGGGACAACACTGGTACATCAACCCCTTCCCAGTTTGTTTTTTTTGCACATTTTATTTTGTACATATATGCTGCGTACATCTATGGAACGCAGGTACACACTTGAAAAGTGAAGAATTTACACAGGCGCTTGTGTTTATTCCTAAATTTAACAAGGCAGTGCCTACCAGAAAACTATTGAATGCTATTTTCATCCTCCTCCTGCGCACTGAAAGCCCTGAAGTGGTCTTCTTCGGTCTTGATGTTGAATAGACTCAGAATTACTTTGTCCGACATTTTCTCAGTCTTGTTTTCACTTTCACTTATCATCTATTCGTTCATCGAAAAGTTCCGTGCAGCAGGCTGTATATCCTGTTTGTTAGCCAGGTCGATCACCTTCAACTTGAAAGTGGCATCGTTTCATCATGTCTTCGCCATGAGGTCCACAACACGCTAAATGGCCGGCTGAAAAATTGCAAGGGTGCGTTTGATTTAATGTGAAGAATTTCATTGGTACACCGTGACACGTTAGGGAATTTCATTGGTCGGATGTGACGAGGCTAAACATTTTCAGCGGCATGAAGCCATTCAACACGGAAAAAAACAATATTTTTTAACCACATGGTTCAAAGCGTTGGAAAACAGTTGCAGCGAATAGACAAGGAACATCAGTATGTCAAGTTACCCTTTACTACAGTGGAAATTAGCTTGGAGACATTGGATTACCATCTGTAACAATATGGCTGTGCTTCCAGTCTTTGCGTTATTTTAGCTAGCTTGTGTTTTCATGTGATACCCACTAAAGTTTTGTTTTGTAAATGTTTATGTATAATCTATTGAATATTTCATGAGGTAATTGATTTATTCCCCCATGTTTGCACTAAAATATCTGACCAAGTACTCTTGGTCAGGTATTTTAGGTCAGGCATTCTTAGAAGGGGTAATTAATAAAGATTGCCAGCAGGGGGCAGTGTGGCATTTGCCTGGCTTTCGGTCTTTTAAAGTTTAAATTAAATGTTGACTTTAATATTCTTCAAGTTAAAGTTAAAATCCCAACGATAGTCACACACACACACTAGGTGTGGTGAAATTACCCTCTGCATTTGACCCATCACCATGTTCCACCCTCTGGGAGGTGAGGGGAACAGTGAGCAGCAGCGGTGGCCACGCTCGGGAATCATGTTGGTGATTTAACCCCCAATTCCAACCCTTGATGCTGAGTGCCAAGCAAGGTGGCAATGGGTCCCATTTTTATAGTCTTTCGTATGACTCGGCCGGGGTTTGAACTCAAGACCTTCCAGTTTTATATCTAAATGTTAAATCTAAACATACAGTCGCGATCAAAAGTTGATATACACTTGTAAAGAACATAATGTCATGGCTGTCTTAAGTTTCCAATAATTTCTAAAACTCTTATTTTTGTGTGATAGAGTGTTTGGAGCACATACTTGTTAGTCACAAAAAATATCCATGAAGTTTGGTTCTTTTATGAATTTATTATGGGTCTACTGAAAATGTGACCAATTCTGCTGGGTCAAAAGTATACATACAGCAATGTCAATATTTGCTTACATGTCCCTTGGCAAGTTTCACTGCAATAAGGCACTTTTGGTAGCCATCCACAAGCTTCTGCTTGAATTTTTGACCACTTCTCTTGACAAAATTGGTTCAGTTCAGCTAAATGTGTTGGTTTTCTGACATGGACTTGTTTCTTCAGCATTGTCCACATGTTTAAGTCAGGACATTGGAAAGGTCATTCTAAAATCTTCATTCTAGCCTGATTTAGCCATTTATTTACCACTTTTGACATGTGTTTGGGGTAGGGATGTCCGATAATGGCTTTTTGCCGATATCCAACTCTTTAATTACAGATACCGATATCAATTGATACCAACCGATACGGATGTATACAGTCGTGGAATTAACACATTATTATGCCTAATTTGGACAACCAGGTATGGTGAAGATAAGATTAAAAGATTAAAGATTAAAGTACCAATGATTGTCACACACAAACTAGATGTGGTGAAATTTGTCCTCTGCATTTGACCCATCCCCTTGGGCAGCAGCGGCAGGTCCTTTTTTTAAAAATTAATACAATAAAATAAGATCAATAAATTTAAAAAAAAATATTGAATAAAAAAGAAAGTAAAACAATATAAAAACAGTTACATAGAAACTAGTAATTAATGAAAATGAGTCAAATTAACTGTTAAAGGTTAGTACTATTAGTGGACCATCAGCACGCACAATCATGTGTGCTTACGGACTGTATCCCTTGCAGACTGTATTGATATATATTGATATATAATGTAGGAACCAGAATATTAATAACAGAAAGAAACAACCCTTTTGTGTGAATGAGTGTAAATGGGGGAGGGAGGTTTTTTGGGTTGGTGTACTAATTGTAAGTGTATCTTGTTTTTTATGTTGATTTAATAAAAAAAAAAAAAAAATACAGATATCGATAATTTCCGATATTACATTTTAAAGCATTTATCGGCCGATAATATCGGCAGGCCGATATTATCAGACATCTCTAGTTTGGGGTCATTGTCCTGTTGGAACACCCAACTGCGCCCAAGACCCAAGCTCCGGGCTGATGATTTTAGGTTGTCCTGAAGAATTTGGAGGTAATCCTCCTTTTTCATTGTCCCATTTACTCTCTGTAAAGCACGAGTTCCATTGGCAGCAAAACAGGCCCAGAGAATAATACTACCACCACCACCATGCTTGACAGTGGGCTTGGTGTTCCTGGAAGGTAGTTCTAGCTCAGAGTAATTTATGATTTAAAGAAAAGGGGTGGGATTAAATAAGTGTAAACTTTTTCTCACTCATTTTCAAATATGTAAAAAAAAAAAAAGAAAAAAAAAGAAAAAAAAGTCCAATGCTCATTTATTTTGTTTTTTATTCTCCATTGTTTTCATTTTGTGATAATGGCTGTTAAGGCTATAGCACTGTATTGGATCAGGCTTGCTCTTGTTTTTATGCATATTTGAAATAAATAAAAAAATATATATATAAAAAAAAAAACTAAAGGTCTCACCTTTTCTCCTCCAAACAAATTGCTGGATATTGTGGCTAAGTTTTTCTTTCATCTGACATCACATGGACAAAGACAAGACCTTCTGGAGGAAAGTTCAAGCAGAAGCTTGTGGATGGCTACCAAAAGTGCCTTATTGCAGTGAAACTTGCCAAGGGACATGTTACCAAATATTAACATTGCTGTATGTATACTTTTGACCCAGCACATTTGCTCACATTTTCAGTAGACCCATAATAAATTCATAAAAGAACCAAACTTCATGAATGTCTTTTTGTGACCAACAAGTATGTGCTCCAATCACTCTATCACAAAAAAATAAGAGTTGTAGAAATGATTGGAAACTCAAGACAGCCATAACATTATGCTCTTTACAAGTGTATGTAAACTTTTGACCACGACTGTAGATATTACATTTACATCCAAATCATACATCAAATCATTCAACGATCTTGAGAAACGTTTAGTAAAAAGTTATGCTGTTAGTATCGGCATTACTAATTCTGTATTTACTACATATTGGATCATAACCAGTGTGCAGTTTCCCGGCCCTTATGGCCTGAATGCATTAGTGGCCCCGCTCCCTCACACCAGCAAGTTTGTCTGGGGGTTGACCGGTCACACAAGCAGCCCTTTACGCCTTGTTAGGAAAGACCCCCTCCCTCCCTCGCCTCTCCCCCCCTCCCTCCACCACCACCCTCAGTAAACTCAGTGTTGAGTGAATGTCAGCAGCATGCAGCAGCCCGTCTGCTCGCTCCTGCCATGAATGCTCTCTGCTCTCTGCTCTGCATCAAACACAGGTAGGAGTGCTTCAGTGGATGTTGACTTCAACTGTTTGTTTATCTGCGGGTGGTGTTGTGGACGCACGTGTGCACATGCCGACATAGTTGGGTGTGTCTACTTTCAATGGGACGGATGGAGGCTTGTAAAATGCATTTTTTAAATGCCAGCGTATCAAAATGCAATAGAAACTGCACTGTATCTATTTGTGTAATCTGCTTATATTCCCTCGGTTGACTTCCCTGTCCACGTTACACACTTCATTAAGTTAAGCTCAAGTCGATTGGTGCGGATACGTTAGTTACTGGATACTTTCTGACACACTTCTGCCTGGAACACTCTGTATTAGGGTTGTACGGTTTACCGGTATTAGTATAGTACCGTGACACTAATGAATCATATTCGGTACTATACCGCCTCTAAAAAGTACCGATCTCCCATCCTCCTTGCGCCCCCGTCGTCGTCACGTCAAGACATTGCTGGTTTTACGAGCAGACGAGCATGTTCGGCAGCGCGCGCACACACGGAGTACTTACAAGCAGACACAGTGTGTAGACAGAAAAGGGAGAACGGACGCATTTTGGCTTAAAAAGTAAAGATAAAGGTGAAGTTATAACACTGAAACACCCTCAGGAAGAGGTGCTTTAAGGCATGGCTAGCTGGTTAGCGGCTAATTTCCATCCGTGTTTTAGCTCATTTTAAATCACTAATCCTTGCCTCCATGGCGACAAATAAAGTATGTTTCTTACAAGTACTGTTATCACTGGAGGACGAGGAATAGCTGAACATCACTACACTACACACCGTAGGAGGATACAATAGCTCAATGCAAACAAACGCCATGGGTGGATCTACACCTGACATCCACTGTAATGATACCAAGTACAAGTGCGGATCTAATCAATACTACCATTTTTTAGCATCACAAAATCTTTTTTCGTTTTTTTTTTACATTCATATTATGTTTATGAATTCGAGAAATACGTTTTCCATAAAAAAACACGGTTTTCCTTGACAAAAATGGCATACAACTTAAATCTTTAAAAGCGTTATATTGACAGATAGACCTAATGTTGATCTAGAGATTTAAACCTTGAATAATAATAATAATACTAAATAATGACACATTTGTAATATTTTTTTTGACCAAAACCTTTTGGGGTCCCTGGGATTAAGCCTGAGTGGAGGCCTAAATGTATCTTTTTTGTACATATATTGTATTGGTTTTTAAAATAAAAAATATCAAAATGGCCCCCACTTGCTTTGATTTTTCAGTGTGCGGCCCTCAGTGGAAAAAGTTTGGACACCCCTGGTTTAATGTGTTGAAGTACCCTTTAAAAAGCTTAAATCTACCCCAAACAACAACTTATGGTTGCCAAAGTGATACAAAGTAATATTTTTGATTCATTTGATATATCCAAACACTTTATTCATATTTATTATGTGCTTGAAAGAACAGTTAATTCTGTATGCAGATTTTAAACAAGAAAAATGTTAAAGCACATCAACATCAAATCAATAACAGTCCTTTAAAATCTCATTGATATCATAAAAATGGCCAACTTATTTCATTTTTTGAACACAATAAAGGCTTAAATCATTTCAAACACAAATCCTTACAATAACCACACATATAAGTGTTTGTCTTACATGTAATCAGTTGTGGACAGGCAAAGTCCCAGCAGTGCAGATTTAACAAGATAATGTGGCGGGAATCAATTTTTGGCAGGAGCCCCCCTGACAAAAAAAATGAATGCCCCCCCCAAACGTTTTTCTGCAGCCGGTCTGTATAATGGTAACTTACCCACGTCTCCTCCCTTCTGATAAAGGTGAAGTAATCTACCAGATGTAATGTGTGTGTTCAACCCATACAGTAGATGTTAAAAGTAATTTAATTCCTGAAGATTTGTGTCAGTCGAGGATTTGGATTTATTGTTAGTCAATTTAAAAAAATCCTTAATTTTACATTGGATATGTTTTTCTTTATCGTAAATAAAATCATCATATAATGTATAATTATTGTTACTAATATCTGTTAGCAAAAAAAGAAGAAATATATTTTTCCCTACCTTGATTTTAGATATTTAAGCAGTTTTAAATGTTCTATTATTAATATTATTTATATTAAAAAGTAGATATTTTGATATTTCATCACTGTAAATATAACTCATATGTGAGCTATTTTTTAAAAGACGAATTAACCTGCCAACAAAGTCTGAAAGTTTTGATTAGTCTTATTTCAAGAAATATACCACATATGTTGTTACATAATATTAATGATACAAACATTGGTCTTACAAATTGTGCTTTGTTAGAGAAATATGTATAATCACTCAGTGATATTTACTTTGCATTGGTTTTACATGTTGAATATAATTAAAACAAATAGATTCCATGTAACTTTTTTACAGGTGAGAATGCACCTTAATTACAACAAGATTTTATTTGATATTGTTACCCCACTTTTTCACCTGTGGGCTATTTAGAAAATGTGATTAAATGCTAAACCAATAAACTAATGCAGTTAAGTTTATGCGTTGACTTTGACAGAAATTGCCTTTCACTTCAGTGTCTAAAAAAATACATGTTCAGTCACCATAAATGTGCATTTTAGTTCCAGCTGGGTAAAAAAATGACAACCTTTTCTGTCCCCAGTTGCTATTATGAATCATGGTATTTGTGCTCCATTGACTGAGTGACTCAATGCCTCGCAGTATGATTGTTCAGTGTTTTATAGTGCGATTAGCAACAATAATGACGTCACACTTACATGAAATACAAAACCCAAAACCAGTGAAGTTGGCACGTTGTGTAAATGGTAAATAAAAATAGAATACAATGATTTGCAAATCCTTTTCAACTTATATTCAATTGAATAGACTGCAAAGACAAGATATTTAATGTTCCAACTGAGAAACTTGTTTGTTTTTTTTGCAAATTATCATTAACTTAGAATTTAATGGCAGCAACACATTGCAAAAAAGTTGTCACAGGGGCATTTTTACCACTGTGTTACATGACCTTTCCTTTTAACAACACTCAGTAAACGTTTGGGAATTGAGCAGACCCATTTTTGAAGCTTTTCAGGTGGAATTCTTTCCCATTCTTGCTTGATGTACAGCTTAAGTTGTTCAACAGCCCGGGGTCTCCGTTGTGGTATTTGACGCTTCATATTGCGCCACACATTTTCAATTGGTGACAGGTCTGGACTGCAGGCAGGCCAGTCTAGTACCCGCACTCTTTTGCTACAAAGCCACGCTGTTGTAACATGTGGCTTGGCTTTGTTTTGCTGAAATAAGCAGGGGCGTCCATGAAAAAGACGTTGCTTGGATGGCAACATACAGTATGTTGATCCAAAACCTGTATGTAACTTTCAGCATTATTGGTGCCTTCCCCATGGTAGCTGCTTTTATAGCCAATCATGGCACCCACCTGTTCTCAATTAGCCTGTTCACCTGGGGGATGTTCCAAATAAGTGTTTGATGAGCATTCCTCAACTTTCTCAGTTTTTTTTGCCACTTGTGCCAGTGTTTTTGAAACATGTTGCAGGCATCAAATTCCAAATGAGCTAATATTTACAAAACATAACAAAGTTTACCAGTTCGAACAATAAATATCTTGTCTTTGCAGTCTATTCAATTGAATATAAGTTGAAAAGGATTTGCAAATCATTGTATTCTGTTTTTATTTACAAACCCTGTTTCCATATGAGTTGGGAAATTGTGTTAGATGTAAATATAAACGGAATACAATGATTTGCAAATCATTTTCAACCCATATTCAATTGAATGCACTACAAAGACAAGATATTTGATGTTGAAACTCATAAACTTTTTTTTTTTCTCGCAAATAATAATTAACTTAGAATTTCATGGCTGCAACACGTGCCAAAGTAGTTGGGAAAGGGCATGTTCACCACTGTGTTACATCACCTTTTCTTTTAACAACACTCAATAAACGATTGGGAGCTGAGGAAACTAATTGTTGAAGCTTTGAAAGTGGAATTCTTTCCCATTCTTGTTTTATGTACAGCTTCAGTCGTTCAACAGTCCGGGGGTCTCCGCTGTCGTATTTTAGGCTTCATAATGCGCCACACATTTTCAATGGGAGACAGGTCTGGACCGCAGGCGGGCCAGGAAAGTATCCACACTCTTTTTTTACGAAGCCACGCTGTTGTAACACGTGCTGAATGTGGCTTGGCATTGTCTTGCTGAAATAAGCAGGGGCGTCCATGAAAAAGACAGCGCTTAGATGGCAGCATATGTTGTTCCAAAACCTGTATGTACGTTTGTACCATTTACACAACGTGCCAACTTCACTGGTTTTGGGTTCTGTACATTACACTGGCTGTAGTAGTGTAGTGTAGAAAGTACTTTTTTTCTGTAAACATTATATTGGCGACATGCTGACAAACAAATAGCCACACCCTCAGCCAGCTGACTGCTGTACTAATTGACACTCTTCAGCTTGCTTGTGCAATAAAGCAGAGGAATTATTTGCCACTCATCTGGTTTCCACTCTGTATTCATCCAGTCATCCATATTCATCCGTCCTCTCAAAAAGTGTAACCTTCATAATTGGAGATGTGTCACGACATGCACACTTGGATAACATTGACAAATGTGTCATTTCAATTTGATTTGAAAATCATCCTAATTATCTTTTTGTCTGTCCCAGACGCTGTTTCCAGTCCGCACATCTTCATGTAGAGGACAGTAGTTCACGCCGGGTGATGGCCAAAGACACAATCTCCGCCACTTCCATCCCAGGTAACAACTTGCTATTTATTTCATGACTCCTACAAATCTGCTGCATAGTAGACACTAGTGCTAATGCTGTACATGTAAACAGACTACAATGAGTTCAAGCATCGCCAAAATTAGTAGGACAAAAGGGCGCTCGCCAAATACTCTCATCAGTCAAGCATGTTTAATATAAACAGTGGGATTTCGAACCATTATGAAGGTTTGTTAACCAACAGAAACCATATTAAAACAAAAACAAGCTCAAGTCGATTGGTGCGGATACGTTAGTTACTGGATACTTTCTGACACACTTCTGCCTGGAACACTCTGTATTAGGGTTGTACGGTTTACCGGTATTAGTATAGTACCGTGACACTAATGAATCATATTCGGTACTATACCGCCTCTAAGAAGTACCGATCTCCCATCCTCCTTGCGCCCCCGTCGTCGTCACGTCAAGACATTGCTGGTTTTACGAGCAGACGAGCATGTTCGGCAGCGCGCGCACACACGGAGTACTTACAAGCAGACACAGTGTGTAGACAGAAAAGGGAGAACGGACGCATTTTGGCTTAAAAAGTAAAGATAAGGGTGAAGTTATAACACTGAAACACCCTCAGGAAGAGGTGCTTTAAGGCATGGCTAGCTGGTTAGCGGCTAATTTCCATCCGTGTTTTAGCTCATTTTAAATCACTAATCCTTGCCTCCATGGCGACAAATAAAGTATGTTTCTTACAAGTAGTATTATCACTGAAGGACGAGGAATAGCTGAACATCACTACACTACACACCGTAGGAGGATACAATAGCTCAATGTAAACAAACGCCATGGGTGGATCTACACCTGACATCCACTGTAATGATACCAAGTACGAGTGCGGATCTAATCAATACTGCCATTTTTTAGCATCACAAAATCTTTTTTCGTTTTTTTTTTTTACATTCATATTATGTTTATGAACTCGGGGAAATACGTTCCTGGACACATGAGGACTTTGAATGTGACCAATGTATAATCCTGTGACTACTACTACATGTGTGGTATCATCCAAAACTAATGTAAAGTATCAAACAACAGAAGAATAAATGATTATTACATTTTAACAGAAGTGTAGATAGAACGTGTTAAAAGAGAAAGTAAGCAGATATTAACAGTAAATGAACAAGTAGATTAATAATTCATTTTCTACCACTTGTCCTTAATAATGTTGACAAAATAATAGGTGTATAAATGACACAATATGTTACTGCATATGTCAGCAGACTAATTAGGAGCCTTTGTTTGTTTACTTACTACTAAAAGACAAGTTGTCTAGTATGTTCACTATTTTATTTAAGGACAAACTTGCAATAATAAAAATATGTTTAATGTACCCTAAGATTTTTTTGTTAAATTAAAGCCAATAATGACATTTTTTGTGGTCCCCTTTATTTAGAAAATTATCGAAAAGTACCGAAAAGAATCAAAATACATTTTTGTACCGATACTAACTTAACACTAATAATAAAATAATAATAAAATAATATAAAATACAAATAAATACAATTATTAAAAATAAATAAAAAATACTACTTTGTATGCAACTAAAATGTTTTAATACTCTTAATAGTGACAAATGTGCTGTTTTAGATTGTTCATTTATGGACACTCATTACTTATGTCTAGCTTGTGTGCGAAGCTGTTTTTAACATATTTATGTGTACAACTGGGATAAAGTGAAGAGTACTTATTTGATGTTTACTCTTATGATGCCATCAGCAGCAGTCGTCGGCTTCATACAAAAACTTTTTTTTTTTACTTTTATTTTTCCGTTTTAATACATTTTTGAAAAAGCTCCAGGAAACCACGAAGACGGAGTTTATCAATATGTGGTTATCAGTCACAGTTTAGTGATCATTTTAATGAATCATTTTCATTGATACTGGCAATCCGTTACATCTCTAGTGTGGTAGTGTGTCCGACAAGTCCACTGAAACAATCTTCCGAGATGTTTGTGTGATTTTTGTGTCATGGAATGAGAAGATACAGTAGTTTCAATTCAATATATGCATTTTTATTTAGAACACGCACACAAACCAAAACACAAAGCTTGGAAACTGTTCTTAACTTGAGGACTAGGGCTTGAATCAAAACCAATTAAAATCTTTTTGGGACCACTTCACAAAGTACCTTGGCAGACTGGAAAGGCCCCCTACAGTGCGAGAGCAGACGTGTGGTCTACAGTACCACCGTGCCCCTAACAAGCCTACATAAACCAATTTTGTATTCACCCTCAATTTCCTTACTCAGTTATTTTTTAGGTTAACTATCAGATTATAAATCATAAGATATTGGCACTGTGTGCCAATTGCACGCAGGCAGAGAGGTCCAGTTTGACCATATGTTAAGTCACATGTCAACAAGCTCAGACTAAAAGCCTCATGCATCCCATAATCAAATAAAGGTCTTTGAATACAACAGAACAGAATAGAATAGTCTTTATTTCCATTGTCATCAGCAGGTGAACAACACAATTATAATGGACTACTTTCTCCCCAGTGCAGAAACAACAATAGTGCAATAGTGTAATAATAAAAAATAAAAAGAACCCTCCCCTCTGCAACCAATGAGACACATACACTAAAGTTAACTTTCAGTTTCATTGGACTGAAGCCCAAGAAACTCTGCTTGGTAGGAGTAGCAAAATAACAAAAGCATGTGAACAGTTATTTCAAATAAGGCAACAGGATAACTGCCCGAGTGTCTGAACAGTACAAAAACAACAACAACAAAAAACAACTATATATATATATATATATATATATATATATATATATATATATATATATATATATATATATATATATATATATATATATATATATATATATATGAATATATGAACATGAAGTGCCATCCCATTCCTAACCCATAGGGTTCAATATGATGACCGTCCACCTTTTGCAGCTATTACGGCTTCAACTCTTCTGGGAAGGCTGTCCACAAGGTTGCGGAGTGTGTTTATAGGAATTGTCCACCATTCTTTCAAAAGCGCATTGGTGAGGTCACACACTGATGTTGGTCTCTGTCTCCGTTCTAATTCATCCCAAAGGTGTTCTATCCGGTAGAGGTCAGGACTCTGTGCAGGCCAGTCAAGTTCATCCACGCATGGTGGTGGTGGTAGTATTATGCTCTGGGCCTGTTTTGCTGCCAATGGAACTGGTGCTTTACAGAGAGTAAATGGGACAATGAAAAAGGAGGATTACCTCCAAATTCTTCAGAACAACCTAAAATCATCAGCCCGGAGGTTGGGTCTTGGGCACAGTTGGGTGTTCCAACCGGACAATGACCCCAAACACACGTCAAAAGTGGTAAAGGAATGGCTAAATTAGGCTAGAACGGGGGTCGGCAACCCGCGGCTCTAGAGCCGCATGCGGCTCTTTAGCGCCGCCCTAGTGGCTCTCTGGAGATTTTTCAAAAATGTATGAAGAATGGAAAAAGATGAGGGGAAAAAAATCTATTTTTTTGTTTCAGTATGGTTTCTGTAGGAGGACAAACATGACACAAACCTCCCTAATTGTTACAAATCACACTGTTTATATTAAACGTGCTTCACTGATTCGAGTATTTGGCGAGCGCCGTTTTGTCCTACTAATTTTGGCGGTCCTTGAACTCACCGTATAGTTTGTTTACAATGTATAACTTTCTCCGACTTTCTAGGACGTGTTTTATGCCACTTCTTTTTCTGTCTCATTTTGTCCACCACACTTTTAACGTTGTGCGTGAATACACAAAGGTGAGTTTTGTTGATGTTATTGACTTGTGTGGAGTGCTAATCAGACATATTTGGTCACTGCTTGACTGCAAGCTAATCGATGCTAACACGCTATTTAGGCTAGCTATATGTACATATTGCATCATTATGCCTCATTTGTAGCTATATTTGAGAGCATTTAGTTTCCTTTAAGTCCTCTTAATTCAATGTATATCTCATGACACACTATCTGTATGTAATATGGCTTTTAATTTGTTGCGGCTCCAGACAGATTTGTTTTTGTATTTTTGGTCCAATATGGCTCTTTCAACATTTTGGGTTGCCGACCCCTGGGCTAGAATGAAGGTTTTGGAATGGCCTTCCCAAAGTCCTGACTTAAACGTGTGGACAATGCTGAAGAAACAACGCCATGTCAGAAAACCAACACATTTAGCTGAACTGCACCAATGTTGTGGTCAAAAATTCAAGCAGAAGCTTGTGGATGGCTACCAAAAGCGCCTTATTGCAGTGAAACTTGCCAAGGGACATGTAAGCAAATATTAACATTGCTGTGTGTATACTTTTGACCCAGCAGATTTAGTCACATTTTCAGTAGACCCATAATAAATTCATAAAAGAACCAAACTTCATGAATGTTTTTTGTGACCAACAAGTATGTGATGCAATCACTTTATCACAAAAAAATAAGAGTTGTAGAAATAATCGGAAACTCAAGACAGCCATGACATTATGCTCTTTACAAGTGTATGTAAACCTTTGACCACGACTGTATGTGATATGAATATATACCTATACTGAAAATGTAATACAATAGAATAGAAGTGAAGGAAAAAGCAAACAGTCCAAAAAGAGGAGGGGTAATTGTGTCCAGTATGGTATGAATAGCCTCCACCCTAAATCTTGTGTCATGCCTCCACTGTAGGTGAAGTGGGAGCTATTCCAGTGCAGCACTTCAGCAAACATGTCTCCGAGCTCTCCTTGAATAACTCGCATGGATACTCACAAGATTTTGAGGTAAGTGATAAAATGGGTTTAACAAACAGCACTACCCTCCAAGTCCCCTCCAGACTTCTTGGAAGCTCAGGGCACAAACCCAGCCCGTTTCAGAGCCTCCATAGCCTCCTTATTTGAAGGTAAAATAAATCTAGAAGAAAACAAATCTGTATAAATACATTTTTATAAGAGTCCTAGAGCGTCGTAATTCTGCCCTCTAAACAGCCCTGTTCAGAGCAGCTTACTTTGCCGTGCTGTCCACCGCCATCCCCCCCGCGCCCACGTCGTGGTCACGTCGTGACATTGCTGGTTTACGGGCAGACGAGCATGTTCGGCAACGCACACACACTGAGTACCTACAAGCAGATTAAATGTGTGTAGACAGAAAAGGGAGAACGGACGCATTTTGGCTTAAAAACTAAAGATAAAGGTGAAGTTATAACACTGAAATGCCCTTCTAAATCACTAATCCTCGCCTCTATGGCGACAAATAAAGTAAGTTTCCTACAAGTATCATTATCACTGCAGGACGAGAAATAGCTAAACATGCTTCAGTACACACCGTAGCTCACCGGCGTCAAAATGTAAACAAACGCCATTGGTGGATCTACAACTGACATCCACTATAATAATACCAAGTACAGGCGCGTATCACGTCGATACTACTATGATTACGTACATATTTTTTGACATCTCAACATCTTCTTTCATTTTTTTATTTATTTATATTATGTTTATAAACTCAGGAAATATGTTCCTGGGCACATGAGGACTTTGAATATGACCAATGTATGATCCTGTAACGACTTGGTATCGGATTGATACCCACATTTGTGGTATCATCCAAAACTAATGTAAAGCATCCAAAGAACAAAAGAATAAGTGATTATTATATTTTAAGAGAAGTGTAGGTAGAACATGTTAAAAGAGAAAGTAAGCAGATATTAACAGTAAATTTACAAGTGGATTAATAATTCATTTTCTACCACTTGTCCTTAATAATGTTGACAAAATAATAGGTAGATAAATGACACAATATGTTACTGCATATGTCAGCAGACTAATTAGGAGCCTTTGTTTGTTTACTTACTACTAAAAGACAAGTTGTCTAGTATGTTCACTATTTTATTTAAGGACAAACTTCCAATAATAAACATATGTTTAATGTACCCTAATATTTTTTGTTAAAATAAAGCTAATAATGCAATTTTTTGTGGTCCCCTTTATTTAGAAAAGTATCAAAAAGTACCGAAAAGTTTCGAAATAATGTTGGTACCGGTACCAAAATATTGGTATCGAGACAACACTAACGTGATGTGTATACTCACGTGATGTGTGTGAAAGCAGCTTCACACATGTTGCACATCAAATACCTGAAAATGCCTGAAAAACTTAAAGGTAGAGATAAAATCCAACAAGGAATGTGTTGTGAAACTAAAAGTATTCTGGTTTCGAAATAATGCAAGAACAGCATATTTTATGTCCAAAAGTCTGTGGCGGGCCGTGCGTTTCTCACCTAGGCCTTCAGTGATGTCCTACTTAGTCCGACTTTACCTCTCCGAATACCGTAATTGATATCACCACATGGACACGGCTGGAGATACTATACAGAAACACACTTGCACACTACTGGGAATTGAATCCCCTCAACAGTGTAAAAAACTGTTTAACATTCAATAAACCCGCTTCAGCAATTAAAACATATCTTACGTGGTACTGTCAAAATAACAATATTTGTATAAAACAAATGAAACATGAAAAAATTTACAAATAAAATATTTGAACTCACAATTTGTAGCACCCATTCGACGCCGTATACGTCGGTAGTTGGTTGTGGACGGGTGATTCGTGTGAAAAAGGCGGGCAAACCATTTCACCGCCGGGATAGCTTCCTCGTCTCACAAGATGTAGTTTCTCTTAAGTATTCTTCTTGAAAATGGCCTTACAAATATATACATGCCACCTAATCAACATTTTGCTCTCCTTCTTTGGGAGTACCGGTGAGTTTTCTGTGGCTTTCAGTGGCTTTCTATGGCTCCGGGGCCACTCCCTGTTTTTGCAACTTATGATTGGATACTCACTTGGGACTCCCAAGTGAGTATCTAATCATAGGACATACATGTCAGGGCGAGCTAGAAGGCATTACTGACAACAACTCGTGATATGATTGGCTATCACAATTATCTATCAACTGTATGTGCCCGTTCACTTACAGTGCACAGACATTGTTGATTCTGAAGGCCCCGGGCAGATTTGGTACAGCATGGCAACATAAGCTAGCTGAATTCTGATTGGATACAAACTCTAACCTGAAAACAACAGCACTGGAACAATCATAATACGACATGAAGAGAATATGAATACTTTTAGATATGTAGGGAAAGTAAATAAAAAAATACTATTATCTTTAATTATGATCATGATTTCTGGTTATGTTAGACCAACAGAGAGGGCTTTGCTGGCCCTGACAACACACCACAGCCAAAAGTATTACAATTGTTTGTGTGTATATGTGTCCTTCTATAGGAGGTTCAGTACTGCACTGCAGATATGAAGATCAAGTCGGAGCACTCCAGCAATCCAGACAGTAGGCACAAGAACAGATACATCAACATAATGGCCTGTGAGTAGAGAAAACAACAGTTTGTGCAGTTATTTCTATTTCATAATGTACAGTTTGTGACTACCGTATTTTTCGGACTATAAGTCGCAGTTTGGCCGGGGGTGCGACTTATACTCAGGAGCGACTTATGTGTGAAATTATTAACACATTACCATAAAATATTAAATAATATTATTTAGCTCATTCACGTAAGAGACTAGACCAGGGGTGGGCAATTAATTTTTACCGGGGGCCGCATGAGCAACCCGAGCACTGCTGGAGGGCCACATCGACAATATTTCAATTAAATTTTGCTCAATATTATTTTTGATATATACCGTAAGATAAATAATAATAATAATAATAATAATAATAATAATAATTAATAATAATAGTAATACTTCAACATAGTGTGTGTAACAGCATTCCATGACTAATATAAAGAAATTAACATTAATAATAAATGACAGTAAAATAAGCACACGTATGACTGAGGAGTCATAGTGTAACTTTGTGTGGTGTTTGAGTTGTCCGACTTCTTGTGTGGCCATAAACGCACCAGTGGTTTAGTGCTATGCGTGTTGGTGACAGATGACAAGTTGGTTTTGGCCTGGTTTGTACGGCAGAAAATGACTAGTTTTTCGAAATAGAAGTGTTTTACTTATTTTTTGGTGTGGTTATGGCCGAATATAAACAGTTTTGCTCAATAAAGTGATAGATATAATTCCTGGCCTCGAAGCATCTCGATAGACGTTACAATAATTGAACGGTGTTCAATTGAACGGTGTTGACGAACACCGTTAGGGCCGCTTGTTGTCACTGTCACTCAAAGTTGCATTGCAAAATTACATAGAATAAATATGTTTATTTTGTTTAGAATTCAGATGGGATTTGATTTGGTGCGCGGCATATATTTGCTGCGCGCAGCAGACGCTTGAGCAGTGCGCAATTGCGCAGGCACGCACCTTAGAGGGAACGTTGCATGGCAGTCCATGTCTTGTTGGAAACACGCCATTCTTCATCAACTTTTCTCTTTTTAGCGTCTCGGGTGTAAACCGTGCATCACTTGTCGCTGCATGTGCACCTTCACTCGCAGGCTACACACGGACACACGCCCATAAATAATACTTTTCAAAATAAAAGCAGCACAGTTGTATTGTGCGCACGACATAGATGTTTTTTCAACTTTATTTTGTAATTAATGATTGCAGCTGTTCACATTCACTCACAATCACGCACACGCATACGTCCACACGGAAGTAATACAAATAACGATTTTCAAAACAAAAGCAGCACCGTTGTATTGCACACTCGACATAGATACTTTTTAAAATGTATTTTGTAATTTATAATTGGCCTCACGCGGGCCGGACAGGGACGCACAAAGGGCCGGATGCGGCCCGCGGGCCGCAGAATGCCCAGGTCTGGACTAGACGTATAAGATTTCATGGGATTTAGCGATTAGGAGTGACAGATTGTTTGGTAAACGTATAGCATGTTCTATATGTTATAGTTATTTGAATGACTCTTATCATAATATGTTACGTTAACATACCAGGCACCTTCTCAGTTGGTTATTTATGCCTCATATAACGTACACTTATTCAACCTGTTGTTCACTATTCTTTATTTATTTTAAATTGCCTTTCAAATGTATATTCTTGGTGTTGGGTTTTATCAAATACATTTCCCCAAAAAATATACTCCAGTGCGACTTATATATGTTGTTTTCCTTCTTTATTATGCATTTTCGGCAGATGCGACTTATACTCCGTTGCGACTTATACTCCGAAAAATACGGTACTTAGAAAACAGAGTTTAGTGAACTGATCAACTTTCATTAAAACCACAAACACCGGCTGACTGCAATTGCTCCTCAACTCCAACAATATTTACGTATGGCGTCTGGGCTTGGGGGTAATTAGGCTGAAAATCAATACATGGATGAAAACGCATGCATTGAAGACTGTAAGTAAGTAAGTACATTTTATTTATAAAGTGCTTTTCACAGATAAAATCACAAAGCGCTGTACAAAACGTAGGTGAAGTAAAACAACAATTCAATTTAAAATAACAGGGGCAACATCATAAAAAGGATACAAAGTGGATTAAAAATGATAGTTAAGAGGTGCATTAACTAAAATCTTTACTTAAAAGAGACGTTTTCAAATGTTTCTTAAAAGTTTCAACACAGTCAAGATCACGGAGGGAATGTTGAAAGTTGTTCCAGAGTCTGGGAGCTAGAGCCTGGAATGCCAGGTCTCCACCGGTTTTAAAACTGTCAGGAAGTGGTGGTGACAAACCCCAAGATGCAGAGATGGCAGGCTTGGTGCAGGAAAACATGATTGTAATATCCAAAAAAATGCAGGGAAAACACGAACCAGAAATCAGAAAACAGGCAAACTTGAGACAGCAAACAGGAACCAAGAATCAGGAAACCAGGAACCAAGGAGAACTGGAGACAGCAAACAGTCTAAAGCGTTCTGCACACATGAACAGCTCACAGTCCACAGCATACAGCTAGTAATACTCCACCCCTGACTGGAGGGAGAGGCAGGTGTAAATAGGAGCCTGATTGGCAATCGCCACCAGGTGTGCCAGACTGCCAATCAGGTACAGGTGAGGGAAACAAGCTCTCAGGGAAACTTGCGGGAAAAGGAACCAAAATAAGAGCGCTGACAGGAAATAAAACAAACAAAGAAAAAAACAAAACATAACCCAACTGTCAGTGAGAATCCTGACAAAAACGAGTTTTGGGGATCTTTAGAAGACTCTGGCCTGAAGACCGGAGGCTGCGTCCTGAGGAGTAGGGGCATAGCAAGTCAGTGATGTACTGGGGGGTCCCACCATGCAACGCACAGAATGTCAGGACTAAAATCTTAAATTGAATGCGGAATTTAACGGGAAGCCAATGAAGACTGGATAGAACGGGGGTGATGTGGGCTGGTCTGGGTGCACCGGTCTAAAGTCCGGCAGCCGCATTTTGTACAATCAGAAGTCTCTTTAGCATTGACTTGTTGAAAAGAGTGAAAAGTGAATTGCAATAGTCAATGCGAGACGAAATGAACGCATGATCATCTCGAGATCCAATTTTGACAACAAATTTCTCTCTTTAGAAATATTTCTGAGATGATAAAAACAGTTTTTGATCAGTTGAGGACAGTGACCCTCCAAAGACATAGACTGATCAAACACAACCCCAAGGTCTCCGAGGCTGCTTTTAACAGATGCACCCAGAGCACCAAGGGACTGTAGTGCAGTAGCTTCTCTAGTTTACAAAATGTCATAACAGAATGCAATAAGTAGACAAAAAAATTATCCACAAACTCAAAATAAAGAACAAAGTCAAAACATGATCAAAATGAAATTGGGAAATCAGCCGTAAACATTATTTTTTTTTGTAGAATGACAATGTATCGATCTGTTACGTGCGAAAGGTATCACTCAATTATGTATATTGTGCTCTGCACTATATGGGCAAAATATAGATTTTGCTCAGTCCTTCTCAAATTAGTGGAGCGGGGCCCCCTGGGGGGGGGCACGGTGCGATGCCAGTGGGGGGGCGCCGGTGTGAATATGATGAAGCGTATGTAGCACTTGGCTTCACTGCAACCACGGTGGAGACGAGGAAAGACCGGTGTGTTGTTTTTTTAATGTTGATAAGCTTATCATGTTATGCAGGGGTATAGTTTTAACAATTGTATAGACAAATTATACTGTTTATAGTCAGAACTGGGCAAATATTTTGACTCTGGGGGCCACATTGAGAGAAAAAAATGTGTCTGGGGGCCAATGTGTATGTGTGTATAAATTATATGTACACATTTAGCTGTAAAAATCTGCTGTACAGTATGTGCGTTTCGGTCCTTTTTTTTCAGGAACACTACAACCAAAAGTCACAATGTTCTAACAACATTATGAAAGACCACTTATAAAAAAAACCGGAAAGGAATTTTCCAGTTTTTTACTGAGTGGGAGACCCAAAATGTACATGAAAATAAATACATTTACAATATTAACTATGAACAATAAAACACTGAATATTAACAACATATGAACATGTTTTACTTCTTAGACCAGCTCCCCGATAGTTGTGTATCTTTTACAAACAAGCAAAACACAACAAGAATGTAACAAACAGCAAAATATGAATGCAAAGTGTAATAAACACCTACAATATGATATATTATCATATAAAATTCTGCTTTCCACATCTGTTTCTGACAGACACGTTTGGGGCTGGCTGGTCTGAAAAAAAAACATTGGCCCACACTGCTTTGTTGCTGGTCTGAGCTCCTGTGACGTAGATTACCGTAATAATTCCTGTAACACCCAAAAATCCGGCGCGCCTTATATATGAAAAAAAGATCAAAAATAGACCATTCGTCGGCAGTGCGCCTTCTAATCCGGTGCGCCCTATGATCCGGAAAATACGGTTAGTCACACAGGATCTTGGCCTGACGGGACTTTCGGACCCCTGCATATACTGTATATAAAGACAAATATTTGTGTCTGCTTTTGGATTAGCTGTGACAAAGCTTATTATTATGTAACGTTCTTGTTACATTATATGTTTTGCATATCCCCCTTATTTTATTGTTTTGTTTTCTAACTTATTCATAGTGCCACCAGGCAATTTAAAAAAAAAATGCGCTGCACTTTTTTCAACACCTTTGCACTAAATGAAAGGCCAACAATGCCAAGGAAAAATATATCCTTTACAGAGAGACCTTGGGAAAGTTTCAGAACCCTTGCAAATATCACCACACTCAAAGTGCCTCAAACCCTCTTCATTATGTACAGTACATAGCGTGTCTCATACAGCTGTGAGCTGTTGTTAACCATCTGCAACGGTCCAGAAGCATTCCATTCTTGTTCACTGGAGTGCATTTAGAAGCAAAGAGCAGGTCTTGGACTGTTAAGTTTTCTGTAAAAGGCCAGTTTGACTATTATTTGGTTTGACTCTTATTTGAACTATAAAGGTTAATGTGCCGGGGCTTTAGTAGCGACTCAAATTAACATAATTGCAAAAGTAGCAGCAGGCTAAAAGGGGAACTGCACTTTTTTTTTTTTTTTTTGCATATCACTCACAATCATTATTAAAAACATGACTATGGTGTTATGTACAGGGGGAGTGTAGACGGCACAGACCACAAGAGGGTGTAGTAAGCTCAATGATTTTATTTTATACATACAATATATATATATATATATATATATATCTATATATATCTATATATATATATATATATATATATATATATATATATATATATATATATATATATATAGATATATATAGATATATATATATATATATATATATATATATATATATATATATTTATATATATATATATATATATATATATATATATATATATATATATATATATATATATATATATATATAATAACAAAACAATAATAATAATCTAAACACGGGTATGGAGTGTGACCAAAAATCCAAGGTGGTGTATGGTGTGAGACTACGTGTAGGAATTAATGAGTGTGTTACCGGAAGTGTTTAGTGAGGAAGCAGACAAGTCCAAAAGGGGCTAGGCAGAAGAAGGTCCGTATCACAAGTGGGAGGTCCGTGGGGCTGGAGAGAGATGTTGAGAGGTCCGTGTCCAAAGCGGGGATCGAGGATCGAGGGAGGAAGTCCGGAAACCAAAGGGAAGTCAAGGCACACAGCTCGATCGCGGGAGACAGGGAAAGTACTGCGGGAAACACAAAGGACATAAAACACGGGAACTGGGAAGACACACAGACAGAGAGAGCAAGTACGTGGGAGGGGAGCCAGAGGCGCGATAGCTTACTGTAAACAGAGAACTACGTTCCGGCGCTGAAACGTCGGCCGCGTTGGTCCTTATACTGTCGAGCCTCATCAGATCCAGGTGCGCAGATTGCAGATTGCCCGCATGGTCGCGTCCTGAGCGGGGCGCGCAGGGGCGTGTCCGGCTGCGCTCTCAGCAGAGCTTCTTGCTGCTCCAGCAGTGGAGGGAATGACAGTATGAGCATGCGCCGTAACATACGGATGTTTTGTTTTTTACATTCTAAATATAAAATAAATGTGATCAAAAGTCATCTTACACTGGAGCCTACGGGAGCCGCGCAATTCCGCCTACAAAAGCCTTAAAAAACATCCAAACACCTCCATTGATGTTTTATATACATGATATAAGTATATATGTAATTTAGATACGAGCACGTTTATTTTAACATTTAATATTTACGTATTTTGATCATTTTAAGCATATGCGGTGCATTAATTTAAAAAATATATATATTTACTGATTACTACTCACTGCAGACTTCATGAGAGCCAACACACATAATACAACATTACTTACTGTACAAGGTCTGCTGTCATTAGGATGACAACTGCTGGGATGTTCACATATTCCCATTTAGGTAAAGAACGTCTTATAATCCTCACGAAGAAATGGGGTGGTGGGAGCTGAGGAGATCAAGCCATTTTCGGGTCCTAAATGGTTGTCAAAGTGTACCAACTTGTCCGAATACCTACTCAGACTTATTCTGTCCAGGTGAGATGCATGATTTATGATCTAGAATAAACTTACAGGGAGCAAGGAAGCAGCAGACCACTCGATGATGTAAACATAGGGACACACGGTAGTGATCACGGCGCTGCTATATATAGTTGTCTGTGTTAGCGCTAATAATAACAATATCACTAATACTTGGTTAATATTCAAGTCACAAAATGCAAATGGAGTATTGTCCCAACGTCCCATTCTTGCTTGGTGTACAGCTTAAGTTGTTTAATTTGACGCTTCATAATGCGCCACACATTTTCAATGGGAGACAGGTCTAGAGTACAGTCTAGTACCCACACTCTTTTACTACGAAGCCACGCTGTTGTAAAACATGGAGAATGTGGCTGGGCATTGTCTTGCTGAAATAAGCAGGGGCGTCCATGAAAAATATGTTGATTGGATGGCAATATATGTTGCTTCAAAACCTGTATGTACCTTTCAGCATTAATGGTGCCTTCACAGATGTGTAAGTTACCCATGCCTTGGGCACTAGTACACCCCCATACCATCACAGATGCTGGCTTTTGAACTTTGCGCCTATAACAGTCCGGATGGTTCTTTTCCTCTTTGGTCCGGACGACACGACGTCCACAGTTTCCAGAAACAATTTGAAATGTGGACTCGTCAGACCACAGAACACTTTTCCACTTTGTATCAGTCCATCTTAGATGAGTTCGGGCCCAGCAAAGCAGGCAGCGTTTCTGGGTGTTGTTGATAGATGGCTTTTCGGATGGTTATTTTGGGGATTTTATGGGAAAAATAGTGGAGCTCCCATTGGCGACGCTGTATGCTTACTTTTGTTTATATTTATTTGATATTAATAATGCAAATAAAAAAAAATCCATTTGTCTTCATGTTTTTCATAATGATTGTGAACGATAGACAAAACTCCCAAAAAAGTGCAGTTCTCCTTTAAGTTTGTTTTAATATAAAAAATGCTAATTTCGTTTGTCTGTTTTTATGCTCAGATGACCACAGCAGGGTAAAGTTAAGAATGCTGGTCGGCAAGGATTCCAAACACACCGACTACATCAATGCCAACTACGTGGATGTAAGTACCATGGTACGCCATCATCACAGTTCGGTACTTACCTCAATATTAAGGTCAAGGTTTGGTTCATTGTGGGTACAATAAGAAGGAAACAATACAAGACAGAAAACTAGCTATTGTGTAAACATCATTCATTGTTTAGTTTTTATGGAAATAAAACCCCTAAACGAATAATAAACACAACTAGAGAAAGCAATCAGTGTAAAATATGCGTGGTGAATGTGACATTTTTGGAATGTTGAAAAAGTGTTTGCCTGAAAGGTATACGTTGTTTAAGAAATGTGGAAAACATTTTTTATTTCAATGGCAATTACTGGGCCCCAAAATGTGGACTTAGGAGAGAACTAGGAATGTAGGAATGGTTTTAACATGAGTATTCCAATGGTTATAAAAGCTATGAAATTCACCTTGGTTGTTTAATTGTACTCACAAACTGACATTTAAAAGGGACTCAACTTTTTTCACATACTGTCTTATACTTACTGTAATTTTTAACATGATGTTTGATATTGTCTTGATGTACCACAAAACCAGACTGAATTGTGTCTTTGGCAGGGCTACAATAAGCCTAAGGCTTATATCGCAGCTCAGGGCCCACTCAAGTCTACTTTTGATGATTTCTGGCGAATGGTGTGGGAGCAGAACGCCGGCCTTATTATCATGATCACTAACTTGGTGGAGAAAGGACGGGTATGTGGCACACATGCAACGCTTATGTCACAATGTTTAACTGTCTGCCACACATTAGATAGCCTAAAAATGTCCAGCTTTGCTCTTGACTTGAACTTAACAGCTTTCTAAGTGATGTCGAGGAAACAACTATCACAGGATATTGCGTCCCCAACATCCCAGTGTGTCGTGTAAAAACGTGAAGATGCGGGCTCGTTTACAGAAGCTATTTCGTGCCATTTCAAGTTTAACAAATTGAATGCTTTAATACTGTATCAAAATAAATTAGAATTTGATACATGCACCCATTATTCTGGTCCCCAATACGCAAACGTTTTTTTTTATATATATATATATATATATATATATATATATATATATATATATATATATATATATATATATATATATATATATATATATATATATATATATATATACGTTAGGTCAGGAAAAGAAACAGAAGCGGTATCTACAAGCCTGTTTTAACCTGCGAAACAGGCTTGTAGGGATGATACAGTCCCTGTGTTTTTTCCGGACCTAACATATATTCCGCTCTACCCCGGTATTGAGCACATTCTAACGGATAAACCAAAGTAACCTCGGCTATATATATATATAAATATATATAAATATATATATATATATATATATATATATATATATATATATATATATATATATATATATACATATACATATATATATATATATATATATATATATATATATATATATATATATATATATATATATATATATGTATATGTATATATATGTATATGTATATATATGTATATGTATATATATATTTATATATATATATATATATATATATATATATATATATATATATATGTATATATATATATATATATATATGTATATGTATATGTATATGTATATATATATATATATATATAATGTACAGTATATATATATATATATATATATATATATATATATATATATATATATATATATATATATATATATATATATATATAATGTACAGTATATATATATATATATATATATATATATATATATATATATATATATATATATGATCATGGCAGACTATATGTAATATGGAAAATCGTTAATTGTTCTTTGTGTGCAACAAGAAAAGCTAAATGTGTTTAAAGCCTTTTAATTTATATTTGAACCTTCTAAAATCGTTCTTTAAGTGCAATAGGAAACATATGTTTATTGTATTGTCAGATTTTCTGTTAAAATAAAGCCAATTTTGACATTGTTTGTAGTTCCGTGTAATTTGAAAAGTATCGATATACATTTTGGTATTATATATATATATATATATATATATATATATATATATATATATATATATATATATATATATATATATATATATATATATATATATATATATATATATATATATTAGGGTTGCCCCAATACATATATATATATATATATATATATATATATATATATATATATATATATATATATATATATATATACATATATATACATATATATGTATTGGGGCAACATATATATATATATATATATATATATATATATATATATATATATATATATATATATATATATATATATATATATATATATATAAATGTATTGGGGCAATTCTAAGGAAGTGACTTCTTTATTCATTCCATTGTAATGTGTATTTATCATTATTGTACAGAGAAAATGCGACCAGTACTGGCCCACGGAGAACAGTGAAAAATACGGCAACTTGGTAGTCACGCTGAAAAGCACCAACGTTCACGCATGCTACACTGTGCGGCACTTTGTACTACACAACACAAAAGTGAAAAAGGTAAGAATGTTTGTTGTGGTACTTTGACTAAATTAGACTGTTCTTTTTAAATACTTTATTCATCCCACATTGGATACATTCATTGTAAGCCTTTTATATTTGTTTCCTCCTTGATGGTTTTGCAATCTTTTACACTCTTCGTCTTATTTGCCATGCAGGGTGCAAAGGGGAACACAAAGGCAGGACGGACCCAAAATGAGCGAACAGTGCTGCAGTACCATTACACGCAATGGCCCGACATGGGTGTTCCTGAGTACACCTTGCCCGTGCTAACATTTGTCCACAGGTCCTCGGCTGCTCAAACAACCGACATGGGCCCCATGGTTGTACATTGCAGGTACACCTTTACTAAAAAAAAGTGACAACAATGTGAAACTACATTTTTTAATTGTAACCTTTTAAAACCTGAGGACCCTCATGTTTTTGGCAGAAATGCTTTGCGGCTATTTAATCAGCCCAGATAATACGTACATAATGCATCTCTAAAACAGAGTATAACACCAGCAGTAAAACGGCATTGGACCTTTCAATCAAACTCAATGAAACTTTATGGTAACACTTTAGTATGGGGAACATATGAACCATTAATTAGTTGCTTATTAACATGCAAATTAGTAACATATTGGCTGTTAATTAGTCATTATAAAGTACTTATTAAGTACTTATTAATGCCTTATTCTGCATGGCCTTATTATACAACCATTTAGCAATTAACTAAGAGTCTTCCCTAACCCTAACTCTAACCCCAACCTTAACCCTGACCCTGACCCCAATCCTTACCCTAACCCTATGTTAATAAGCAACTAATTAATGGTTCATATGTTCCCCATACTAAAGTGTTATCAACTTTATTTATAAAGCGTTTTTCGTACATAAAAGAAATGCAACGCAAAAGGCTTTACAGAGTTAAAAACAATACCCCGGTGACCCATATCCCCCATTATCACATACGTACGCACGGACACAGATACCAATCACAAACACACACGCACAACATACACACTTATGCAACTATATGGACAAATGATTGCATGGCTGAGTACAGAGGAGACATGTGTGTAAACACTATCACAGGAGCCATCTGCACGGCTGATAACCCCTGAGGCAGATGGCTCATCTGAGGAACGTTGGAAAATAAAAGCAATACAACTTGTAAAATAGTAAGAACCACAAGTAGAGATGAAGAATAAAATACAAGTAAGACGTATGCAGATTGATAGAAAAAATAAAATGAATTAACAGTAAATAAATAAATAGAACTATATTAAATATTGCATAACTAATAGGATAAAAAGTGAAATACAAATGACTTCAATAATGGTGGAAATGTGTCATCCCGTGACTTTGTGTCCAGACTTTTGGAATAATTAGTTGATGAGTGCCGAATGATCTCAGGGGCTGGGAAGGCTCATAAGGTAAAAGCAAATCTGAAAGATAAGAAGACCCAATACCATAAAAACATTTATAAACCATAAGAAGAACGTTAGAAATGTATCCTGAAACACTCAGGGAGCCAAGGCAGATATTTTAAAACTGGTGTAATGTGAGCCCGCCTTCTGGTGATCGTCAGGACACGTGCCGCTGAATTTTGGAGTAATTGCAAAGGTGTAATAACCTTTTTAGGAAGACCAAAAAGCAGGGTGTTACAATAATATGTACGACTTGTAATAAAAGCATGCATTAGCGTCTCTTTGTTGCCCTGAGAGAGAATTGGGCGAACTCTGGCTATATTCTTAAGATGATAACAAACCATTTTTGTCATATTTTTTTTTTAATGTGGTGGACCTTTATTTGGTTTGCCCTTGAATTTCGCTAACTACTTTGTGATTGTTGTGGCCTAAAATGCCTGCATTTATATCAGGTTTTTCAGAAACTTGCGGAAAAAGTTGGAATGTTTTGAGGCGTTTTTATTTTTATTTTTAATTAACATTGAATCAGCATGTGACATTTAGAATGTGTCAATGTTTATAGTGTTCTTTGGAATGTTAACCTCAAAAAGTGGATGTCAACAAAAAATTGCAAACAAATGATGTATTGGTGTTTTACTCACTTTATACCACACACTTAAAAAGTAGAATCTAGATCAGGCCTGGGCAATTATTTTGACACAGGGGGCCAAATTTAGAGAAAGAAATGTGTCTGGGGGCCAGTATATCTATTTTTAGGAACACTAACACAAAACCTCACAATAATGTCTGACTGAATGATAAAAACGTTATGGCAGACCAACTTCAAAAACAGAATGTAATTTTACAGTTTTTTACTGTATGAGACATCCAGAATGTACATGAAAATAAATGGGATTTACAATATTAACTATGAACGATAAAATACTGAATATTGACAACATATGAACGTTACTCCCCCTCTCCATCGACATAATTTACAATCAACAAAAATGCAACAAACACAGTTAAATATGAACGCAAAGGGTAAAAAAGACCCCACCTACAATCTGATACATCTGATACATCACTAAGCTTTAGAACGTTGTTGTAAAAATCTCTGTCCCTGACACACGCATTTCAGGCTCTGGAAACACTCTGTGGAAACGCTCCCCACCCACACTGCTTGGTGCCTCTCCTGAGCTGCTGTGACTTAGATTACCATAGTAACTAATTAGATTACCATAGTAACTATTATATCATGCAAAAGCGCAAAGTCCAACAATTCAAATACGGAGATTTCCCCTCGGAGTAAACGGAGCCAAGCACTTGTTTTAACGTCATTTTCCCTCGCTTCCCGCCGTGTATTTAAGAGCGCACTGCTGTGTTTAGATGGCGACAGGTGTGGAGAATATTGGAGACACTAGTCCCCACACTAAAAGTATACAGCGAAGGAGACAACTATTTGATGTATTGCAGCAGGCGATGTGTCGTGAATGTTGTCACACCTTGTTTATAAAGTCTTTATTTTGTTTACTGGGATGTGCACTCATCCTTTATTTAACTGCAAACTGTGTCAGTGTTCCAATAACATCAATACTGGCTAAAATGTTTAGTCATCTCATCAAATTGAACACAGGCGGTGAAGATTGTGTATTCGATGTGAGAGGTATCAGTCCAGGTTTTTTTTTGTTGGCCAAACTGTTGTACTGAATCACTAGGGAGGCGTTGGAAAAGAACAAAGCTTGTTTATTAGACTTCATCTTCATTAGCCAAACTGCTTTGTGTTTTATTTTTATATCATAAAGTAAACCCCAGGTTTTTTTTTTTACATTAATTGTCTTTCTTTTTCATGTCACTAAGGTGTTACTTCAAAAATCATTCATGTGACACATCATTTTGTTAATGTTTTATTGTGTATTGTTAGTTACTATATGACATATTTCTGCTCAAACTCTTAATGGATCTGTCCCGATACAGCAGGGGTGGGCAATCAATTTTAAGTAAATTTTGCTCAATATTATTTTTGATATACCGTAAGATAAAAAAATATAATAATAATAACAATAATCATTTCATTTAACCTAACTTAACTTTATACAAAAGCAGATTGGTTTTGATGGTTTTATTTAAACTCTTAATCCTTAAATTTATATTAGGCTATGTGAAATTGAAATAACAAAACAAAAACAATCATTGAATCACTGCAATTTATTTTTAACTTGTTCACACTTTAACTTTGTTACACAAACAAGGCAAAACAACAAACAACTTAACAAGTTTATAGAAATACTGCAATACAACAAACAAAAGTCCAACATTTTTCCCCGTCAGATTTGGACAACCATCTGTTGTCACACCTGCCAGCTTGTCCCATTTCAGTCCTAACATGTCCAAACACGCATTTACCTCTGTGAACAAGTCATTACCTGTGGTTGTCTCTTTAATTGACTGCATGGCTGCCAGCTACTCCGTGATTTGAAAGTCTGCAGTTATCCCACGTAAGAAAATGAGCAGCTGGGCGGTGTCACGTACATCGCAGCTCTCATCCAAAGCCAGCAAAAAACAGTCAAAGTCGGCCGTTCTTGTTCTTCAGCTGAAGCTCCAAGTTTCCAGCGATGGTCTCAACCCGCCTCGTTACAGTGCGTCGGGAGAGTGACACGTTCTCAAATGTGCCCCTCTTCTCCGGGCATATCAGCGCAACAGAGTCCAATAAGCACTCCTTAATAAACTCTCCGTCAGAAAACCTCTACTTTTTCTGGCGATTTGGTTAGAAATGACAAAACTTGTCCTGACGGCTGCATCTCTGGCGGTGTGAAATTTGGCAAAATGTCCTCGTTGGGTTTGCAGTTTTACCATCAACGCATCAGCCTCCCTTGCGCGCTCTTCATCAGACAGATTCCGATATTTTTCCTCGTGCTTCGTCGTGTAGTGGCTATTCAAATAATATTCTTTAAACACAGCAACCTGTGTACCACACATTAAGCACACGGCTTTACCTTTAATTTCTGTAAAGAAATACTTGGCAGTCCATGTCTTGTTGAAAACAAGGCATTCGTCATCAACTTTTCTCTTTTTAGCGTCTCGGGGGTAACCGGGCATCACTTGTCGCTGTGCACCTTCACTCACAGGTTACACACGAACGTATACGTCCATAAATAACATTTTTCAAAATAAAGGAAGAGTTGTATTGCACGCACGACATAGATGTTTTTTAAAATATATTTTGTAATTTGTGATTGACGCTGTTCACATTCACTCACAATCGCACATGAGCATACTTCCACACGGAAGTAATACAAATACCAGTTTTCAAAACAAAAGCAGCTCCGTTGTATTGCACACTCGACATAGATACTTTTTTAAATTGATTTTGTCATTTATGATTGGCCTCACGCAGGCCGGACAGGGACGCACAAATGGCCGAATGTGGCCGCAGAATGCCCAGGTCTGCGATACAGCATCTACTTCTACATAACTTAAAAAATAAAATAAAATAAAAACTTTCTCTATCAAAATGCACTGCACATCATAAAGGCAGCTACAGTTTCCATCTTAAAGATCTATAAACATTTTTTGGGAATGTCCGGCGGGCCAGATTGAAAAACTTTAACTGGCCGCATGCGTCCCCCGGGCCTTAATTTGCCCAGGTCTGCTCCAGATGGCAATACAAGTACATACTTAGAGATCATTGTCAAATTGCAGTACTGTTTTAATTAATTATACCTAATAATAGCAATGACTCATTATAATGACAGAAACTTTGCATGTCGTCCACAAGTTGCAGACATTCTCTTTTTGTTTTGTGCTTGAAAAGTTTCAACCACGAGTGCTGAACTTGGGTAAATGTTAGAAACAGTCCTAGACCTAATCATTCCTCTTCTGGTAAAATTCACTGAACAAGCAGATTTTACACTTATCCAGTAGAATGAACACTTAAAGTCTCCTATTTATTCTGGTACCAAAATCATCCATCCTTGTAGATGCAGAGAAAAAAAATGGGCAAATGGCCCCATGTTTAAAAGATTAATGGCTTTGATGGAAACCTAAATGCCACCACTTTACAAAGACATTTGCTTTATTCATTTTTCTGTAACCCTGCTAACTGACCCAAACCTTAATCAAAACACAGCCTGCCTAGCCTCACCATTTTCACTTAAACAAGGACAAATCTTTTTTGCATTCATTTAAATTGCTTATTTACTCTGCTCTCTGTTGTTGTGTTGTGTTGCAGTGCGGGAGTGGGTCGGACAGGTACCTATATAGTCATTGACAGCATGCTGAAGCAAATCGAGGACAAGAGCTTGGTCAACATCCTGGGCTTTCTCAAACACATACGCACCCAGCGCAACTACCTTGTCCAGACGGAGGTTTGTTGGTTATTTTGACAACATTTTATAATTAACCCTTGTGTAATGTTCATATTGTTGTTACTCAGCCAGCGTTTGTGGGTCTGATGGACCCGTTGCATTTTGTGGCTTATAATGCCTCACAATCAAACACTTTTATGTTAAAATACTGAACAGATGTTTACCTTATCCCAATAAACATATGTTCAGTATTTTAACATAAAAGTGTTTGAATGTGAGGCATTAAAAGCCACAAAATGCAACGAGTCCATCAGATCCACAAACGCTGGCTGAGTAACAACAATATGAACGTTGCACAGAAAATTTATCTGCCAGTTTCTGCATCCCACAGGGATTCTTCTTTTGTGTTTCTGCACCTGCGGTTCCCACACAAGGTTGCAACATTGTTTGTCAACACTGTCTGCTCTCATTTTCTCGCACATTTGACCCTCTGATGTTCTGTGTACCTACACTCTGTCCTCCTCCTGTCTAGGCCTGCTGTGTGTGTGTGTGTGTGTGTGTGTGTGTGTGTGTGTGTGTGTGTGGTGTGTGTGTGTGTGTGTGTGTGTGGTACACAGAACATCAATTTCCACACTTCTATTAGCCCCGGGTCCAGTGGACCCGGACATCTTATATGTAATAGAAATGTGTAGGAGGGGTGTATGGTCTGTGGTTATTAATAATGTATTCTGATATATGTTATTCACAGAAAATGAGCCAAAGTCAGTGAGTCTCAGTTTGAAAAATGCATTAATTGTATAATTTTTCTTTTAATAAAAAATTACAACGGGTCCCACAGACCCACACACCACACAAGGGTTAAAGTACATAGATCCTGTTCATGTCAAAAACCCATGTAATTCAACCAACCCATTAAGTCAACATAAAATCTGCACCCAAAGGGGTCATTTTTATGAAAAATTGGTCCAATTATGTCGACGTCTAAACCAGGGGTTGGCAACCCAAAATTTTGAAAGAACCATATTGGACCGAAAATACAAAAAAAAAAAAAAATTGTCTGGAGCCGCACAAACTTAAAAGTGTTATAATGAAGACAACACATGATGTAAGTGTCTATATTAGCCTACTATCAAAATGGCTGTGTGTCATAGGCTGATGCAAATCTTCATTGACAGAAATGTGGATATGTAATATTTATTCGACACCTTTTTACAACATTCGAAATCATTAGTAAAATGGAGACTTCTCAGTGGGTGAGATAACTCCTGGAAATGACTGGCTTAGAATGTCCAAAGGTATAGATGTGTGTGTCCAAGTTTAAGGAAACGACAGTCTGTCTTCTTCTAATGGATACAATATTTGCAAGCTGGGTAAAGTTTGCTATGGTCTGGAACAACATGGCACACAAACAACTATCAGAAATTCAGCCAATATTACATACAGATAATGTGTCATGAGACATGGAAAAATAAACTAAATACGCAGAGGAAATTAAATGAGCTCTAATATACCTACAAGTGTGGCATAATGATGCAATATGTACATACAGCTTGCCTAAATAGCATGTTAGCATCGATTAGCTTGCAGTCATGCAGTGACCAAATATGCTCGATTAGCACTCCACACAAGTCAATAATATCAACAAAGCTCACCTTTGTGCCTTCACGCACAGCATAAAACGTTTGGTGGACAAAATGAGACAAAGGAGTGATTTAAGACAACTTTCTGTGGCAGCGTGGGAGAAATGTACCTAAATTAAATGTATTTAATTAAACTTGGTGGTTTGCCTTCTCCAAGTTGGATATAGATCTTCACCATGAACAAAACATGATATGAGTTAATTAATTCACTTCACTACAACATGCAACCTGTGAAAATATCATGGTTTGGGATGAACATGCGACCAAAACATTAACTAAGCATTATGACATTTCCTCCGGGCTCCTGCTTCTGACGTCAGCACACCCACATTTTGGAGCTAAAAGTGGGCGTTCCAAAATGTGTTGAAATATGTTGGGGGGAATTTTACCTGTGTGTTTTACTTTATTCGACATTCCAACTTTGTCACTTTGCTTGGCTGATTCAGGAGCAGTACATATTCGTCCATGACGCCCTGATGGAATCCATCTTGAGCCAGGAGACCGAAATAGCAGCCAAACACCTTCATCACTTCACAAACACCGGCATGACCCAAGGACACAGTGCTGCTCGGACACGTGTTGAAAAACAGTTTCAGGTAAAGGGATTTGTTCATTTTTGACGTGTGTACAGTATATTTAGGAATGAAGCGCACATAATGGTGATTGCTCAACAACAATAACTCTTGTCCACATTAAGAAGAGTCAGCTAAAAGCTAAATATTACTGATAGTACAAAACCCAAAACCGGTGAAGTCGGAATGTCGTGTAATTCGTAAATAAAAACAGAATACAGTGATTTGCAAATCCTTTTCAACTTATATTCAATTGAATTGACTGCAAAGACAAGATATTTAATGTTCCAACTGAGAAACTTATTTTTTTTTTTGCAAATAATCATTAACTTAGAATTTAATAGCAGCAACACATTGCAAAAAAAGTTGGCACAGGGGCATTTTTACCACTGTGTTACATGGACTTTCCTTTTAACAACACTCAGTAAACGTTTGGGAACTGAGGAGACACATTTTTGAAGCGTTTCAGGTGGAATTATTTCCCATTCTTGCTTGATGTACAGCTTAAGTTGTTCAACAGTCCGGGGTCTCCGTTGTAATATTTTTGGCTTCATAATGCGCCAGACATTTACAATGGGAGACAGGTCTGGACTACAGGCAGGCCAGTCTAGTACCCACACTCTTTTACTATGAAGCCACGCTGTTGTAACGTGTGGTTTGGCATTGTCTTTCTGAAATAAGCAGGGGCGTCCATGATAACGCTGCTTGGATGGCAACATATGTTGCTCCAAAACCTGTATGTACCTTTCAGCATTAATGGTGCCTTCACAGATGTGTAAGTTACCCATGCCTTGGGCACTAATACACCCCCATACCATCACAGATGCTGGCTTTTCAACTTTGCGCCTATAACAATCCGGATGGTTCTTTTCCTCTTTGTTCCGGAGGACACAACGTCCTCAGTTTCCAAAAACTCTTTGAAATGTGGACTCATCAGACCGCAGAACACTTTTCCACTTTGCATCAGTCCATCTTAGATGAGCTCGGGCCCAGCGAAGTGTTTCTGGGTGTTGTTGATAAATGGCTTTCGCTTTGCATAGTAAGAGTTTTAACTTGCACTTACAGATGTAGTGACGACCTGTAGTTACTGACAGTGGTTTTCTGAAGTGTTCCTGAGCCCGTGTAGTGATATTCTTTACACACTGATGTCGCTTTTTGATGCAGTACCGCCTGAGGCATTCAATGTTGGTTTTCCGCCGTGATTTCCCCAGATTTTCTGAACCTTTTGATGATATTACGAACCGTAGATGGTGAAATCCCTACATTCCTTCCTTGCAGTAGCTGGTTGAGCGATGTTGTTCTTAAACAATTTGCTCAAGCATTTGTTGACAAAGTGGTGACCCTCGCCCCATCCTTGTTTGTGAATGACTGAGTATTTCATGGAAGCTGGTTTTATACCCAATCATGGCACCCACCTGTTTCCAATTACCCTGTTCACCTGTGGGATGGTCCAAATAAGTGTTTGATGTGCATTCCTCAACTTGATCAGTCTTTTTTGCCACTTGTGCCAGCTTTTCTGAAACATGTTGCAGGCATCAAATTCCAAATGAGCTAATATTTGCAAAAATAACGGTTTATCAGTATCAACGTTAAGTCTCTTGTCTTTGCAGTCTATTCAATTGAATATAGGTTGAAAAGGATTTGCGAATCATTGTATTCTGTTTTTATTTACCATTTACACAACGTGCCAACTTCACTGGTTTTGGGTTTTGTACATCTGTAATTCTGCCGCTCAATGTGAGGGCAAACACCATGTCATAAAGGGGAAAAACAGCTTAAATTGGCACATGAAAAAATAAGCACACAATTGACAGAGACATTTAAAATCGATCCATCTTTTTGTGAAATGTTCACAAAGTCTAACAGTCAATCTTTGCTGTACATTTCAGTTGGTTACAGAGTGCAATACCAGATATACAGAGTGCTGCAGTGCCCAAAAGGAGTGCAACAAAGAGAAAAATCGAATTTCATCTGTGGTGCCATGTAAGTCTTTCATTTTCCGTTCCATTAATACAATTATCTCAAGCAGGAACATCCAGCACTCAATGATTATCCAGCTGTTACAATATATAATGTGTATACATTGTCTAATAATGGTTACATTAAACAATAATTCTAAAGGGAGAACTATCAACCTTTTAAGAGCGCAAGACCCCAGTAATTTATTCCTAAAGGTCCAATAAAGACCGAATGGAAATGTCCCATAATATTTTTGGGTGTCTGCAAAAAATTAAATGGCTTTGCATTATTTCTTAACAAATGATACATTGTAGGATATACTTGTATTTATCCCACAATGGAGAAATTACGTTGTTGCAGTGCAGGTTTTTACATACAGGAGCAGAAGTAAAATGTAATGAATACAAAAAAACATTAATAAATACTACACTGCAAAAACTGAAATCTAAGTAAGATTAAATATCTCAAAAAAGGGTGATATTTGCTTATTTTCTGTCGGACAAGATAATTCTTCTCACTAAGCAGATTTTATGTTAGAGTGTTTTACTTGTTTTAAGGGTTTTGGTCATAAATTATCTCAGTAAGATATTACAGCTTGTTGCTAAGATTTTATGACCTATATTGAGTAAAACATGCTTGAAACTAGAATATCAACTGTTGCAAAGCTGTGTCATCAACACTCACAAGTATAAAACTACTTTTTTAAAGTAATAATTTCTTATTTCAAGCATAAAAAAAAAAAAAATCATGATTTTGACACAATTGTGTCTCATAATTAAAACAGATGACAGCCAAATGGACTTTGCTGTTTTATTTTCAATGAAACAATACAAAATACGTACTCCTATTGTAGTACAGTTGGCACAGTACAGTAAACTGACAGTTAATATTTAAACATTTAACATGTGATATTTCAAACAATTTTGAACAGAAATAGTTCATGTACATTCAGATTAATTCTTCAAAATTACAGTTAAAATTTTTTTGGCCGGGGGCCGGGATGTATATATGCGCACTAATTGACTGAAAGAGCACGCACTTGGCACGATTATGTCATGTTATCGACGGAAAAATGCATTTTTAGACAATATGATTTGCCTGAGCGGCTATGAGACCCCGAGAGTAACAAGCGGTTGCCTTGTTGCCTTTCCATTAAGAACAATAAATTAGTTTTTAGAATAAGTTTGCTGGTTTCAAGAAATGTAATGCCAGCGCATATCATTATGTCAAGATAATGGCACTAGCATTTACTTAATTTAAGAATATTTTTCAACATATTGAGCAAAAAGGTCTCATTTTTATTTTCTACCAAGAAAAGTGCACTTGTTATTAGTGAGAGTATACTTATTTTAAGGTATTTTTGGGTTTTTTGAGCTTAGCTAATTTTACTTGTTTTGGAAAGTCTTGACAAGCCAAACGTTCTTGTTCTATTGGCAGATCATTTTGCTTAGTTAAAATAAAATACCCCTAATTTTTGTAATTTTTTTTCTTGTTTTTAAACACTAACTTTTTGCAGTGTACACATTGGTCACTAATATGTACAGATAAAAGGGGATACAGGGGTAGAGGGGCGACTGAACTTGGGGACTATGACTTCCGAGTGAGGAGTTGAAAGCAGGCACTTTACGAACACAGACTAACGACAACAATCACCATCGCCTGTGATTCTTTGTTTTGGGTCTTGAATCTGCGTCATCATTGTTCACCAAAATAGACCGTTACAAAATAACTAGTTGACAAGTAAGCAAAAACAGGCGAAAATAATGTTTTAGGAACTCAGGTCAATCAATGTACCACCATTGATCGCCAACACGCTCTTCAGAGCAGACATCGAGGCAAATGTCCCCGAAATTGCGGGAGACATCTTCTTTCATAATCTTCTTCGCGGTTCAGAAATTGTTGACTTTGATTACACAGAATCCTTGAAATTGCCACAAATGCACCGGTACTGAGACGACTCGAACTGAAGCATGTTTACTTCTGGGTTTTTACTTTCGTAAACACGTGCGACGACATGGCGCTGTGTCTGTATTCAGGTCTATTTGCATTCTGGACACATTTTTTTTTCGTAATGTGAAGGACTAAGAAAAAAGTTCAAATTTGACAAAAAAAAAATCTGAATTGGACATCCTACCCTGAAGTGTTGTGAACGCACTGAACATAGCCTTCATGCTGCTATGGTCTGGCTCGACCGTTCTGAGGTAACAGTCAAAACTGGATTTTGTGTATAGTAACAAGTGTGTTACTGATGGAACGGATTGGATTGACAAAGGGTCTTCATAGTGTCTTTATAATAAATCTGTCTGCAATTTGAAAAACACAATACAAAAAAAAAAAAACACACCAATTTATTTAGACGGGGCTTCAACACACGAAAGAGAAAAAACAAACATAAAAAAGCTTGCTTGTCCGTCCCTCTTCATCACAGAGGCTCAGACTACGATGCAATCCTTAGAATTACTCTAATAACTTATGTATCACTGCTCAGAACCTCTAGTTCAGTGGTTCTTAACCTTGTTGGAGGTACCGAACCCCACCAGTTTCATATGCGCAAGTAACAAAGACTTAATTTTGAGTTATTTGGACACTAGGGGAACATATTCTAAGTAATAAAGACTTAATTTAGAGTTATTTGGTTAGGGTTAGGGTCTGGGTTAGAGGGTTAGGCCATGCTGAATAAGGCATTAATAAGTACTTAATTATGACTAGTTAAGAGCCAATATGTTACTAATTTGCATGTTAATAAGCAACTAATTAATGGTGAATATGTTCCCCACACTAAAGTGTTACCATGTTTTTTTACTGGTGCATAAAATGAACCGTGCATGAACATCACCTTGTTCAATCAACAAAACCAACACAGTGCATAAACTCACAACAAATTACACACCTGCAAACCAGTCAGCTGTTGCCGTATCCGCAATACGCCGATAGGGAGAAGTTTGTATTTACACGATGGGTATGTTTTGACCTCCGCCGAACCCCTGAGGCCGACTCACCGAACCCCCAGGGTTCGATCAAACCCAGGTTAAGGACCACTGCTCTAGTTTCAGAAACTATTTTGATACCACAATTGGTTCAAGGTGTGTTCTAGTTTCAAAGTAGCATAGCAATAGGGGAAGTCTCTTGATTTGTTGCAGCCTTGTGTCTTTTATTTACACATTTTTGTTTTTTTGTTATTGTTATGATGCATTTCCTTTTTGTCATTTTGAACAGCGGAGCAAGCAAGGGTAACCTTAGCACCCTTGCCTGGCATTCAGGGAAGTGATTACATCAACGCTTCGTACATAATGGTCAGTACATCCTGTCGGGATCTCTCTATTCGTAGCACAGCATGACTATATTTACTTACGTCAGTTTATATTGCCAAATCTGACTCTGGTCTATGGTGTGTGTTTGTGTTCCCCACAGAGTTACTACAGTAGTAATGAGTTCATCATTACCCAACATCCTCTGCCTCACACCACGAAAGACTTCTGGAGAATGATCTGGGACCACAATTCACAAATCATTGCGATGCTGCCTGCCAACCATGGACTGGTATGACACATTTCAGTCACTCTGCATTACCAGCTCATTTATAACCCATTTATCATTCAAATATTGCATATTGAATTATTAGCATCTTGCTGTTCTGATGGCCCACCAGAGTTAGTAATAATACAGCAGTGGTGTGCCGTTAGGGCCAGCAAGGCCTTCTCTGCTGGCCTAACATAAATCATGATCATAGATTAATAAAAGTTAATTTTATTCTACTTTCCATAAAGTATTCATCATATTCTCTTCATGTCTTATTAGGCTCCAGTGTTGCTTGTTTTTACGTTAGAGCTTTTATCCAATCAGAGTTCAGCTAGCTTGTTGCCAGCGCTGTATGAATTCTGCCGGATAGATAGACAGTTGCAATAGCCAATCAGATCCCGAGTTGTTGACAGTAGCCCACATAGGTAGCCTTACGCTGAACGTGACTGTGATTGGGTTTTCACTTGTCCCTCCTAAATGAGAATCCAATCACAAGTTGTAATTTGCGAAAAGCAGGAAGGGGCACCAGAGCCATACCTGGCCAACAGAGAAATCATCGCTTCTCACTTTTTTAACTCACAAAGAAAAAGTTTAAATATTGTATTTATTTATGTTTCTACATTTAATATGTTCTTCACAATTATTTTAATTTTGACAGAACCACGTGAGGTTTGTTTTAAATGCTGATGCGGGTTCGTTGATTTTTAAATGTGCTGAAATATAGCCTGTTTTGTACACTGTTGAGGTGATTAAATGTACAGTAGTGCACAAGTCTGTTTATGTATAGTATTTCTCCAGCTGTGGTCATGTGGGGACATAAATGATGGTATTTTCAGGGGTATTTATTAAAGTAGGACTAAGTATGACATCACTGAAGGCCTAGGTGGGAAATGCACAGCCCGCCACTGTAATACAGTAAATGTAAAATGTTAGTCCACACTGAACCTTACATGCATTAAGAAAGGATTCACGCATTGCTACCACTGCGTTTTCAGTCCTTACCTCCAAATTAGTTCTTGAATACATATGTTTCTAGACAAAATATATGTAAAACTACAAATAAATCAGTGTGTTCCAACTCCTGTTTGCCAATAACGGTAACACTGGGGCAACGGGTCGGCAACCTGTCCATTGCGATCGACCGGTCGATTTTTGGGACATTACCTGTAGATGCTGAAAATATGTAACAGAGAGTACGTTTGTCGCTGAATAGCGACTTTAACTTGACTTTAACTCCCTTACTCATTTCCCCCGGACAGCACTGTCGACCCTCGCGTTCCTAAGTTTGTGGCTTCGCTTCGTCGCAAATTATTTTGTTTTGTTTTTTTAAAGCATATTCTATGCATTGTCGGTCTCAATTAAATGGGACCTATGATGACTTTAATCAACATTTAAAACCCGTCCTTGTAGTCTATACCATACCATACCAACTTTATTTATAAAGCCCTTTAAAAACAACCACACTGCAAAAATTCAGTGTTCAAAAACAAGAAAAAAAAACACAAAAATGAGGGGTATTTTTTTCAGTTTGTAGGTGACGAACCCCAAGATGCAGAGAAGGCGGCAGGCATTGTGCAAGAAAACATGACTTAATGTCCAAAATATACAAAATAAAGAAAAGACACAAACCAGGAACTAGGAATGGAAAAACTGGAAACAGTGAACAGGGATCCAGCAAACAGGGACTAGGAACAAAAAGACAGTAAGCTACAAACAGCTACAAAATATAGCTTACTGCATACAGCTACACTGATATCGACACGACAGGTCGGAATGACAATAATCCAGCACTGACTGGAGGGGAAGGCAGGTTTAAATAGCAGCTGGCTGATTGACACCAGGTGTGGCCAGGTGCCAATCAGCCACAGCTGAGGGGACAGCTCTCAGAGAGACAAACAGGAAACTGAACCAAAAAAAGAGTGCTGACAGGAAATAAAACAAACACAGAGGAAAGACTAAAACTTAACCAAACTGTCAGGGACAAGCCTGACAATTGTATTTGAATTAAGCAAAATTATCTGCCAATAGAACAAGAAAATTCAGCTTGTCAAGACTTTCCAAAACATGCAAAATTAGCTAACCTCAATTAACCCAAAAATGCCTTAAAATAAGTATATTCTCACTAATAACAAGTGCACTTTTCTTGGTAGAAAAAAAAAGAGACCTTTTTGCTTAAAGGCCTACTGAAACCCACTACTACCGACCACACAGTCTGATAGTTTATACATCAATGATGAAATCTTAACATTATAACACATGCCAATACGGCCGGGTTAACTTATAAAGTGACATTTTAAATTTGCCGCTAAACTTCCGGTTCGAAACGCCTCTGAGGATGCCGTATGCGCGTGACGTAACCCGGCGAACACGGGTATGCCTTCCACATTGAAGCCAATACGAAAAAGCTCTGTTTTCATTTCATAATTCCACAGTATTCTGGACATCTGTGTTCGTGAATCTGTTGCAATCATGTTCATTGCATTATGGAGAAAGAAGCTGAGCAAGCAAAGAAGAAAGTTGTCGGTGCGAAATGGACGTATTTTTCGAACGTAGTCAGCAACAACAGTACACAGCCGGCGCTTCTTTGTTTACATTCCCGAAAGATGCAGTCAAGATGGAAGAACTCGGATAACAGAGACTCTAACCAGGAGGACTTTTGACTTCGATACACAGACGCCTGTAGAGAACTGGGACAACACAGACTCTTACCAGGATTACTTTGATTTGGATGACAAAGACGCAGACGTGCTTCTGTGAGTATGCAGCTTTGGCTTCTAAACATTTGATCGCTTGACCGTATGTGCGCAACTTTTTTTTGCGTATGTACGTAACTTTTTAAAAATATATAAGCTTTATGAACCTTGGGTTAGGTGAACGGTCTTTTGGGCTGAGTGATTGTGTGTGTTGATCAGGTGTTTGAATTGTATTGGCGTGTTCTATGGAGCTAGGAGCCAGCATAGGAGCTAGGAGCTAGCATAACAAACACGCAGGTGTTTTTATGCAGGATTAATTTGTGGCATATTAAATATAAGCCTGGTTGTGTTGTGGCTAATAGAGTATATATATGTCTTGTGTTTATTTACTGTTGTAGTCATTCCCAGCTGAATATCAGGTCACCCCCGGCTCTCACAGCATCTTCCCTATCTGAATAGCTTCAACTCCCCACTAGTCCTTCACTTGCACTTTACTCATCCACAAATCTTTCATCCTCGCTCAAATTAATGGGGAAATTGTCGCTTTCTCGGTCCGAATCTCTCTCACTTCATGCGGCCATCATTGTAAACAATAGGGAACTTTGCGTATATGTTCAACTGACTACGTCACGCTACTTCCGGTAGGGGCAAGCCTTTTTTTTATCAGATACCAAAAGTTGCAATCTTTATCGTCGTTGTTCTATACTAAATCCTTTCAGCAAAAATATGGCAATATCGCAAAATGATCAAGTATGACACATAGAATAGATCTGCTATCCCCGTTTAAATAAAAAAAAATCATTTCAGTAGGCCTTTAATATGTTGAAAAATATTCTTAAATTAAGTAAATGCTAGTGCCATTATCTTGACATAATGATAAGTGCTCGGCATTAAATTTCTTGAAACCAGCAAACTTATACTAAAACTCATTTATTGTTCTTCATGGAAAGGCAACAAGGCAACCGCTTGTTACTCTCGGGGTCTACTAGCCGCTCAGGCAAATCATATGGTCTAAAAATGCATTTTTCCATGGATAACATGACATCATCGCGCCAAATGCGTGCTCTTTCAGTCAATTAGTGCGCATATATACAGCCCGGCCCCCGGCCAAATTTTTTTTTGATTGTAATTTTGAAGAATTTACCTGAATGTGCATGAACTATTTCTGTTCAAAATTGTTTGATATGTCACATGATAAATGTTTAAATAATAACTGTCAGTTTACTATACTGTGCCAACTGTACTACTATATGAGTACGTATTTTCTCTTGTTTCATTGAAAATAAAACAGCAAAGTCCATTTGGCTGTCATCTGTTTTAATTATGAGACACATTTGTGTCAAATTCATGATTTATTTTTTTTCATGCTTGAAATACAAAATTATTACTTTAAAAGATTATTTTTATACTTGTGAGTGTTGATGACACAGCTTTGCAACAGTTGATATTCTAGTTTAAAGCATGTTTTACTCAATATAGGTCATAAAATCCTAGCAACAGGCTGTAATATCTTACTGAGATAATTTAGGACCAAAACGCTTAAAACAAGTAAAACACTCTAACATAAAATCTGCTTAGTGAGAAGAATTATCTTATCCGACAGAAAATAAGCAAATATCACCCTTATTTGAGATATTTAATCTTACTTAGATTTCAGTTTTTGCAGTGCACAGTTGAAGAACAAAGGGCTGTACACCACAAAGAAATAGAGGCAAAGGACAGACTAAAAAATAACATTTAAAACAGAAGTAAACTACACATTGAAAAAGCAAATACAAATTACCCTAAAAACAATTTGTTGAATAAAAAGCGGTTAAAAACAGTTAAAAAAGTTAAAAAACAGTTTAAAGTCTCATGCTGGGTTAAAAGCCAGTGAATAAAAATCCAATCCAATCCAATCCACTTTATTTATATAGCACATTTACACAACAAGAATGTTTCCAAAGTGCTGCACAGCCATGTTAAAAACAATATTAAAAACGATATTAAAAACAATATTATGCTACACCAATGACTGAATAAAAACAAAGAATAAATTAATAGAAAACCAATACAGAGACAATATAAAAAATAAATATGACTAAAAACGATTTTAAAGGGTAAAACCAATTAAAACAGTAAAATAGACATCAAAATGTATTTAAAAAAAACACACAGGACAACAGAGGACAGAAGACCACACAACTCACGTAGTGTTAAAAGCCAAAGAATAAAAGTGGGTCTTAAGACGAGACTTAAAACACTCCACTGTGGAAGCAGTGGAAAAATGGGTTTTAAGAATGGTCTTAAAAGTAGCCAAAGAAGGGGCCTGTCTCACATGGAGAGGGAGATCGTTCCAGAGTTTGGGACCCGCAACAGAGAAGGCTCTGTCCCCTCTGAGCTTGCGCTTTGATTTGGGTACCTCCAGGATCAGCTGATGCTGATCAGCTGACCTGAGGGACCGGGTGGGGGCATAGAGGTGGGGCAAGACCACATAAGGATTTAAAAACGAGTAAGATAATTCTAAAATGGACTCTAAATATGAATCTAGATAATATGTACTGGATATGCTTTATCCTGGGTACATTTTGCTCCACAGTGTGATGACAAATTAAACCGGAAGCAGTATTTTAGCTTTTCCTTTGCGTTTATCATGTTTTTAGCATAACGGTAACACCTTTGTTCAGCAGGGGTCCTAATTGTCCTTTAAAAAAAAGAGTCATTAAAATAAAATAGAAAATAGAAAAAATGGTCCGAAATGTGTCTTTTGATTTGCATTTAAGAATTGGGAATAAAATGAACTGAAGGTACAAGGACCCTAGATGAAGTTATCACCTCTATTTTTTTCCGGACACGGTAAAAAATACACTTTGTAAAGAGTAAATGGATTAGTCACAACATTAGGTAAACCTGCACACTCTAAGATCGATTTAGACATGCATTCAACCCATTTGCTTTCGGCAGCATTTATTTCACTGCATGTTGTTTTTATCATGCACATGCCAAGATTAGATGAAAATAATACTTTAACCTACCTTTTATTGCTTTTTCTTTATAGCCTAAAGCATGTATGCAAGCTCACACCAAACTGTGTTAACCTTATGATTTGATGCTTTGACATTGTTTAACACAAGTATCCCACATTGTAACAACATGTATAAGTCAAAAAAGACATAATTCATCATAAGTCTCGTCAAGCAAAGGAATTGCTCGATGCACTAACAATTTTAATTCTACAGTAGAATTGGCTTCTAGTTGAGACCACGGTTCCTAAAGTCAGTCTTATTTTTTCTATTCCTAAATTGGAATAAACGAGAGTAAAGGTGAACATGTGGTTGTTATTTCATGCCTAAAGGGCTTTCGTAATGTTAAAAGCCTCATTTAGAAGGTTGTAAACTGTTTTTTACTGTTGAATTGGATTTACAATTAACAATTTCTGCGGTAGAAAATGGATGGATGGATGGAATTTCTGCGTGATGAATGAGGGACAACTGTATGTTAACACCAGTACCGCCATGTCCCCTCTTTTCAAATACAACTTTAAAGGTTTGACCATTTAATAGACTCTGAGGGACCAAGGGGTTGATTGAGAACTAATTTGCTGACTCCTGTTATTACTAATTGCTAATCAATGTTTTACCACCACCAGGAGGTTATGTAGTCATTAAGTTGTCGGTTAATCAGTTAATTAGTTAAAGCAAAACATGTTTTTCTTTAACTTGAAGATAGCAGGTTAGATAGATCAATTGCTCTCCTGAAGAACTGTCAATATTTCCTTTGATTCTAAATAGGGATGCAAAAAAAAGGAAATTTAACCAATATCATTACCAAAAATGTCCATACCTTACAACCAATACCTTATAATGATAACCAATGTTTATGTATATATGTACAATTTAACAGTTCACACTTTTGTCCAAAATGTATACACTCTACCAAAAAATAAACAAATCTATTGTAGGGAATAGGAAAATGTCAACTGGTATTTTTCTACCTAATTGACGATAATTTGAGTACAAATACACTTCCTACTCTAATTATGACCCATGCGAACAATTAGAATCATTGCATGGAGCAAAAATAAGTCGGAATGTATTGATATATCAACTTTTCGATTATTTAATTGATAGACAAAAAGCAACTCAAACATTGTTAATATGACTTCATAAAATGGAAAAACATCTGTCCAACGCAATATATATAAATGAGGCTATTGTTATGGTTTAACAGGGGGAGATGACGGCAACAGACACCGGGGGAGTAATGTTCAATAATTTATTATATATATATATATATATATATATATATATATATATATATATATATATATATATATATATATATATATATATATATACACACCGGTAGTCAATATATATAATAATGCTAAACAATACTAACTAATAAACTAATCTAAAGAAATAGAGTGTGACAAAATCCAAGAGTGTGTATTGTGTAAGACTATGTGTGTAGCTTAGCTGAGGTGTGTGTTACTAAGTGTTGTAGAGAGCGAAGGAACACGGAAGTCCGTGGGTCAGGCAGATGATCCAGGGGCGGAAGCGGGGTCGAGAGGCAGGAGTGAGTCGTCGTAGTCCGGGGGCAAGTGAGGAGTCGAGAACTAGGAAGCGCGAGGGAGGCAGGGAAGATCCGGGAGCACAAGACGCACAGCTTGGCTCAGGGATGCACACAGGGAACTGCGGGGTGAGGGATGACACGACAATCAACGCAGGGAAAGCACAGAGATCAGGACAGAGAGAGAGAGAGAGCATAAAGCTTGTGTCGGCTTACGGTACAGAAGACTATATTCCGGCCCGGCATGGCAGGTTGTGCAGGCTTATGAAGGCAGCTCCTTCATTACAGGCAGGTGCCCTGATTGCCGGTGAATGATTGCAGCTGGCGGCTGCTGCACCTCGGGCGTGCCCCGAGGTGCGACAAGCAGAGCGCAAGGATGAGGGCACATTGGAATGCGCCCTGGCCGTGACAGCTATGAACTAAACCAATATGATTCTGCATTGCAGTTAGCAACAACACGTAAACAAGTGAAGTCACATCTCTTGTTGATTGACATAAATAAAATTACATTTTACCTGACAGTAATAAGAGTGCATTATGTGCCTGTAGCTATCAGGGTTCCAATAATAAAGTGCATTTTGTTCATTAAGAAATCATAATAGGTAAGTAAATAAAGCCTGTGCCTCCAGATTAACCGTGAAGTTAAACATAAACTACTCATTTTGTCATGCTTTGCCCCTAAGGCTTTCTCATCTGTCATGTGGCTTTATGTTTGCTGCGGTCGCCGCTACTAACACCAGGTCTCGGCTTAGCAGCACAGGCAGTTTTGTGTTGCTTCTATACATCTTCACGATGTTGAATTTTAAAGTAGCTCATTAGATTTGTTGGTTGATTGGTTGAAGTTTATTTCGAACATGTATACAATTTCAGTATGATACATCACATATTTTCATTTTTCTTAACAACATGTCCGAAAAGAAGTACGGTAGTAAGAAGCAAAGCTCTTTTAATGCTGCCCCTTTTCTACATCCTAGCAACTCTGGTACTAACATATGTTCACTTACTGTTCTTAATGTGTACATAATTTACATCAACTCATTCTGAATATAAACAGTTTTTTTTAGATAAATAGTTAAGTCAGTTATGATTCATACAATGAGATAATTCATATATCATTTTCCATGTTTTTAATAATTTTGTCACAATTCTTCCTTGTATTTTGTAAACAATTGGGGCAAGCGGTAGAAAATGGATGGATGGATGGATGGATGTATTTTGAACATTCTTAAAGTGTATCAAATTAGTGATTTGTTTGATTTATTGGCTTAATCCATTCTATAATTTAACTCCACATACTTATAGACTGAAGGTCTTAATTGTTGTACGTGCATACAAATGTTTTAAATTGCATTTGTCTCTGAGGTTATATCCGTCCTCTTTCGTTGAGAAGGATTGTTGTACATTCTTGGGTAGGAGGTTATAGTTTGCTTTGTACATCATTTTAGCTGATTGCAAATGCACCAAATCATAGAATTTCAATATGTTTGCTTCAATGAATAAAGGGTTTGTATGTTCTCTATATCCAACATTATGTATTAATCTGATCTGATCTTTTTTTGTAACACCGTTAGTGAATGAAGTGTGCTTTTATAAATATTTACCCATATTTCTACACAGTAACTCAGATAGGGTAACACTAACGAGCATTAGAGACTATGGAGTTATTTTTGGTACAGAACATATTTTGCTTTATTCATTATTGAAATATTTCTTGCTTCTTTATTTTGTATGTTTTTTATATGACATTTTCAGGTCATTTCCTCATCTATTATCACACCCAAAAATATGATTTATTTTACTCTTTCAATATTTACTCCGTCTATTTGTATGTGTGTTTGACTTTCCTTTCTATTGTTACCATATCGCATTATTTTGGTTTTACTGAGATTCAAGGATAGTCTGTTTTTGTCAAACCATCTTTTTAATTAGTTAATTTCTTCTGTTATTATACGTATTAGCGTCTGTGTGTTCTCTCCTGAACAAAAAAAGTTGTGTTGTCTGCAAATAATACTAACTTTAAGTCCTTTGTAACTGTTCAAATGTCGTTTAGGTAAAGGTTGAACAATTTTGGTCCTAGTATTGATCCCTGAGGTACGCCACAAGATATATTCAGCTCTGTAGACGTGTGTTCACCTAGCTTCTCGTATTACGTCCCGTTGGTTAAGTAGCTTCTTACCCAGTTCAAGACCTGCCCCTCTGATTCTAAACTCATCTTGTTCTCTTCCAGTGGAATTTCTACACAACACGTTTTGCAAACTGCAAGTGAACTGTCTTTTCTGACACAGTAAAAGCACACAGTGGTGACTGCCGTGCTATGATACTTTTCTCCGTACACAACAGGCCCGCACATATCATGACATCACCAATATGTGACATTACTGTAGGGGAGAGGTTGAGGGGCCAGGCAGCAGCACAAGCCAGAGACGAACAATAAACACAACAATTATAAGCCTATATTGTTATTGGTTCATTTATCAGTTATTTTTTCATTATCAGACATCACATGGACTAAGATAAGACCTTCTGGAGGAAAGTTCTGTGGTCAGATGAAACAAAAATGTAGCTGTTTTGCCACGATACTCAGCAATATGTTTGGAGGCCTTTAATCCCAGGAACACCAATTCCTACCGTCAAGCATGGTGGTGGTAGTATTATGCTCTGGGCCTGTTTTGCTGCTAACGGAACTGGTGCTTTACAAAGAGTAAATGGGACAATGAAAAAGGAGGATTACCTCCAAATTCTTCAGGACAACCTAAAATCATCAGGTTGGGTCTTGGGCGCAGTTTGGTGTTCCAACAGGACAATGACCCCAAACACACGTCAAAAGTGGTAAATGAATGGCTAAATCAGGCTAGAAATAAGGTTTTAGAATGGCCTTCCCAAAGTCCTGACTTAAACGTGTGGACAATGCTGAAGAAACAAGTCAATGTCAGAAAACCAATACATTTAGCTGAACTGCACCAATTTAGTCAAGAGGAGTGGTCACAAATTCAACCTGAAGCTTGCCAGAAGCTTGTGGATGGCTACCAAAAGTGCCTTATTGCAGTGAAACTTGCCAAGGGACGTGTAACCAAATATTAACATTGCTGTATGTATACTTTTGACCCAGCAGATTTGGTCACATTTTCATTTTCTGTAGAAGAACCAAACTTCATTAATGATTTTTGTGACCAACAAGTATCTGCTCCAATCACTCTATCACAACTAAATAAGAGTTGTAGAAATTATTGGAAACTCAAGACAGCCATGACATTATGTTATTTTCAAGTGTATGTAAACTTTTGACCACGACTGTATGTGAATACAAACCTTATGGAAGTCTGCGTTTTTGTCTTCAGGTAGAGGATGAGTTTGTTTACTGGCCCAGCTGGGAGGAGACCATGAACTGTGAAGATTTTACAGTCACCCTCTCAAACCAAGACACACTCTGCTTGTCCAGCGAGGAACAGATATGCATCCATGACTTCATACTGGAAGCTACACAGGTTGATTATTGTGTATCTGTCTTCTGTCTGTCAGTAAACTCAACTACAGTGCCAGTGATTATCTTGATTGTGTTTCTGATGGGGTTTTTTTCTATGATTCAATCAATATTATCCACTTTTATCTTCTCAGTAGTGATGTGTGGATCAATACTGAAATTCTGATGCAGAGCGATACTGAAATATTGATATTGATTCTCAAATCAAAATATCAATACTTATGATACTTTAGTTATTTGAGATATTGTATGCCATTAAAAGGAGCGCACTGTAGTTAGTAAGTATTGACGGAAGTGGATAATTACATATATCCATATTTAATAGTTACTTCTTTTATATCTCCTATAGTCATATTTTAATCAGCTAATGTTTCGTCTGGTACAAAGTGCTTGCATTACAAGTGTCCTTGCTGAGAGAGTCAGAGCGTTGAATATTCTCTCTGCTTGAGATTCCCAGAACATTCTTGAGATAAGGGGCACAAAGCGGTGCTGGGCTAGCAAACAACAGGTGGGGAGGAGGGAGGGGAAGAGGGGGGTAGAACAGAACGTCTCTGGGGGGTGGGAGCGAGGGACGGATTGAAGAACACAGCACTTCCGTGGGTTTTGGGAGGAGATCGATCTTGGCTGGGCTAGTGAACGCTTCTGTACTGGATTGGTCTCACGTTTGTTTTCAAAGCTTTGAGAATAAACCACAAAATACCAACTACTGCCTGGTGATCAATTTAAACTTCAGCTTATGTGCCATAGAAAGAACATGGGAGAGACTAGCAATTTGAATTCTCCATTGGAGGAAGAGCTAGTGAACGCAACAGTATCCAAATCATTGTGCTCTTGTCTATATGAAAAGGGATTGGTCGGAATGACTTTTTCTTCCGCCTATGTTATGTATGTATGTTATGGGCAAGCATTTTGTCCATTAAGAAATCATAATAGGTAAGTAAATAAAGCCTGTGCCTCCAGATAAACCATGAAGTTAAACATAAACTACTAATTGTATCTTGCTTTCCCCTACGGTCTTTTCTTTAAAACTGTTGCCTCTTATCAAACGCTTTCTCATCTGTCATGTGGCTTTATGTTTGCTCTGGTCGCCGCTACTAATACCAGGTCTCGGCTTAGCAGCCGAGGCAGTTTTGTACTGCTTCTATACATATTCACGATGTTGAATTTTAAACTAACTCATTACATTTTTTGGTTGATTGGACTGTGGTGTGGTTAGTTCTCCCGTGGTGCAAATGATTTGGACCATACGCATACTTGCCAACCTTGAGACCTCTGATACCGGGAGTGGGGGGTGGGGGGTGGGGGAGGGCGTGGTTGTGGGGGGGGGCGTGGTTAAGAGGGGAATATATTTAAGCTATAATTCACCAACTCAAGTATTTCATATATATATATATATATATATATATATATATATATATATATATATATATATATATATATATATATATATGAAATACTTGACGTTCAGTGAATTCTAGCTATATATATAAATATATATATATTTATTTTATTATACATATCAAAAAAAGAAATACTTGAATTTCAGTGTTCTGGAGGCTATCCAGTAGATGGCAGTATTGTCCTGTTTAAGAGTGTCACAACATTGCTGTTTACGGCAGACGAACTGCTTTACGGTAGACTAAACGTGACTGCTGCTGTTGTGTGTTGTTACCGCGCTGGGAGGACGTTAATGAAACTGCCTAACAATAAACCCACATAAGAAACCAAGAACTCGCCCTCGATCATTCTACAGTTATGACGTCATTGGGCAGGCAAGCTGTTTATATTGTGGGAAAGCGGACGTGAGAACAGGCTGTCCCCACTCAGGTCCGCATTGAGCTGGAGGGGGCGTGGCCTCCAGCTCCGGCTGAATACCGGGAGTTTGTCGGGAGGACATTTCTGCCGGGAGGTTATCGGGAGAGGCGCTGAATACCGGGAGTCTCCCGGTAAAAACGGGAGGGTTGGCAATAGGGCTGAACGATTTCAGGAAAAAATCTGATCACGATTTTTCTGACAGAAATTGCGATTTCGATTTTGACTCACGATTTCTTTTCAAATCAAGCTTCAGTAACAGTAACAGATTTAAAACATGACAAAAAATGATATACCATGAAAACATTAAATGCTATGTAATGCAAGGATGAATACTAAAAGGTAAGAATTGCTTCAAACATGTATTTATTAAGAAACATGCATGTACATTCTCCAAAGTTCTTGACCAACAGCAGTTATTAAAACTAAAGAACTAAAACCAGTACAAAAACCTTAATTATGTTAAGATAAATAAAAAAGTTTAAGTTAAATAAAATACAAAACAATTCCAACACAAAAAGCAATGCTTAATATATAATAAGAAAAACAAAATTCAACAACTTCAATAAAGGAAAAAAAGGATCCTGACCTTATGTAAACAGTCTTATACTCAAGTAGGTAGGTCAGTCTTTTATGGCTCAAGAGAGCTAGCCTATCAACATCTATAGCAGCAATTCAAGTACTTTATTCAACCCTGGAAGAAACCTGAACAATATTTTAAAGTGAAATTGAAAAGTAATGGTAATAAAGAAAATACTATTACAAAAACAAAATGACCCAACCTCTGCCCTTCTGAAAAATATGTCAGACATTAAAATAGGTGGGTCATTCATTTACCGCTTAGCAGCACCCAAATATTGCACATCTATTCTGTTAACAATAGAACATGGCAAAAAAACTGGCAAACGACGCTGTAATTGTGGTATGTTTGCTACAATGGGCTGAATCGCTCGGGGTTGACTTTTCACCGGACTTTTTGGTCATACATTCGTCGTGTAACTGCCGGTGGTGATTTTTCAAGTGCCGGAATAAATTAGTCGTGTTGCCTTGGGATGTGGCGACTTTGGCCCGACAAGTTTTACAAAGTACCTGTTTCTGATGCACATCTGAAGTTTCGAAACCGAAGTAGTCCCAAATGACAGACGTGCTGCTCTTCTTCTGTATTAAAACTAAATCCTCCTCCACTTCTGACCCGGCGGCAGCAGCCATTTCCTCCAGGACGTTTGTTTCTTCACCAAAGTTGTTAGTGGGCGTGTACGCGGTAGCCTCGTCAATGGCCGCCTCTGATTGGTTAGCGTGACGGCATGCCCTGCTCACAAGTAGTTTACCACTTCTGATTGGTGAGTTTGACAAGGCATGAGAGTAGCACGAGCAGGCTGCATATACACAACAGACATGTCAGCCAGGAGAGCTAAATAACGTTCGTCTAAAACCGAAGCCTTCACGATCTCAAGATTGAGACTTCTGAAATCGCAATTTCGATCTGAAAACGATAAATCGTTCAGCCCTAGTTGGCAAGTATGACCATACGTGGCGTGAAGGTGAATACATATTTAATTTTAACACTCAAAAAAGGAATAAACAAAAGGTGCGCACAATGGCGGAAGTAAAAAACTTGGCTATAAAAACAAAAACTCGCACAAAGGCAGAACTATGGACAAAAAACAAAACTTGCAAACTATGGCATGAATAAAGAAAACTTACTTGGACGAGAAAAGGGCATGAAAAAGAGCACCATGGATCATAAGGGTGTGTAGAGAGTGCCTGGTAACTACAGGGTTAAATAGTGAATACATGATTAAAGACAGGTGCGTGAGTCGTGAGGACAGGTGAAAACTAATGGGTTGCCATGGTGACAAACACGAGTGCACAATGAGTCCAAACGTGGAACAGGTGAAACTAATGGGTAACCATGGAAACAAGACAAGGGAGTGAAAAGCAGGAACTAAAAAAAGTCCAAAACCAAGAAGAACATAACTTAAACAATACATGATCACACAGACATGACAATTGGTTGAAGTTTATTTCGAACATGTATACAATTTCAGTATGATACATCACATATTTAAATTTTTCTTTAAAACATGTCCATAAAGAAGTAGGAAGAAGCAGAGCCAGAAGAATCGGTGCCATTAACTTGTCGCCCTCAAAATGTACTTAATTTGCTGTCTTTTTTTTTAACTCTAACTCTGATTATCTTGATTGTGTTTTTGATGTGTTTTTTTTCTATGATCCAATCAATATTATCCACTTTATCTTCTCAGTAGTGATGTGTGGATCAATATTGAAATAATGATGCAGATCGATACTGAAATATTGATATTGATTCTCAAATCAAAATATCAATACTTATGATACTTTAGTTATTTGAGATAATGTATGCCATTAAAAGGAGAACATGAAGTTAGTAAGTAACCAAATCATTGAGATCTTGTCTAAATAAAACGCGATTGGTAGGAACTACTTTTTCTTCCGCCTATGTATGTCATTTGTTTGTTAAAGACCATTACTGCTAATTAAAATGAGTAAAATCAGCTGTTCACCTGGCAGGATTTCCTGTGTGATAATAAAAGGGGGTAAACGAGGAAGCCCTTCTTTAGCTGCCGCCTTGTTGTATTACTGTCTCTCAATGTCAATGTTTACTTTTGTATGCACAATGAATCAACACAACATCCGTACTTTGGAGCAATGTTCACAGACTCTATTATTTGGCTTTCCGTCGCAGGCGAGCGATGCTGGTCGTGGACTAGTGGTTGGGGATGCTAGAAAAATGCCCGATGCATTAGCCAGCTTTAATGCATTGTTGCAGCTGTAATGATTTTTGTGCCATGCGCGTTTGTTTGCAAGACGAGCGGGTGAAGTGTGCAGCCGTGTTCGGCCGAGTGTGGTGGCCGCGGTGTCGATTTTTTCTAACATTTTCGCGATCGACTAGTATGGTCCCAAAGATCGACCGGTTGGCATCCCCTGCATTACTGTATCTAAATGTTACACAAATGGAGTAAAAACTAGGTAGGTGAAAATATTCTTGATTGTTAGCCATTCCCTTTATGTGCCATAAGTCACATGTAAAATGGGCAAGCAATGCACTATTATCAGTTATGTCGACAATCTCTTACATCAACTTAAACAACGTTCTGCTGTAGTTCCAGCTGTTCCGGTACCGGTACCAACATTTATTTCGATACTGACATATGCAGTAACATATTGTGTCATTTTCCATTCTATTATTTTGTCAACATTATTAAGGACAAGTGGTAGAAAATGAATTATTAATCTACTTGTTCATTTACTGTTAATATCTGCTTACTTTCTCTTTCAACATGTTCTATCTACACTTCTGTGAAAATGTAATAATCACTTATTCTTCTGTTGTTTGGATGCTTTACATTAGTTTTGGATGATACCACAAATGTGCGTAAAAAAACGATACCAAGTCGTTACAGGATCATACATTGGTCATATTCAAAGTCCTCATGTGTCCAGAGACATATTTCCTGAGTTTATCAACATAATATATATATTTTTTTAAACGAAAGATGTTGTGATGTATCGACTAGATACACTCCTGTACTTGGTATCATTACAGTGGATGTCAGGTGTAGATTCACCAATGGAGTTGGAATTGTGATGCCGGTGAGCTACGATGTGTAGTAAAGCATGTTTAGCTATTCCTCGCTACTTTATTTGTCGCCATGGAGGCGAGGATTAGTGATTTAGAAGTAGCTAAAACACTGACGATGGACGTTAGCCGCTAGCTAGCTAGCCATGTCTTAAATCACCTCTTCCTGAGGGCGTTTCAGTGTTATAACTTCACCTTTATCGTCAGTTTTTAAGCCAAAATGCGTCCTTTATCCCTTTTCTGTCTACACACTGTGTCTGCTTGTAAGTACTCTGTGATTGTGCGCTGCCGAACATGCTCCTCTGCTCGTAAACCAAAAATGACACAAAGTGACAACGACGGGGAGGGACTGGGGGGTGGTTGACTGGTACTTTTTAGAGGCGGTATAGTACCGAATATGATTAATTAGTATCGCGGTACTATACTAATACCGGTATACCGTACAACCCTATAATACAAGACAGCACACACTTACTGTTGAACCGTGTACAGTTTTACCAATCCTGCATATTGTCCCTTTTAACAAAGTCCTCTTTTTGCTGTTTTGATTTCTGACCGCTAGGATGACTACGTTTTAGAGGTACGGCATTTCCAGTGCCCCAGGTGGCCCAATCCTGACATGCCCGTCAGCAGCACCTTTGAGCTCATCGACGTCATCAGGAAAGAAGCGGCCCTCCGTGACGGACCGACCGTTGTCCACGATGAGTCAGTCTGATACTTTTATTTTTCAATCTGTCACCACATCAAGAAAGGAGATGTTGACAAATATTTTCTACCAAATTAGAGCTTTTGACTAAAAATGTTGACGTATTTAATGACAGTCCAACAAGTTTTCCGTCTTTGGGAAGTTTTATTCTTACATGTTTCTGCTTATAATGTGAATGTACCATACATTTTTCTACACCAGAATTATTATATTATTATTTTTTGTTCCGCCTCAGTTTTTGACACACAATTATTACTTGCTACATATTTCTCAGCTGATCAAAACCATTCCATATACAAATATCTATGGGAAAATGTCACAAGTGGGAAAAAACCCACAAATTGGGCAAATTCCAAACGGTTGAATGAAGTATGAAGGAAAGAAGGATTGTTTCATAAATACCATATTTTTCGGACTATAAGGCACACTTAAAATCCTTTAATTTTCTCAAAACTCGACAGTGCGCCTAATGTACGGAATAATTCTGGTTGTGCTTACCGACCTCAAATCTATTTTATTTGATACATGGTGTAATGATAAGTGTGAGAAGTAGCTGGCAATCACACATAAGAGATACGTGTAGACTGCAATATGATGGCAGCCACAAATAAAAGATGCGTGTAGACTGCAATATGACTCAAGTAAACAACACTAACATTTTATATGTTTCATTGAAAATATAGAACATTACACACGGTGCTCAAAAATCTATCAAAATATTTTAATACGACTTTGGTAAGCTATGAAGCCGCACCACTTGATGGATTGTACTGTGCTTCAACATAGGAGTATTATTATGGTGTGTGTATAAGGTAAGACATATTATCTGGCGTTTTGTTTCGAAATATTATGCAAAAGCAACTTTTCTTACCTTCTGGTACCTGCTGTATGACTTAAGTGTTATTATGACAATGACAATAAAGGAATTAATTGATTGATTGCTGATCTGTATTTGGGATCTGCATAAGTGCTGAAAATTTAAGCACTTCCGCCATTGTAGTCCGTGTCGACACCGTAGTCGATAAGCTTCTTCTTTTTCTCTATCTTCTTGTTATGGGACATTCATCCTCCGCTTTTGCCATTTCTAAAGTTTTGTAAAGTTCTTACTTAAATCTGTCAGTAAACTCGCCATGATAGCGCTAAAACATACCGGTGTAGTGAGTGTACATTATTCACCCAAGGTCCTTTAGTTATTAGAGAGTTCCGGTCGGACGGTTTTTCACGGGACACATTTAAGTATTTGTTTGAAGCTTTAGCAACTCTAAGTCATTTTCCCTAGTGTCTAAAAACATATGAAATTACAAATGTACAATTCTGTTTTTCTATATTTCTTTATCAGGTTCGGAGCGGTATCCGCCGGGTTGCTGTGTGCCCTCACTACACTGTCACAGCAACTTGAAAGTGAGGGAGTTGTCAATGTCTATCAAGTAGTCAAGATGATCAACCTCATGAGGCGAGGAGTATTCACAGACATGGTGAGTCGGACCCTCTGGCTTAGGGACGGAAAAGTCTGATCCTCATGATGTTGTCTCTCAGCTGGCTTCAGGATAACTAGCCGATTAGAACAAAGGTATCCTTAAAACATTGTGCACACCTAGCTTTGAAGAGAGGACCATAGGGGTGATCTTGAAGGACCAGTAACCATTAATATATTCCCAATCAAGTGTGGCCATTTTCACAATCAGATTTACAGTGGTACATCAGCTTTAGCCACCTGCTCAGTGGTCTTGTGGTTAGAGTGTCCGCCCTGAGATCGGTAGGTTGTAAATTCAAACCTCGGCCGAGTCATGCCAAAGACTATACGAATGGGACCCGTTACCTCCCTGCTTGGCACTCAGCATCAAGGGTTGGAATTGGGGGTTGAATCACCAAAATGATTCCCGAGCACAGCCACCGCTGCTGCTCACTCTTCCCCTCACCTCCCAGGGGGTGAACAAAGGGATGGGTCAAATGCAGAGGTTAATTTCACCACACCTAGTGTGTGTGTGTGTGTGTGTGTGTGACAATCATTGGTACTTTCATTTTTTAGTTCAGACAAATGTCCAAATCATACAAAACCAAACACAAATTCCCAATAAGAAATAATACATTTTATGGAGGATAATTATGGTATCGCATGCAGAAAACAGTGTGAAATTAAATTGATGAATGAAATGGATGAAAACATTTAATCACTTTTACCTTTTATTGAAAACTAAGGGGTGTAGCATGTAATTTCAGAGCCTCATACACAAGACTTCTGAAAGGCCCCTTATCTTACCCTAAACCAGTGGTTCTTAACCTTGTTGGAGGCACTGAACCCCACCAGTTTCATATGCGCATTCACCGAACCCTTCTTTAGTGAAAAATTAAATGTTGTTTTTTTTCAAATTCAAGACAAAGTTATATGTTTTTGGTAACACTTTAGTATGGGGAACATATTTTAAGTAACAAAGACTTAATTCAGAGTTATTTGGACATAGGGGAACATATTCTAAGTAATAAAGAGAGTTATTTGGTTAGGGTTAGGGTTAAAGGGTTAGGGTCAGGGTTAGAGGGTTAGGGTTATAATAAGGCCATACCTATAATAAGGCCATACTTAATAATGACTAGTTAAGAGCCAATATGTTACTAATTTGCATGTTAATAAGCAACTAATTAATGGTGAATATGTTCCCCATACTAAAGTGTTACCATGTTTTTTTACTGGTGCATAAAATGAACCGTGCACGAACATCACCTTGTTCAAACAACAAAACCAACACAGTGCAAAAACTCACAACAAACTACACACCTGCAAATCAGTCAGCTGTTGCCATATCCGTAATACGCCGATAGGGAGAAGTTTGTATTTACACGATGAGTTGGGTGTGTTTTCACCTCCGCCGAACCCCTGAGGCCGACTCGCCGAACCCCTAGGGTTTGATCGAACCCAGGTTAAGAACCACTGCCGTAAACCCATCGTCCACGTTTGCGTGTACTAAAACACGTGCAAACTTAATAACACACGCAAAGCCAATCCACTACACTTGTGCACAGTGGATTGCGTCTGTTAAGTGAGCAGAATAAGGAGCGCAATCCATTGTGCCTGTCTGTCTTAATGAATATGTAGAATATATGCTGATTATCAGAACGAATATGCAAATGTGTTATACAGCACACGCAATGTGATCTATCAATACTGATCACAGTTTTGCAAGCACTATTTTGTGTTTTATTTATTAAGTCTGAAAAGTACCACATTTTCCGGACAACAAGGCGCAGTTAAAATCTTGTGCGCCTTATAACTCGGTGCATCTAATGTAAGGAATACGTTTGGTTGAGCTTACCCGCCTTGAAGCTATTTTATTTGGTACATGGTGTAATGATAAGTGTGACACGGTTACGGAAAATGAGATGCAAAATAGTGTTGTGCGATACCAATGATTTTCTTTCTGATCTAAACGGATTGAAATTCAGGCTGTATCTGCGATACCGATCCCACACTTAGTGCAAATATACCTGATGTGTCTGGTTAAAATGTTACAAAAGTTGTGTATTTCAAGCGTTGCTGCTCTTGGGGAATCATCTTCAAATGATATCAAATCAAAGAACGAAACAAATGATGGCGTTATTCTGCACTGAATGTGTTTACTTATTTATATTCAACTGTGTGTTTAGTGTCTCCAAATAGCCTACAATGAAAGGATACATACCGTATTATAACTATAAGGTGCACTTAAAATCGTTTCATTTTCTCAAAAATCGACAGTGCGCCTTATAACCCGGTGCGCCAAATGTACGGAGTAATTCTGGTTGTGCTTACCGACTTCGAAGCAATTTTATTTGGTACATGGTGTAATGATAAGTGTGACCAGTAGATGGCAGTCACACATAAGAGATATGTGTAGACTGCAAGCTGATGCCAGTAAACAACATCAAAACTCTAAAGGTTCCATTGAAAATAAAGAACATTACACACGACACTCAAAAATCTGTCAAAATGTTTTAGTATGACTTTGAAGCCGCACCACTTAATGGATTGTCGGACTACTGTGGTGTGTGTATAAGGGCCTCAAAAAGGCACCCATTAGCAGACATATTATCTGGCGTTTTTGTTTCACAATATTATGCAAAACCAACTTTTCATACCTTCTGGTACCTGCTGATGTGTATTTGGGATCTGCATAAGTCCTGAAAATGTCCGCCACTGTAGTCCGTGCCGATTCCGTAGTTGATAAGCTTCTCATTTTTCTCTATCTTCTTGTTATGGGACATTCATCCTCCGCTGTTGCCATTTCTAATATAAAGTAGTGTAAAGTTCTAACTAATGTCTCCCTATGGAAGCGCTAAAAACTACCAGTGTAGTGAGTTTACATTATTCACCCAAGGAACTTTAGTTATTAGAGAGTTGAGGTCGGACGGTTTTTCACGGGACACATTTCCGGGCGTTGTTGTTGCACTAGTGAGCCACAGATGAGGAGATGCTGCTCCGTTATTGATTGAAGTAAAGTGTGAATGTTATTAAAACAGTTAGCGCCATTTTTTGACACTTCTTCCACTCCCGTCCTTGCACGCTACACCGCTACAACAAAGATGACGGGGAGAAGACGCTGTCGAAGGTGAGCCACGTACTGTAAATAAGACCGCCCACAAAACGGCGCATCCTGAAGCGACTGTCAGAAAGCGACTTGAAGATGATCTGTAAAACATCATCTATGCAACATTTTGACCAAAGAACCACCATTACATGTTATGTAGACCACAAGGAAGTGTTTTAAATTTAGAAAAAAATAATAATAACATGACCCCTTTAATGCGCCCTATAATCCGGTGCGCATTTTGTAAGAAAATAGACCTGACTAGACCCGCTCATCTGCAGTGCGCCTTAAAATCCGGTGCGCCCTATGGTCCAGAAAATACGGTACACTTAATGTTTTATGATACTAAGTGATTCATTTTAATTGCCAATAATGTTTTTAAATAAACAAATGACAGAGTGAATGAGTGAGCAGAGTACACTGCACTTGCCCATTACGTACTTAACTAGGCGGAAACAAGTATGTCCCACCAATCGTGTTTTCTTTAAAAGAGATCTCAAAGATTTAATTAGTTTACACTCTGTTCCTTTTGATGATATACAGTACATTATTCCAAATAACTTAAGTATCAAAAGTCTCAATATTTTGAGTATCGATCAGAACAACAAAAGTGAAACTTGTACAAAACTTTTTCCTATGCGACCACAGAAATATTTGTTATATGTTTACCTTTCATCTATCATCTCATCCTCTCAAGGGTGAAATGCATTTGGAAACTCTGTCATTCTTACCAGTTCTCTTTATTTCTTTTCTTTGACTACTACTTTGACTACTCACCAGGATCAGTATCAGTTCCTGTACCAAGCCCTCTTCAGCCTCGCCTGCACCAAGGAGATCACCTTCGGGCCTCTCGACAGGAAAGTTAACAGGACCTTGGCACCCTTGTCCGATTGGTCTGACAAGGCAGAGAGCAAGGGGTCACAAGTGTAAGCGGTACCCCAGGAGGCCCGAGCTGGACTGAGGGCACCCTGTGGATCCAAAGATCTTGCACCCACTCGACTCCTGGAGTGTTCAAAGGAGGCCTTTAAATAACTATTGTAGATAAGACAATTTGAGGCCTTTTTGCCAGACACTTGGTTAAACTGAATAAGCGGATTACTTTTTTAAACTGATAAAGAATTTGATATTTATTTTTTTCACCGTCTTCGTGTCCTCCGATTGAAGGGTTTGCACCTGCGTTTTTTGAGTTTTACACAAGGTACACTATTGTCTTGTGTTTTTTCACTATATAATGTCAATGTTACTGCCTATGCTGAACCCGAATCGTGGCTCCTCAAGTAGATTGTTTTAACATTCCACAACTTTGTTCCCTGCGAAGCCACCTGCTTCTGTGAAGGACATTGACAGTGGATTGAGGCGGTCAAACTGTTCTCCCCCTCAATGACTAAATGCTGTTTGACTACAGCAGGGATGAGCAACCCGTGGCTCTTGAGCCTCTTTGTTGTGTATTTCTGGAGTGGTGGTAATGTGCATTTTTACAAATTTCGACTGTCTGTTAAGTCATGCTTGAGTTTGACTGCCATTGGATACGCTCTAGGAAGGCAGGGTGTGTGTGCTGTGAGACGTCTGCAAAAAGAGAGAAGTCAACTTTTTGAGTGCGTGACCCCCGCAGTAAGCTAACCATGAATACATACCGAAAAAGAAACATTTCAGAAGAAAATAGAGTTTAATTCTGCATGGACGGATTCTTTTGTCTTCATCATTCAATCAATCAAAGTTTATTTATATAGCCCTAAATCACAAGTGTCTCAAAGGGCTGCACAAGCCACAACGACATTCTCGGCTCAGACCCCACATAAGAGCAAGAAAAAACTCAATCCAATGGGATACAATGAGAAACCTTGGAGGGGACCGCAGATGTGGGACTGGTGCAATGGACGTCGAGTGGATCTAGTTAATAGTGTGAAAGTCCAGTCCATAGTGGGGCCAGCAGGGGATCATCTTGAGAGGAGACAAGTCAGCAGCGCAGAGATGTCCCCGACTGATGCACAGATGAGTGGTCCACCCCGTGTCCCGACTTTGAACAGCTAGCGCTGCATCTGTGGTCACCTAATAACCTCTCCACGCAGGAGAGGGTGCAGAGCGGAAAAGAGATGGCAGATCAACTGGTCTAAAAGGGGGTCTATTTAAAGTCTGGCGCATACAAATTAGTTTTAAGATGGGATTCATTGTCATTGATGCTGCTTTGCCTGTGTGCTTGATATGTGGTGAGAAACAACAGTGAGTATTCGCAATTATCCAGGTTAATATATTATTGCATTGCGTTGAATCGGTCATTACTCGACTTTTGAAGTTGTCTTTGACAACCTTTTGCGTCTCATTCAAGCAGACTTCATCGGTTGATACTGAAAGACGATAGAACAGCACTCTCTCTCCTCGGACATCTGTGAAGGTATCCCGAACAATCCAGTTGTGATCGATTCAAAGAAAGAGAAGAAACATTTACGTTGAAAGACATCTTAAAAAGAAGTCCTGAAAAGTTGAAATTAGTTCCAAAGTAGGCCTACAGCAGGCTCAACCCGGTACCATAAACCTACTGACTAACAGTAAGTCATAAAAAAGGGCTACACAAAAAAATTGCTTTACACTATCAATTAATTTTTCTAAGTTTAACGAGCTGCATTACAAACAAACGCTGCCATTGAACTCAAAGAACCACTCTGACCTGTCATTGGCCGACACTTCCTCCTCACTCTCCCGTTCTCCAGCGAGGCCTAGCCATCCAAGGAGAGTTACCCACACTGCCCCGATTCCCGCTGTTGAAGACCAGCACCACCTGCAGTCATTCATCCCTTTGCAGGAGTGGCGATCACATTAGTTTTATTAAGTGTATTTATGTATGTATTTATTTGACCGGGACAGACTTCTAGCCACAGGCTAATTTGCAACCCTTGTCCCTGGTTAGGCTTTTAAAGAATAGTTGAGAAAAGTTTAAAACACATACAAAAGGATTAAGACAAGTACAAAAATAAAAACACATTGAACATAATTGGCCCCATTTGTGCATACTACACCCAGTTCTAGTGCTCACACTTCTGATTTTCCTTAAGCCACTTTTTCAGTTTTGTGGAGAAAAGTTCAATGTCCGACTGTGACTTTAACTCCAGTGGCAAAGAGTTCCACAGATGTGAGACCTTCACTGAGAACGCAGACTGACCCAGAGTGGTCGGGCACCTTTTCACTCTGCAGCTTCCACCAACTGCAGCTCGAGTCTGCACACCTTCACTACTGTATCTTTGTATTTCTTCACTCATCACATCAGGAGCTAATCCATTAAGACACTTAAAGGCCTACTGAAACCCACTACTACCGACCACGCAGTCTGATAGTTTTTATATCAATGATGAAATCTTAACATTGCAACACATGCCAATACGGCCGGGTTAACTTATAAAGTGCAATTTTAAATTTCCCGCTAAACTTCCGGTTGAAAACGTCTATGTATGATGACGTATGCGCGTGACGTCAATCGTTGAAACGGAAGTATTCGGACCCCATTGAATCCAATACAAAAAGCTCTGTTTTCATCTCAAAATTCCACAGTATTCTGGACATCTGTATTGGTGAATCTTTTGCAATTTGTTTAATGAACACTGAAGACTGCAAAGAAGAAAGTTGTAGGTGGGATCGGTGTATTAGCGGCGGACTACAGCAACATGAGATGGATAGCAGACGCGCTAGCCGCCGACCTCACCTTGACTTCCTCCGTCTCCGGGCCGCCGACCGCATCTATGATCGGCTGAAGTCTTTCGTCGCTCCGTCGATCGCTGGAACGCAGGTGAGCACGGGTGTTGATGAGCAGATGAGGGCTGGCGTAGGTGGATAGCTAATGTTTTTAGCATAGCTCTGTGAGGTCCCGTTGCTAAGTTAGCTTCAATGGCGTCGTTAGCAACAGCATTGTTAAGCTTCGCCAGCCTGGAAAGCATTAACCGTGTAGTTACATGTCCATGGTTTAGTAGTATTGTTGATTGTTTGTCTATCCTTCCAGTCAGGGGTTTATTTCTTTTGTTTCTATCTGCATTTAAGCACGATGCTATCACGTTAGCTCCGTAGCTAAAGAGCTTCGCCGATGTATAGTCGTGGAGATAAAAGTCACTGTGAATGTCCATTTCGCGTTCTCGACTCTCATTTTCAAGAGGATATAGTATCTGAGGTGGTTTAAAATACAAATCTGTGATCCACAATAGAAAAAGGAGAAAGTGTGAAATCCAATGAACCCTTGTACCTAAGTTACGGTCAGAGCAAAAAAAGATACGTCCTGCACTGCACTCTAGTCCTTCACTCTCACGTTCCTCATCCACAAATCTTTCATTCTCGCTCAAATTAATGGGGTAATCGTCGCTTTCTCGGTCCGAATCGCTCTCGCTGCATTGTAAACGATGGGGAAATGTGAGGAGCCTTTCAACTTGTGACGTCACGCTACTTCCGGTACAGGCAAGGCTTTTTTTATCAGCGACCAAAAGTTGCGAACTCTATCGTCGATGTTCTCTACTAAATCCTTTCAGCAAAAATATGGCAATATCGCAAAATGATCAAGTATGACACATAGAATGGATCTGCTATCCCTGTTTAAATAAAAACAATTCATTTCAGTAGGCCTTTAAAAATAGCTTTTAAAAATGAGAAATGTATCCATCCATCCATCCATCCATTTTCCTCCGCTAATCCGAGGCCGGCTTGCGGGGGCAGCAGCCTAAGCAGGGAAGCCCAGACTTCCCTCTCCCCAGCCACTTGGTCCAGCTCCTCCCGGGGGATCCCGAGGCGTTCCCAGGCCAGCTGGGAGACATAGTCTTCCCAACGTGTCCTGGGTCTTCCCCGTGGCCTCCTCCCATTTGGACGTGCCCTAAACACCTCCCTAGGGAGGTGTTCGGGTGGCATCCTGACCAGATGCCCGAACCAACTCATTTGGCTCCTCTCGATGTGGAGGAGCAGCGGCTTTAATTTGAGCTCCTCACGGATGTGCCCTTAACACCTCCCTAGGGAGGCGTTCGGGTGGCATCCTGACCAGATGCCCGAACCACCTCATTTGGCTCCTCTCGATGTGGAGGAGCAGCGGCTTTAATTTGAGCTCCTCCTGGATGGCAGAGCTTCTCACCCTATCTCTAAGAGAGAGACCCGCCACCCGGCGGAGGAAACTCATTACGGCTGCTTGTACCCGTGATCTTGTCCTTTCGGTCATAACCCAAAGCTCATGACCATAGGTGAGGATGGGAACGTAAATTGACCGGTAAATTGAGAGCTTTGCTTTCCGGCTCAGCTCCTTCTTCACCACAACGGATCAATACAGCGTCTGCATTACTGAAGACGCCACACCGATCCGCCTGTCGATCTTACGATTCGCTCTTCCCTCACTCGTGAACAAGACTCCGAGGTACTTGAACTCCTCCACTTGGGGCAAGATCTCTTCCCCAACCCTGAGATGGCACTTCGCCCTTTTCCGGGCGAGAACCATGGACTCGGACTTGGAGGTGCTGATTGTCATTCCAGTCGCTTCACACTCGGCTGCGAACCGATCCAGTGAGAGCTGAAGATCCTGGCCAGATGAAGCCATCAGGACCAAATCATCTGCAAAAAGCAGAGACCTAATCCTGCAGCCACCAAACTGGATCCCCTCAACGCCCTGACTGCACCTAGAAATTCTGTCCATAACAATTATGAACAGAATCGGTGACAAAGGGCAGCCGTGGCGGAGTCCAACCCTCACTGGAAACGGCTCCAACTTAGGTACCGGCAATGCGGACCAAGCTCTGACACTGATCATACAGGGACCGCCACAATCAGACAGTCCGTTACCCCATACTCTCTGAGCACTCCCCACAGGACAAATGCCTTCTCCAAGTCCACAAAGCACATGTAGACTGGTTGGGCAAACTCCCATGCACCCTCAAGGACCCTGCAGAGAGTATAGATACATTTATAAAATTATCAAAACTCATGTTATATTTTTGGGTGATATGGCAGTGATGATGCTTCATTGATTTTTGGTCAAATATATTTGGTGTGTGTTTATATAACAACAGCAGAGGCTTCACTACACATTCCGTGGCCTGTCCCCAGACCATGGCACAATTAATTTTCTTTGCATGCATTAATGTACTTTTAAATGAGCAAGCGTGCCATGTTTGGACTCAATGGATTATTTTCAGTCCGTGCATTATTTATTTCTAATCAGTAAGTACCCATTCAATCGTTTGTTTGAAAACGCAGAGGAAGAACGGCAGCAAGACCATTGAAGTTTGAAGAAAAACAATTAAGTGTCTAAATGTTTTTTTAAAACAGTGGGATTTCTCAAAATGTACCTAAAAGGCCCTGAACATGGTGTGTGTGTGAGGAAAACCACAATCTCAATTCTGAGCAGAAAAAATGCAAATTAACATGTTTTTCCATAATTGTTTAGCCTGACCTATTAAACCAGTAAATGCATTTCCTTTTTTCTGTGTTCTTCTGTTTTATCCGCTTACTTTACCTGAGTAAACCACACTCATGTTCAAATACTAAGGTTACAACACTTGTTGTGAACTTTATTTCTTTGTATAAGTCACCACCTGATTTTTAATATAAGAAAACACTGTATGTATGCACATATAAATATACTATTATCACAATAACGGCTCTTTGTTATTTTTCTTTTGTTATGTGTAAGTTCAAAGCAATAACATGATCCTGCTGAAATCAATATGTTTATATAAAAAACCCAAAACCGGGGTTTTGCTGTACCTCAGGAGGTATAACATCAAAAGCCGACATCAGTGAGTAAAGGATATCACCACAAGGGCTGAGGAACACTTTAGAAAACCACTGTCAGTAACTACAGTTCTTCGCTACATCTGTAAGTGCAAGTTAATGCAAAGCGAAAGCCATTTATCGACAACACCCACAAACCCCCGCAAAAATATTGCTACTACTCGGTCTTCCTTTTTTTCTCTTTCTATCCCCTCCTGCTCCGGCCCGGCTGCACCAAATGATAATATAAATACATTTAATAAAGTCAAATACAAATAAGGCAACAAAAGAAGTATCCTACACTTCTCTTTTGTAAAGTAAATCTACAAACCCCGTTTCCATATGAGTTGGGAAATTGTGTTAGATGTAAATATAAACGGAATACAATGATTTGCAAATCATTTTCAACCCATATTCAGTTGAATATGCTACAAAGACAACATATTTGATGTTCAAACTAAAAAACTTTTTTTTTTTGCAAATAATCATTAACTTTAGAATTTGATGCCAGGAACACGTGACAAAGAAGTTGGGAAAGGTGGCAATAAATACTGATAAAGTTGAGGAATGCTCATCAAACACTTATTTGGAACATCCCACAGGTGAACAGGCAAATTGGGAACAGGTGGGTGCCATGATTGGGTATAAAAGTAGATTCCATGAAATGCTCAGTCATTCACAAACAAGGATGGGGCGAGGGTCACCACTTTGTCAACAAATGCGTGAGCAAATTGTTGAACAGTTTAAGAAAAACCTTTCTCAACCAGCTTTTGCAAGGAATTTAGGGATTTCACCATCAACGGTCCGTAATATCATCAAAGGGTTCAGAGAATCTGGAGAAATCACTGCATGTAAGCAGCTAAGCCTGTGACCTTCGATCCCTCAGGCTGTACTGCATCAACAAGTGACATCAGTGTGTAAAGGATATCACCACATGGGCTCAGGAACACTTCATAAACCCACTGTCAGTAACTACAGTTGGTCGCTACATCTGTAAGTGCAAGTTAAAACTCTCCTATGCAAGGCAAAAACCGTTTATCAACAACACCCAGAAACGCCGTTGGCTTCGCTGGGCCTGAGCTCATCTAAGATGGACTGATACAAAGTGGAAAAGTGTTCTGTGGTCTGATGAGTCCACATTTCAAATTTTTTTTGGAAACTGTGGACGTCGTGTCCTCCGGACCAAAGAGGAAAAGAACCATCCGGATTGTTATAGGCGCAAAGTTGAAAAGCCAGCATCTGTGATGGTATGGGGGTGTATTAGTGCCCAAGACATGGGTAACTTACACATCTGTGAAGGCGCCATTAATGCTGAAAGGTACATACAGGTTTTGGAGCAACATATGTTGCCATCCAAGCAACGTTACCATGGACGCCCCTGCTTATTTCAGCAAGACACTGCCAAGCCACGTGTTACATCAACGTGGCTTCATAATAAAAGAGTGCGGGTACTAGACTGGCCTGCCTGTAGTCCAGACCTGTCTCCCATTGAAAATGTGTGGCGCATTATGAAGCCTAAAATACCACAACGGAGACCCCGGACTGTTGAACAACTTAAGCTGTACATCAAGCAAGAATGGGGAATAATTCCACCTGAGAAGCTTCAAAAATGTGTCTCCTCAGTTCCCAAACGTTTACTGAGTGTTGTTCAAAGGAAAGGCCATGTAACACAGTGGTGAACATGCCCTTTCCCAACTACTTTGGGACGTGTTGCAGCCATGAAATTCTAAGTTAATTATTATTTGCAAAAAAAAAATAAAGTTTATGAGTTTGAACATCAAATATGTTGTCTTTGTAGTGCATTCAATTGAATATGGGTTGAAAAGGATTTGCAAATCATTGTAATCCGTTTATATTTACATCTAACACAATTTCCCAACTCATATGGAAACGGGGTTTATACATCAATTATATGATTTGCCTGAGAAGCTGGACAGGACAAACAAAAAAATGAAAAAAAATGAAAATTTTTTTTTTTATCTTTCTGACTACAAGGGAAGCTGGTTGTTGTTGAAAACATGCCTTTTATGGAACTGCATACAAATAGAGAAAATAAAAGACTGCAGTGTTGTAAATAAAAACGATTAGTGTGTTGCTGCTGATTTGAAAGTGTATTCATTTGATGCAAATGGATATCATTTTGTTATTAGATTTACTTTTTTGGGGTATCATTTTTTTCATCAGATTGACATTATGACAGCAGGCCTCCTACCTGGTACATCAACCCTGGAACCACTCGGCCTGACCAGCAGGTACCGTCTCAAATCGAACGCATGAGGGCAGCAGTACTTCACCAAAAAAACACATTAATGTTATGGTTAGAAGATATTCAGTATTGTGCACTGAGGTTCATTGCTGATTAAACAATAGCGTTTTTATTAAGTCGTGTATAAAGGGCTGCAAGCTTTATGGATTTGTTTCATTAGAAAAAAGCTTTGATTTATAGTTTGTTCTTTTGATTAATTGTTTAATGAGTTTAATACTAATACACATTTCAGCATTTCCAATACATCAAAGGTGCCTGCTTTATAGTGGAGAATGCAACATTGAGTGTCCTATGAATGTATTTTTTTAAATTTATTGTTGTTTATTGAGTATTTCATAGTCATAATATACACAAATATCTCCATTGAGCAGTCTTGTGCTCAATGGCAATATTATTGTTATGTGTGCAGGAGGAGTTGATGGCACAGAACCACAAGGGGGCGGTATAGACATATGTGTATATATATATATATATATATATATATATATATATATATATATATATATATATATATATATATATATATATATATATATATATATATATATATATACATACATAAATACATAAATACATATATATATATATACATATATATATATATATATATATATATATATATATATATATATATATATATATATATATATATATATATATATATATATACAAATATTGTGGTTGATGGCACATAACCACAAGGGGGCGGTATAGCTCTATGTATATATATATATATATATATATATATATATATATATATATATATATATATATATATATATATATATATATATATATATATATTGCCATTGAGCACAAGACTGCTCAATGGAGATACGTATGTATATTATGTACTACATGTATGATGTGGAGCTGACTATGACATACTCAATAAACAACAACAAATTTTAAAAAAAATACGTCAGAGATCCGTATCCAAGCGGGAGGTCGAGAATCGAGGGAGGCAGTCCAAAGTCCAAAGGGTAAGTCGAGGCGCACAGCTCGATCACGGAAGACACGGGAAGCATATGAACAGGAGATTATGTTCTGGCCATGAATAGCAGGTTGAGCAGGCTTTTGAAGGTAGGACCTCTGATTAGCTCCAGGTGCGTCGATTGCCGGTGAATGATTGCAGCTGCCGGCTGCTGCAGGGCAGACACGCGCCCGGCGCCCCCCTGGAAGTGCGAGTCCAGAGGTGCAACCAGCAGAGCGCAAATAGGAGGGCGCATTGTAATACGCCCTGGCCGTGACAATTGTTATTTCCCAAAAAAGAAAAGACAATTGAATTAAGAAAATAAAATAAAATGTAATTAAATTAAACATATCTCAAAAGGGTAATGGGAAGAAGTATAAACTTTTTGAATCCCCCCCTTTTTTCCTCTGAACCCCATTTTATCAAATTCATCTGGATCCACATAACTCAATTTGCCCGGATCAATGTGCTTACGATTCTCAATATATCATCATAAGTAAGTCATATACACTACCGTTCAAACGTTTGGGGTCACCCAAACAATTTTGTGGAACAGCCTTTATTTCTAAGAACAAGAATAGACTGTCGAGTTTCAGATGAAAGTTCTATTTTTCTGGCCATTTTGAGCGTTTAATTGACCCCACAAATGTGATGCTCCAGAAACTCAATCTGCTCAAAGGAAGGTCAGTTTTGTAGCTTCTGTAACGAGCTAAACTGTTTTCAGATGTGTGAACATGATTGCACAAAGGTTTTCTAATCATCAATTAGTCTTCTGAGCCAATGAGCAAACACATTGTACCATTAGAACACTGGAGTGATAGTTGCTGGAAATGGGCCTCTATACACCTATGTAGATATTGCACCAAAAACCAGACATTTGCAGCTAGAATAGTCATTTACCACATTAGCAATGTATAGAGTGTATTTCTTTAAAGTTAAGACTAGTTTAAAGTTATCTTCATTGAAAAGTACTTTTCCTTCAAAAATAAGGACATTTCAATGTGACCCCAAACTTTTGAACGGTAGTGTAAGTCATTCATACTCCTATTCAAAATAAGCCTAGACCTCACTATACCGAACCAAAATAATAGATTTGTACAATTTCCTAAAATGCTCAATGTTTGAACAGTGTTTGAGTTCATCACTCTGTAGACATAAGTAAAAAATATTTAGGTGAAATGTTAATTTGTACATGTTATTGTCCTGGACTTCCCAATGCGCCTGAACCAGTGTTCATTTTGTGGACTGAAATGTTTGTCTGAGTTATCGTCAATTACTGTACCTATTTTCCACTGACTAAAATAGGACGATAACGAATCACAACAAATGCACGTTGACAAAAACAATGACGGAATTAATTGACGATTTAGTCGACGAATAAAAACAAGACGAAAATGGACAAATTCCCATTATATTTAATTTCGTCTTTAGGCGGGTGGCACCAGTTAGGAATATATCCAATCACGGTAGCATGCAGTCACGTTTTATTTGCACAGTTCAAAATGTCAAAAAAACGAGTAGGAAATGCAGAGCTTCTTTAATTGTCCGTATCTAACACCGATAATACATGCACACTTTTCTAATAGGTAAGCATACAAAACCCAAAACCAGTGAAGTTTGCACCTTGGTAAATAAAAACAGAATACAACGATTTGCAAATCCTTTTCAACTTATATTCAATTGAATAGAACTGAGAAACTTATTTCTTTTTTTTTTGTGCAAATAATCATTATCTTAGAATCTAATGGCAGCAACACATTGCAAAAAAGTTGTCACAGGGGCATTTTTACCACTGTGTTACATGGCCTTTCCTTTTAACAACCCTCAGTAAACGTTTGGGAACTGAGGAGACACATTTTTTAAGCTTATCAGGTGGGATTCTTTCCCATTCTTGCTTGATGTACAGCTTAAGTTGTTCAACAGTCCGGAGTCTCCGTTGTGGTATTTTAGGCTTCATAATGCGCCACACATTTTCAATGGGAGACAGGTCTGGACTACAGGCAGGCCAGTCTAGTACCCGCACTCTTTTACTATGAAGCCACTTTGTTGTAACACGTGGCTTGGCATTGTCTTGCTGAATGAAATAAGCAGGGGCGTCCATGATAATGGCAACATATGTTTCTCCAAAACCCGTATGTACCTTTCAGCATTAATGGTGTTTTCACAGATGTGTAAGTTACCCATGCCTTGGGCACTAATACACTTGCTTACTTGCAGTGATTGCTCCAGATTCTCTGAAACTTTTGATGAAATTACGGACCGTAGATGGTGAAATCCCTAAATTTCTTGCAATAGCTCGTTGAGAAACGTTGTTCTTAAACTGTTGGACAATTTGCTCATGCACTTGTTCACAAAGTGGTGACCCTCGCCCCATCCTTGTTTGTGAATGACTAAGCATTTCATAGAAGCTGCTTTTATACCCAATCATGGCACCCACATTTTCCCAATTAGCCTGTTCACCTGTGGGATGTTCCAAATAAGTGTTCGATGAGCATTCCTCAACTTCCTCTGTCTTTTTTGCCACTCGTGCCAGCTTTTTTGAAACATGTTGCAGGCATCAAATTCCAAATGAGTTAAATTTTGCAAAAAAATAACCAAGTTTTCCAGTTCGAACGTTAAATGTCTTGTCTTTGCAGTCTATTCAATTGAATATAGGTTGAAAAGGATTTGCAAATCGTTGAATTCTGTTTTTTATTTACTATTTACACAACGTGCCAACTTGACTGGTTTTGGGTTTTGTCATTTGTACCATTTTGTTCTGTAAACAAAATGTTCATGTCTCATGCAACACTATAGCTTATAATTTCACGTTTTTTTATGATGAACAGCGTGAGAAAACATCTGCAGTGTATCGCAGGAAGAAGTGTTGTTAAATATCCAAGGACGTGCTTGGATTGAATCCCATAATACGCTGCACCACACCCTCTTTCCCCCACTCCATTAGTACCCATTCATCAATACAGTAATAGTGCTGACTGGGTAAGATGCAAGGGGGGAGCTAAAAGAGGAAAAAATACTGTGTCGCTAAAATAAGCTCCGTCCTTGAGGTGCTGCTCTGACTACTAATGACTGCCATCATGCTTTTCTTGCATCCTTGCTCTGCTCCTTTTGTGCTCCATTGTGCAAAAAAAAAAAACATGTTATGTAACACCGCCAAGCACTTTCAAAATAAATTGACTGATTCCTTACGCCTTTAAAAACATGCAGAGAAACGGACTCCATTGCAATTATTTTCTTTCACCCACTTGATTCTTTAGTGATCGTGATAATTCATCATGGCCTAATCCAGGGGTGTCAAACGTACGGCCCACAAACAGCTTTTACCCGGCCCGCGAGATGGTTTTGCTAAGTATAAAAATTAGCTGACATTTTTCAATGAAAGAAACTGCTCTTCTAAATGCGTCCACTGGGTGTCGCAATAGCAATTATGTCACGATCGGGGGGTCGCAGCTTGCTGCGCGGTTGTTCTCCCAATGCAAAGGAACGGCTCCGGACGAAGGCGTAAGGTAGGAAGTGATTTATCTATCATAAATCATCCAATAAACAAAAACAACAAGGATGCGTGCAGAGCGCATGGGAAGTTAAGGAACTTATTACTTAGCTTAGGCAAAAGACAAGGAACACTAGAACTCAAAAACTCACGTGCCAAGTGCATGGAGCAAACACAATGAGAGCAGGACGAGTGACTGGCAAAGGCAACTTAAATAATGCCTCTGATTAGCGCTCGGGAAGCAGGTGAGCGGGCGAGCACTAATCAGAGACAGGTGCACACAAAGAGTGACCATGACAACCAAAACAAACTCACAGGAGCACAACAAATAACAAAAGGAGTCCAAAATTAACAGAAAACACAAAAACATGATCCGGACCATGGATCATGACAGTACCCCCTCCTCAAGGACAGATACCAGATGTCCATATGAAAACAAAAACAAAAAACAAGCAGGGTCAAAAGTCACGGGCGGGCGGAGGGAGGACTTGGAGGTGGGTCGCCAGGCCAAGTGTCCCCGAATCCACCGAGGCAAAGTCAAGTGGCGGCGGCGAGTGGAACGCCGCTGCAGCAAGCGAGGCGGGCGACCAGGGAATGGCCACATTCGTGGCCGACGGGGAGGTGGGCGCACTTGGCGAGGCGGACGACCAGGGAGCGGCCACATCCGTGGTCGACGAGGAGGTGGGCGTGTCGGCGCCGTCATGGCAGGCGTGGCAGCAGGCACCGGCGCCGTCATGGCAGGCGTGGCAGCAGGCACCACTGGCGAGTCTGGTGTGGTTGCAGGTACCACCGGCGAGTTTGGCGTGCTTGCAGGTACCACCGGCGTCTGGCGTGGTGCAGGTGCAGGCGCCTGCCGAGGTGCAGGCGTCTGCCGAGGTGCAGGCGTCTGCCGAGGTGCAGGTGCAGGCGTCTGGCGAGGAGCAGGTGCAGGCGTCTGGCGAGGAGCAGGTGCAGGCGTCTGGCGAGGAGCAGGTGCAGGCGTCTGGCGAGGAGCAGGTGCAGGCGTCAGCCGAGGAGCAGGTGCAGGCGTCAGCCGAGGAGCAGGTGCAGGCGTCAGCCGAGGAGCAGGTGCAGGCGTCAGCCGAGGAGCAGGTGCAGGCGTCAGCCGAGGAGCAGGTGCAGGCGTCAGCCGAGGAGCAGGTGCAGGCGTCTGCCGAGGAGCAGGTGCAGGCGTCTGCCGAGGAGCAGGTGCAGGTCTGGGAACCAGCCGAGGTGCAGGTGCAGGTCTGGGAACCAGCCGAGGTGCAGGTACTGGTCTGGGAACCAGCCGAGGTGCAGGTACTGGTCTGGGAACCAGCCGAGGTGCAGGTACTGGTCTGGGAACCAGCCGAGGTGCAGGTACTGGTCTGGGAACCAGCCGAGGTGCAGGTACTGGTGTGGGAACCAGCCGAGGTGCAGGTACTGGTGTGGGAACCAGCCGAGGTGCAGGTACTGGTGTGGGAACCAGCCGAGGTGCAGGTACTGGTGTGGGAACCAGCCGAGGTGCAGGTACTGGTGTGGGAACCAGCCGTGGAGCAGGTGCTGGTGTGGAAACCAGACTTGGAGGTACTGGTCGTGACTTTGGCGGAGGTGGCCTGGCAGGAGGTTGCGGCTTGGCATGCCGACGGACTGGTGGTGGAGGACGGGCTGGAGGTTGCGGCTTGGCAGGCCGAAGGACAGGTGGCGGCGGCCGGGATGGAGGTTGCTGCCTGGCTGGGCGCAGCCGAGCAGCCCCACCAGCACAGCTCCCGGCCCCAGCCCCCCCCTCAAGGGGCGGATACCAGACGCGCTGCTTGCGGTCTGGAACAGTCTTTACGGGTGGGTGGCGGGAAGTCAGGAGGGGGGCAAAATCCTCCCCTCTAAATTGTCCAAAATGTCTTTTCCCACCCCCCACCTGAGGTCTTTTGGGAGGATGAGAGGAAAAAGTCACTGACGTGGACGGGGCTAGAGTCCTAGGGGGCGGAGCTTGGCACTCAGAAGGAGACTGTGGCTGACATCTAAATTTCAAAAGAATGTCCTGACAAGGTATAATTTTAGAATTAAAGTCTTTAGGAGGTTGTTGACGCAAGGAGACAGAATTCAGAAAAAAAAAATTCTGGGCCATGACGTCATCAGCCGTGGACGGAGTGACGTCATCGGGGGAAGGATACTGGGCTGCCTGCAACTTGCTTCGGTCCGGGGGAGGAGCTTGCGGGAGTGACGCGTTCTGACGGCGAGGCGAAGCCCTTCTGGACGGCTTCCGCCTTTGCCTGCGCGTCCGGTCCTGCTGTGTAGCGGCGATGTCTTCGGACCAGAGGGAGTCGATGGGGATAAGGGAGCCTCCAGGTCCCACATAAGGTTCGACCTCTCCTCCGTCGAATAGCGAAGCGTCTCCACTTCCATCGCTCGCAACACCATGCGCGTACCTTCATCCATCTCACTCTGGTCTGTTTGCGGGAGAACGGATGCTGCTCTCATTCTGTCACGATCGGGGGGTCGCAGCTTGCTGCGCGGTTGTTCTCCCAATGCAAAGGAACGGCTCCGGACGAAGGCGTAAGGTAGGAAGTGATTTATCTATCATAAATCATCCAATAAACAAAAACAACAAGGATGCGTGCAGAGCGCACGGGAAGTTAAGGAACTTATTACTTAGCTTAGGCAAAAGACAAGGAACACTAGAACTCAAAAACTCACGTGACAAGTGCATGGAGCAAACACAATGAGAGCAGGACGAGTGACTGGCAAAGGCAACTTAAATAATGCCTCTGATTAGCGCTCGGGAAGCAGGTGAGCGGGCGAGCACTAATCAGAGACAGGTGCACACAAAGAGTGACCATGACAACCAAAACAAACTCACAGGAGCACAACAAATAACAAAAGGAGTCCAAAATTAACAGAAAACACAAAAACATGATCCGGACCATGGATCATGACAAATTATTCGTATCCCCTGCCGCAGGAGTGCGCATGACTTCAGAGGGGGTGGAGCTATGTGCCCGGTTAAGATACGGCAGTGTTTTTCAACCACTGTGCCGTGGGAAATTATGCAACTTCACCTAATTGGTCCAAAAAATATTTTTTGCAAATCAATAATTATAATCTGCAAATAAGGTGCCGTTGCTTAGTGTCTGTGTGTTACGGCGCACGTGCAGTCTGCTTCTCCCTCCTCTTCGGGAGCACCTAGAAGCTCCGCTGTGAGCTCCACAGGACACGCCCCCACGCTTGCCGCGCAGACCGCGCCCACGCGTCGCCGCAGCCCTAGACAATCAGCAATCTGCGCACCTGGGCCTGATGAGAGGGAGCTGAATAAAGGACCAGTGGACCCAAGGATCCTGGCGGGAACTTAGTTCTCAATAGTGGACCGTAAGCCTACTTTCGCTTTATGCTCTGTCTTTCCCTGCATTTTCCCTCCGTGCCTGACGTCCTTGTTTGTTCCCCCCTAAGTTCCTTCCCGAGTCTTAGCCCTCGGAGATCCTCCGAGTTTTGCCTTCCTCGATCCTCGACCCTCGCTCTGGACACGGACCTTGTCTCTTCTCTCCTGCCCTGGATCATCTGCCTGCCCCACGGACTGCCCTGTTCATTCGCTCTCGACAACACTTGGTAACACACACTTCAGTTAACCTTACACATTGCCTCACACACACACACTCTTGGGTTTTCACACACACACCATTCTATAGTTTATTTGGTTAGTATTGTTTAGTTTGTTATATATATATATATATATATATATATACATATATATATATATATATATATATATATATATATATATATATATATATATATATATACATATATATATATATATATATATATATATATATATATATATATATATATATATATATATATATATATATATATATATATAAAAAATAAATAATCTTTGAACAAACTACCCCCTGGCGTCTGAGCCGTCATCTCCCTCTGAAAACATAACACTGTGCTGTGTAAAACTCGGCAGGGTAACCATGTAATACTCCATGTCAGTAGGTGGCAGCAGGTAGTTCAATCAATCAATCAATTTCCTTTATTTAACCAGGTAAAGACTCATTGAGATTAAAATCTCTTTTTCAAGAGCGACCTGACAAAGAGGGCGGCACAAACAACGTTGCAATAATGATTACAACAAGACAATACAACAGAACAACAGCAGTCATACCACAACAGGTCAAAAATTATTTAAAACGTTTAGTAATGATTCAATTTAAAAGCAAGTACATTTCCCAAGAGAACTGGTTTCTCGATCTTTTAAACGTTTTAAAAGTTTTTAGTTAATTGCTTTGTAAAAGTCGGAGTGTGTCGGGTGAGACAAGGATGGTTTGTTGTGATTCCAATATGCAGACCACAGCGGGAGGCAGTGTGCAGGTAAAAAAGGTATGTAATGCTTAAACCAAAAATGAACAAAAGGGAAAGGAAAAGGCAAAGGCTATGTAGCCAGTTCAGTTTTACTTAACTGGCTACAAAGTAAACAGAAAACAGAATGCTGGACGACAGCAAAAACTTACGGTGTCCACAATGTACATTCGTACATGGCACGACAATCAACAATGTCCACACAAATTGGGTTGAGTTTTTTCTTGCCCTAATGTGGGATCTGAGCCGAGGATAAATAAACTTTAATTGATTGAATCAAAAAAATATATATATTTTTTAAATCCCCCACACACTCGAACCTTTTCAAAAACATGCTTTGCTTAAAATTGTGGTCATGAGTTTTTTCCCCTCAATATGTGTACTAAATTTGGTGCTGACTCAAAAAAAAAAAAACAAAAAAAAAAGTGTTGTTCAGCTGGGCTATGTAAAAATTAAAAAAAGTCCATCTGATTTACAGTGATGTATTTTTCAGTCAAATAATAGCCCGTATAACACTGTAGTGTGCAGTAGTTTATGAGTAGCAGAAGTCCTCCAAATGACAGCATGAAGACATAATGTCCATGGAGACAATCTGGACTAGATTAGTGAGTCCTGAGAGGCTCAAAATGTGCAGCAAAAACTTAAAACTTTTAGAGTTCCTGTGAGAGGAGAGAATGTTGACTTTTCCAAAGGCTGCAGCTGCCGTGTTTGCGCCACCTGCTGACTTTCTGCGTCGCAGCTGTGACTGTCAACTGTTACTGCACGCTATAAAGCATCACAGTCATTCACACAAAGAGTGTTAGTGGTGCAGTACTTGTGATGACAAAGTACAGTACTTACATATATGTCAATATAATCAGCGTTGTAAACAATTTTTGCGTGAGAAAGTTTTCACTGGAAGCATCCTGGTGCACTTGGGACTTCCCACACAGTCGTCCCTTATGGGGCTCACTAAGTGCTCTCACATGAAATACTTGGACTTCATTGCATGATAATATTTACTGCGCCAAGCCCCGTCACCGTGGTAACAATAATAATGGTTTATTTTCAACATGCATAGTATGTCACATGTTTACACTTGGTACACAAGGACAAGAACAAGAAAGTTTGATCATATTACGCCTATACTGTATATACCTTTATATACATATATACACTACCGTTCAAAAGTTTGGGGTCACCCAAACAATTTTGTGGAATAGCCTTCATTTCTAAGAACAAGAATAGACTGTCGAGTTTCAGATGAAAGTTCTCTTTTTCTGGCCATTTTGAGCGTTTAATGACCCCACAAATGTGATGCTCCAGAAACTCAATCTGCTCAAAGGAAGGTCAGTTTTGTAGCTTCTGTAACGAGCTAAACTGTTTTCAGATGTGTGAACATGATTGCGCAAGGGTTTTCTAATCATCAATTAGCCTTCTGAGCCAATGAGCAAACACATTGTACCATTAGAACACTGGAGTGATAGTTGCTGGAAATGGGCCTCTATACACCTATGTAGATATTGCACCAAAAACCAGACATTTACAGCTAGAATAGTCATTTACCACATTAGCAATGTATAGAGTGTATTTCTTTAAAGTTAAGACTAGTTTAAAGTTATCTTCATTGAAAAGTACAGTGCTTTTCCTTCAAAAATAAGGACATTTCAATGTGACCCCAAACTTTTGAACGGTAGTGTACCTATATGTATATCATCTCTATGTGGTCTTCATTGACTTTAGTAAAGCTTTCAACAAGGTTTCAAGGCAAGGATTGTGGCAAGGTCTCAAGAAGTACGGATGTACGGACAAGTTGGTTGACCTTATTGAGGCGCTTCATACGGACATGCAGGCAAATGGTGGATCTGTCTCAAAGGACTTCCCAGTCAGCAATGGAGTGAAGCAGGGCTGTGTTCTAGCACCAACCCTGTTCTCACTCTACCTATCAGCCATGCTTGAGGTTGCTTTCAAGGACACATCAAAGGGGGTCTACATCCGGACAAGAACAGATGCAGATCTGTTCAAGGTTGCTCACCTTTCGAGCAAAGAGCAAGACAACAGTAGAGGTTGTGAGAGAATTGCTGTTTGCGGACGACAGTGCTATAGTTGCGCACAATGTAGAGGACATACAAGATCTTGTGAACAAGTTTGCAGCAACAGCTAGTCAGTTCAGCCTCAAAATAAACATCAAGAAGACCAAATGCTTGTACCAGCCACCCAAGTATGAGCCCACATCCTCCCTACCAGGGGAGGTCTGTGTCATGGGAGAACCACTTTTGCAATGCCGGACATTCAAGTACCTCGGAAGCACAGTGACAAAAAATGCCAAGCTTGATGATGACATCAAACTGAGGATGGGGAGAGCGTGTGCTGTGTTTGAGAAATTAAGGGAAAGACTCTGGAAAAACAGGCATGTCTCTATTTGCGTCAAGTGCAAGGTGTACAGAGCAACTGTGCTAGCTACACTTTTGTACGGTGCTGAAACTTGGACCCTCTACAGGTTGCAAGTCAGAAAACTTCACGCCGAGAATGAGTCACGAGAGAATGAGTCACGAGCGGCTCCCTTGGCATCTGCTCTACTCACAGCTGGAGGAAGGGAAACGAAACCGAGGGAGGCCAAGGCTACGGTACAAGGACACTGTTAAACGGATTTTGAGGGAACTGAAGATCGACGCTGCAACCTGGCAGCTGAAGGCAAAAGACCGGGCTGAGTGGAAGACTATGATCCGACCGAAATGAAACAGTCATTGTTGCGCCCGACAGACTGATATGACGACCTATATATATACCTATACTGGCTCACCTGCGCTGACTTCCTGTGCACTTAAGATGTGACTTAAAGGTTTTACTACTTACGTATAAAATACTAAAGAGTCTAGCTCCATCCTATCTTGCCGATTGGATTGTACCATATATAAGAAATCTGCGTTCAAAAAACTCGGACTTATTAGTGATTCCCAGAGCCCTAAAAAGTCTGCGGGCTATAAAGTGTTTTCTATTCGGGCTCCAGTACTCTGGAATGTTCTACCAATAACAGTTAGAAATGCTACCTCAGTAGAAGTATTTAATTCCCATCTTAAAACTAATTTGTATACTCTAGCCTTTAAATAGACCCCCCCTTTTAGACCAGTTGAACTGCTGTCTCTTTTCTGCTCTGCCCCCCTCTCCTTCGTGGAGAGGTTATCAGGTGACCACAGATGAAGCACTAGCTGTTTAAAGTCGGTACCCGGGGTGGACCACTCATCTGTGCATCAGTTGGGGACGTCTCTGCGCTGCTGACTTCACTCAAGATGATCTCTCTGGCCCCACTATGGACTGGACTCTCACACTATTATGTTAGAGCCACTATGGACTGGACTCTCACACTATTATGTTAGATCCACTATGGACTGGACTCTCACACTATTATGTTAGAGCCACTATGGACTGGACTCTCACACTATTATGTTAGAGCCACTATGGACTGGACTCTCACACTATTATGTTAGATCCACTATGGACTGGACTCTCACACTATTATGTTAGAGCCACTATGGACTGGACTCTCACACTATTATGTTAGATCCACTATGGACTGGACTCTCACACTATTATGTTAGATCCACTATGGACTGGACTCTCACACTATTATGTTAGAGCCACTATGGACTGGACTCTCACACTATTATGTTAGATCCACTATGGACTGGACTCTCACACTATTATGTTAGATACGCTTTGGACTGGACTCTCACTATTATGTTAGATCCACTATGGACTACACTCTCACACTGTTATGTTAGATCCACTATGGACTGGACTCTCAATATTATGTTAGATCCACTATGGACTGGACTCTCAATATTATGTTAGATCCACAATGGACTGGACTCTCACTATTGTGTTAGATCCGCTATGGACTGGACTCTCACAATATTATGTTAGATCCACTATGGACTGGACTCTCACACTATTATGTTAGAGCCACTATGGACTGGACTCTCACACTATTATGTTAAATCCACTATGGACTGGACTCTCACACTATTATGTTAGATCCACTATGGACTGGACTCTCACACTATTATGTTAGAGCCACTATGGACTGGACTCTCACACTATTATGTTAGATCCACTATGGACTGGACTCTCACACTATTATGTTAGATACGCTTTGGACTGGACTCTCACTATTATGTTAGATCCACTATGGACTACACTCTCACACTGTTATGTTAGATCCACTATGGACTGGACTCTCAATATTATGTTAGATCCACTATGGACTGGACTCTCAATATTATGTTAGATCCACTATGGACTGGACTCTCAATATTATGTTAGATCCACAATGGACTGGACTCTCACTATTGTGTTAGATCCGCTATGGACTGGACTCTCACAATATTATGTTAGATCCACTATGGACTGGACTCTCACACTATTATGTTAGATCCACTATGGACTAGACTCTCAATATTATGTTAGATCCACTATGGACTGGACTCTCACTATTATGTTAGATCCGCTATGGACTGGACTCTCACAATATTATGTTAGATCCACTATGGACTGGACTCTCACACTATTATGTTGGATCAACTATGGACTGAACTCTCACACTGTTATGTTAGATCCACTATGGACTGGACTCTCGCTATTATGTTAGATCCACTATGGACTGGACTCCCACACTATTATGTTAGATCCACTATGGACTGGACTCTCACACTATTATGTTAGATCCACTATGGACTGGACTCTCACTATTATGTTAGATCCGCTATGGACTGGACTCTCACAATATTATGTTAGATCCACTATGGACTGGACTCTCACTATTATGTTAGATCCGCTATGGACTGGACTCTCACACTATTATGTTAGATCCACTATGGACTGAACTCTCACACTGTTATGTTAGATCCACTATGGACTGGACTCTCACACTATTATGTTAGATCCACTATGGACTGGACTCTCACTATTATGTTAGATCCACTATGGACTGGACTCTCACACTATTATGTTAGATCCACTATGGACTGAACTCTCACACTGTTATGTTAGATCCACTATGGACTGGACTCTCACACTATTATGTTAGATCCACTATGGACTGGACTCTCACTATTATGTTAGATCCACTATGGACTGGACTCTCACACTATTATGTTAGATCCACTATGGACTGAACTCTCACACTGTTATGTTAGATCCACTATGGACTGGACTCTCACACTATTATGTTAGATCCACTATAAACTGGACTCTCACTATTATGTTAGATCCACTATGGACTGGACTCTCACTATTATGCTAGATCCACTATGGACTGGACTCCCACACTATTATGTTAGATCCACTATGGACTGGACTCTCGCTATTATGTTAGATCAACTATGGACTGGACTCCCACACCATTATGTTAGATCCACTATGGACTGGACTCCCACACTATTATGTTAGATCCACTATGGACTGGACTCTCGCTATTATGTTAGATCCACTATGGACTGGACTCCCACACTATTATGTTAGATCCACTATGGACTGGACTCTCACACTATTATGTTAGATCCACTATGGACTGGACTCTCACACTATTATGTTAGATCCACTATGGACTGGACTCTCACACTATTATGTTAGATCCACTATGGACTGGACTCCCACACTATTATGTTAGATCCACTATGGACTGGACTCTCACACTATTATGTTAGATCCACTATGGACTGGACTCTCGCTATTATGTTAGATCCACTATGGACTGGACTCCCACACTATTATGTTGGATCCACTATGGACTGGACTCCCACACTATTATGTTAGATCCACTATGGACTGGACTCTCACACTATTATGTTAGATCCACTATGGACTGGACTCTCACACTATTATGTTAGATCCACTATGGACTGGACTCTCGCTATTATGTTAGATCCACTATGGACTGGACTCCCACACTATTATGTTGGATCCACTATGGACTGGACTCCCACACTATTATGTTAGATCCACTATGGACTGGACTCTCACACTATTATGTTAGATCCACTATGGACTGGACTCTCGCTATTATGTTAGATCCACTATGGACTGGACTCCCACACTATTATGTTAGATCCACTATGGACTGGACTCCCACACTATTATGTTAGATCCACTATGGACTGGACTCTCGCTATTATGTTAGATCCACTATGGACTGGACTCCCACACTATTATGTTAGATCCACTATGGACTGGACTCTCACACTATTATGTTAGATCCACTATGGACTGGACTCTCACACTATTATGTTAGATCCACTATGGACTGGACTCTCACACTATTATGTTAGATCCACTATGGACTGGACTCCCACACTATTATGTTAGATCCACTATGGACTGGACTCTCACACTATTATGTTAGATCCACTATGAACTGGACTCTCACACTATTATGTTAGATCCACTATGGACTGGACTCCCACACTATTATGTTGGATCCACTATGGACTGGACTCCCACACTATTATGTTAGATCCACTATGGACTGGACTCTCACACTATTATGTTAGATCCACTATGGACTGGACTCCCACACTATTATGTTAGATCCACTATGGACTGGACTCTCACACTATTAAGTAGATCCACTCGATGTCCATTGCACTGGTCGCCCAGGGGAGTGGGGGAGTCCCCACATCTGCGGTCCCCTCCAAGGTTTCTCATTGTATCCCATTGGGTTGAGTTTTTCCTTGCCCTGATGTGGGATCTGAGCCGAGGATGTCGTTGTGGCTTGTGCAGCCCTTTGAGACACTCGTGATTTAGGGCTATATAAATAAACTTTGATTGATTGACTTGCCAAAAAACAGTATGAAGAAGCAGAGCTTGTTTATTTTGTAGTGTGGTATGTTTTATTTGTTACGGACATGCTTAAAAGTGACATCACATGTTTACATTAGCACAATTAACAATGGTCGAAAAGGCGTGGGACCAAGCAGAGCCTTTTTATTTTTTGGTATGGTTTATTTATTTGTTTTTGACGACCATGACAGGTTACATGTAGGAAGATGACATGTTTACATTTGCACAACTCCACAAGTCCAAAAAGGTGTAGGAAGAAGCAGAGCCTATTAATGTTGTGGTATGATGTATTTGTTGCAGACATGCATAACAGGTGACATATATTGTACGAAGAACACACGTTCATTTCCACAGTTCACGACGAAGCAGAGCTTATCTATTTCATAATATGATTTATTTGTTTCAGATATACTTCAATGTGATGTGTTTACATTTGCACAATTTAACATGTTCGAAAAGGAGTAGGAAGAAAAATCAGGGCTGTACCTTGCGACAAATTTACTTGAAAAAAAAAAAAATATATATATATATCGCACACATGGGATCTATATGTATCATATATATATTTCATCCCTTTTATTGCGTTTGCTCTTAAAATAAATCCATCCAAATTTGATCATTTTAGAGTAAAATATTCACCCATCTTTATAGCATGTTTGAAATCATCTTAAACCATAACCAAATGGACAAGTGTCACTGATCACTCTGTGCGTCCCTCCATCCTGCGCCATCCTCAGAGCTCACCGACTCAGTTTTCCAGTTGTTGACAAGAACATACAGCCATGGAAGCACATTTAATTTATTTTTTTAAACAGACGCAACACAAAACAGTGAAAGATTCAAAAGAACTGCCGTCACGGCCGGCGAATTGCCGCTGCTAGTCTGCTAATTCAGTAATGTTAAATGTTTTTTGTTTTTTTTAGAAGTTGGGAGATTATATTAGACTTTTCTTATACAATTGTCAGGGCTTTTTATTTTTTTCTTAGCTCAAAACACCTCTTAAGTTGGGATCGTATTATGCAAAACCTACTTTTCTTACTTGTTGGTACCTGTTTTTGTGTATTTTGGATCCCCATCTGTCCCCAAAATTGAAAACAAGGTATGGTGGAGATATTTAGTTATGTCAATGGATATTTCCATTTATGGGTTAGTTTATGGTCCACACTACACTATATTGCCAAAATTATTTGGCCACCTGCCTTGACTCACATATGAACTTGAAGTGCCATCCCATTCCTAACCCATAGGGTTCAATATGATGTGGGTCCACCTTTTGCAGCTATTACAGCTTCAACTATTCTGGGATGGCTGTCCACAAGGTTGTGGAGTGTGTTTATAGGAATTTTCCACCATTCTTCCAAAAGCGCATTGGTGAGGTCACACACTGATGTTGGTGGAGAAGGCCTGGCTCTCAGTCTCTGTTCTAATTCATCCCAAAGGTGTTCTATCGGGTTCAGGTCAGGACTCTGTGCAGGCCAGTCAAGTTCATCCACACCAGACTCTGTCATCCATTTCTTTATGGACCTTTCTTTGTGCACTGGTGCACAGTCATGTTGGAAGAGGAAGGGGCCCGCTCCAAACTGTTCCCACAAGGTTGGGAGCATGGAATTGTCCAAAATGTTTTGGTATCCTGGAGCATTCAAAGTTCCTTTCACTGAAACTATGGGCCAAGCCCAACTTGTGAAAAACAACCCCACACCATAATTCCTCCTCCACCAAATTTCACACTCGACACTCGGGCGGCATGGCGTAGTGGGTAGAGCAGCCGTGCCAGAATCCTGAGGGTTGCAGGTTCGCTCCCTGCCCCTTACCATCCAAATCGCTGCCGTTGTGTCCTTGGGCACTTCACCCTTCCCCCCGGTGCCGCTCACACCGGTGAATGAATGATGAATGATAGGTGGTGGTCGGAGGGGCCGTAGGTGCAAACTGGCAGCCACGCTTCCGTCAGTCTACCCCAGGGCAGCTGTGGCTATGAAAGTAGCTTACCACCACTAGGTGTGAATGAATAATGGGTTCTCACTTCTCTGTGAAGATAGAAAAGCGCTATATAAATCTAATCCATTATTATTATTATTATAATACAGTCCGAAATGTAACTTTGTCCTGGCAACCTCCAAACCCAGACTGGTCCATCAGATTGCCAGATGGAAAAGTGTGATTCTTTACTCCAGTGAACGCGTCTCCACTGCTCTAGAGTCCAGTGGTGACGTGCTTTACGCCACCGCATCCGACGCTTTGCATTGGACTTGGTGATGTATGGCTTAGATGCAGCTGCTCGGCCATGGAAACTTGTGAGCATGAAGCTCTCTGCGAACTGTACGTGGGCTAATTGGAAGGTCACGTGAAGTTTGGAGCTCTGTAGCAACTGACTGTGCAGAAAATCGGCGACCTCTTTGCACTATGCGCTTCAGCATCCGCTGACCCCTCTGTTAGTTTACGTGGCCTACCACTTGGTGGCTGAGTTGCTGTTGTTCCCAAACTCTTCCATTTTCTTATAATAAAGCCGACAGTTGACTTTGGAATATTTAGGAGCGAGGAATTTTCACGACTGGATTTGTTGCACAGGTGGCATCCTATGACAGTTCCACGCTGGAAATCACTGAGAGCGGCCCATTCTTTCACAAATGTTTGTAGAAACAGTCTCCATGCCTAAGTGCTTGATTTTATACACCTGTGGCCGGGCCAAGTGATTAGGACACCTGATTCTGATCATTTGGATGGGTGGCTAAATACTTTTGGTAATATAGTGTATATCTGGATATGATTTTTAGTCCATATTTAATAATAATAATAATAATGGATTAGATTTATATAGCGCTTTTCTAGACACTCAAAGCGCTTCACAGAGAAGTGAGAACCCATCATTCATTTTTACAACTCATTCATTCATCATTCATTCTCCGGTGTGAGCGGCACCGGGGGCAAGGGTGAAGTGTCCTGCCCAAGGACACAACGGCAGCGATTTTTGGATGGTAAGAGGCGGGGAGCGAACCTGCAACCCTCAGGTTTCTGGCAAGGCCGCTCTACCCACTACGCCAAGCCGCCCCTATTTGCCAAGTTTAGTCGTGTGTGGCCCTGCCAAAGACTTTCATGTTGTTTACCCTGGGTGACTGTTTCGTTTTGTCTGCTCTGCGCTATGCTAGCGTCTTAGTATTTGTATTTTTGCTTAGCCTTGTGAAATTAAAATGGATTCTTACCCGCACTCCGCTCCTGTCGAATGCGTGAGAACACAACCATTCATTCATTGGCGGTCACTAGAACGAGTATGACGATCCTCCTGGTAGGGGTGTATCCCTTTTATGGAGGATGCCTGTGCGGGATTTTGTTTAACGTGGGGAGACTGGTGCACAGACAGTCACCACACGATCCTTGACAGAATCGGGTCAGGGTCCAGTGGCATGGAATCCAAGACGACTGGGGACCCTTTTCTGCTGCAGCCTTCTTCCGCCATCGCAGCCATTGTGGTAGTTCTTAAATCTACCGTCTTCCGCCTCCTCCGCCGTTGCAGCTATGCAACCATAACAGCTATGCGACCCCAAGCACGCAACAAATTACATTTTAAGAGCTGAAAAAAAACATACTCTGCTGTAACAAACATTAAATAAAACACTTTGCTTTCAGTCCTGATTGTATTTTGTACCTATATTGTCTGCACAAGCCGTAGGTGTACACATTGAAACATGAACTATTTATGCAGGCACTTGTGTTTATTCACAAACTTAACAAAAGAAACCTTGCCTGTAACACTGTAAGTGCTGTCTGAGCACTTAAAGCTCTAAAGTAGTTTTCTCCGGTGTCAAAATTCAGAGGACTCAGGGTTGTTTGTGCTGGTTTTTTCAGCTCCATTTTTGTTTTCACCTTTGTCTGGAGGCGGGTCGTCTTCGGGTTTGTACCTTCTTCTTCGGCGCTTCAAGGTCCAGTCTTTCCGGGCCCATTGGTGGTTTTTAATGGCCTAGTCCAGTGGTTTTCAACCTTTTTTCAGTGATGTACCCCCTGTGAAAATGTTTTTAATTCAAGTACCCCCTAATCAGAAAAAAGCATTTTTGGTTAAAAAAATGAGTAAAATACAGCACTATGTCATCAGTTTCTGATTTATTAAATTGTATAACAGTGCAAAATATTGCTCATTTGTTGTGGTCTTTCTTGAACTATTTGGAAAAAAAGATATAAAAATAACTGAAAACTTGTTGAAAAATAAACAAGTGATTCAATTATAAATAAAGATTTCTACACAGAAGTAATCATCAACTTAAAGTGCCCTCTTTGGGGATTGTAATAGAGATCCATCTGGATTCATGAACTTAATTCTAAACATTTCTTCACCAAAAAATAAATCTTTAACATCAATATTTATGGAACATGTCCACAAAAAAATCTAGCTGTCAACACTGAATATTGCATTGCTGCATTTCTTTTCACAGTTTTTTTTGGCAGACATTTTTAAAAAATCTCACGTACCCCTTGGCATACCTTCCAGTACCCCCAGGTGTACGCGTACCCCCATTTGAGAACCACTGGGCTAGTCAATCACATTCGGCTTTAATACAGAGTTGTGTGCTTTTTGTTGTGTCTTGTCCACGATGATGGTGAGTGCATAAAGCGCTAAATGGCTGACTCATTGTTACATCCCCAGCCATCTATTTTCCAGGTGAGGGGCATGATTTATGATCTACAATAAACTTCTAAGGAGCAGGGAAGCGAGGAAACGGCAGACCACTCGGTGATGTACACTATAGATCAGGGGTCACCAACGCGGTGCCCGCGGGCACCAGGTAGCCCGTAAGGACCAGATGAGTAGCCCGCTGGCCTCTTCTAAAAATAGCTTAAATAGCAGCACTTACCAGTGAGCTGCCTCTATTTTTTAAATTGTATTTATTTACTAGCAAGCTGGTCTCGCTTTGCCTGACATTTTTAAATATAAGAGAGACAAAACTCAAATAGAATTTGAAAATCCAAGAAACTATTTTAAAAACTTGGTCTTCACTTGTTTAAATAAATTCATATTTTTTTTTTACTTTGCTTCTTATAACTTTTAGAAAGACAATTTTAGAGAAAAAATACAACCTTAAAAATGATTTTAGGATTTTTAAACACATATACCTTTTTACCTTTTAAATTCCTTCCTCTTCTTTCCTGACAATTTAAATCAATGTTCAAGTATTTTTTTATTTTTTTATTGTAAAGAATAATAAATCAATTTTAATTTAATTCTTCATTTTAGTTTCTGTTTTTTCGACGAAGAATATTTGTAAAATATTTCTTCAAACTTATTATGATTAAAATAAAAAAAAAACATTCTGGCAAATCTAGAAAATCCGTAGAATCAAATTTAAATCTTTTTTCAAAGTCTTTTGAATTTCTTTTAAAATTTTTGTTCTGGAAAATCTAGAAGAAATAATGATTTGTCTTTGTTAGAAATATAGCTTGGTCCAATTTGTTATATATTCTAATAAAGTGTAGATTGGATTTTAACCTTTTTAAAACATGTCATCAAAATTCTAAAATTAATCTTAATCAGGAAAAATTACTAATGATGTTCTATAAATTATTATTTTTTTTAGCTACTTTTTCTCTTCTTTTTTTCGGTTGAATTTTGAATTTTAAAGAGTCGAAATTGAAGATACACTATGTTTTAAAATTTAATTGTCATTTTTTTCATGTTTTCTCCTCTTTTAAACCGTTCAATTAAGTGTAAATATCATTAATTATTAATAACAACATAGAGTTAAAGGTAAATTGAGCAAATTGGCTATTTCTGGCAATTTATCCGTTGCTTTCGGTCTCCCCTAGAGGGGGGGGGTTACCCACATATGCGGTCCTCTCCAAGGTTTCTCATAGTCATTCACCGACGTCCCACTGGGGTGAGTTTTTCCTTGCCCGTATGTGGGCTCTGTACCGAGGATGTCGTTGTGGCTTGTACAGCCCTTTGAGACACTTGTGATTTAGGGCTATATAAATAAACATTGATTGATTGATTGATTATTTAAATGTGTATCAAACTGGTAGCCCTTCGCATTAATCAGTACCCAAGAAGTAGCTCTTTGTTTCAAAAAGGTTGGTGACCCCTGCTATAGATAGTTTGTCTGTGTTAGCGCTTACAACAACATCACTAATACTTGGTAATCAAGTCACGAAATGTAAATGGGAGTATTGTGGCACTTTTTGGATGGTTATTTATTGGATTTTATGGGCAGAATAGAGGACATGCCATTGGATCCGCTATAAGCGGACTTTTATTTATGTTTATTTAATATTAAGTATGCATTAAAACATATCTGTCATTATGTCTTTCCTAATGATTGTGTACAAGATGCAAAACATTTTAAAAAGTGCAGTTCCCCTTGAAGAAAAAAATGGTATTCAGTCTTGCTTTCCAGTTAACAATTATTGCCAGCTTTTTTTATTTTTAAGTATTTCAAAAAATGCCAACATTGTATTGTTTTGGACCTTGCGACCCCACTGATGAAATGGTGTGGTGTTTTTATTTATATTTGTATTTTTTTTCCCCACCCACAGCGTGAGTATTCACTGGCCTGCAAGCGCCTTGACAACCTTGCCTGGTATTTTGGCAGCAGTCCTTTGAGTGTTGCTGTCAGCTGAGAGCCAGGGTGTGTGCGTGCATGTGTGTGTGTGCATGTGTGTGTGTGTGTGTTTGTGTGTTCTTGTATTTGTACCCTTCTTGAGACGTCAACAAGGAAAAGTACCGTCCATATGAGGACCAGTGAACAAGTGATGACATAAATCATGGTCCCAATACGGAAAACCATTGCATCCAATAGAAAATGTCTCATTTGCACCCCTGCTGGTGAAATCTATCAAAATGAGGGTGGTCCCATAAAGGAGGGATTTTTCAAATTGACAGTGTGTCGCTTTTAAAAGTGCTCCCCCTCTGGTCAGCATATTAAATAACAAGTGTGTGTAAAAATTTTAAATGCTCCCCCTCTGGCCAACATATGTCATAACAAGTGTGTGTAAGAAATTGAAATGCGCCCCCCCCCCCCCCAATGAAGATTAAAAACCAATTACCAACAAAAAAATTCAAAAAAATAAAATAACTAAAAGCAGTCTTTTTCTCACAATGTGTCGACTTTTTTCTTATAAAATTGGGAACGATTTCTCACATTCTTTCTGTTTCTGTAATATTGCAAGATTTTCTCGTAAAATAATTACTTTTTTATGTAAAATTATTACTTTTTAATGCAAAAATGGTGACATTTGTCATATACAATTCCGACTTTTATCACAACATTGGCAAATGTTTGTTGTAGTTGTAAAATAGTGAAACTTTTTGAGTAAAATGATGATTTTTGTCATCATTTTGCCAAGTAAAGTTCTGAATATTATTATAATATTGCCAACATTTTTAAGTTTTCTTATAAAATTGTGACTTTTGTCGAGTAAAATTACATCTCTTTTCATAAAATTGCCAAAAATTTAAGCTTTTTCTTGTAAAATTGCGACTGTTATTGAGTGAAATTAGGGATGTCCGATAATGGCTTTTTTGCCGATATCTGATATTCCGATATTGTCCAACTCTTAATTACCGATACCGATATCAACCGATACCGATATATATACAGTCGTGGAATTAACACATTATTACGCCTAATTTGGACAACCAGGTATGGTGAAGGTAAAGTCCTTTTTAAAAAAAAAAATACAATAAAATAAGATAAATAAATTAAAAACATTTTCTTGAATAAAAAAGAAAGTAAAACAATATAAAAACAGTTACATAGAAACTAGTAATTAATGAAAATGAGTAAAATTAACTGCTAAAGGTTAGTACTATTAGTGGACCAGCAGCACGCACAATCATGTGTGCTTACGGACTGTATCCCTTGCAGACTGCATTGATATATATTGATATATAATGTAGGAACCAGAATATTAATAACAGAAAGAAACAACCCTTTTGTGGGAATGAGTGTGAATGAGTGTAAATGGGGGAGGGAGTTTTTGTGGGTTGGTGCACTAATTGTAAGTGTATCTTGTGTTTTTCATGCTGATTTAATAAATAAATGAAAAATACATTAAAATAATCTAAAAAAAAATCAGGCCGATATTATCAGACATCTCTAAGTAAAATTCCAACTTTTATCATAATATTGCACAAATGTTCAGTTTGTCTTGTTTATTTGTTCACTTGCGTTGAGTAAAATACCACTTTTATTATAATACTAAGTTTTTCTTGTGAAATTGTGACCTTTTTCCAGTGAAATTCCAACTCATATTTCACAACAAGCTTTTTTATATTTGCATAGTATGTATATATTATTAATGTTGTAAATACAAATCTTTATATGTCTAAAAAAGGGTGGTCCTAAAGAGGTAGGCATTATTCGGAGGTCTCAAGAAGGTAACTAATACAAGAATGTCTGTGTGTGTCGGTGTGTGTGTGTGTGTGTGTGTGTGTGTGAGGATGGAGAGGGGGGGAGGAGTGAGAAGTCTATTCAAGGCACTTGTCCTCCCTGAAAAAGGGGACTCGGGGGAGGCGCCTATTGCTTGCACACTTGCACTACTATCCAACCGGAGCACATTTTCCCAGCCTGCTGCTGCTGCTGCTGCGTCCTCTGCAGCTCAAAAAAAACCCAAAAAAAAACACAACAAAAAGAACATTTCCCGCCACAGGAGGAGCAGGATTTCCCTCACTGGAAGCTTCTTACCTACCCTGCCATGGAAGCTGTCCCAGGATCGGAACATAGTGCTGGGAGGTCATTGTCTTCCTATAGGTGTCCTTTTAGATATTCAACGACTGGTGTCCTTTGGCTGCTGTGGACTCTGCTGACCCACGTGTGGACCTTCAACCTGGATTCCACTCACACTCTGCACAAACTGGGCGACCCCGGGACCTTTTTTGGCTTCTCTCTTGCACTTCATCAGCAGCTCACACCAGAACCTCAAAGCTGGTGAGCTTTCCTTTTATTACTTCAACTTTCATGTCCACTTGTCACCATCCATGCTCTGCTAAATCACTGTCAGGACGCTCATAAGTCAAGTGGCTGCATGCTGGACTTTCCGCATCTTAATGTGCTCAACCTGCTCTCAGCTAATAGACTCCGGTGTGTATGGGGACGTTTGTGCTGACCCAGCAGATGTTTGCAGACATTGTTTCATGACAATGTGTGCTGCTAAGTCACGGACCGGCGTGGACTGCTCTGCGGTTTTTGAAGACCTACAACCAAACACTGGTCAAAGATCCTCTAGAACAGTCTTTTTTTAGCCAAGGCACATTTTTTTGCATTGAAAAAATCCGGAGACACACCACCAGCAGAAATCATTAAAAAACGAAACTCAGTTGAGAGTAAAAAGTCGTTGTCGCAATTGTTGGATATGACTTTAAACCAGGGGTCACCAACCTTTTTGAAAGCAAGAGCTACTTCTTGGGTAGTGATTAATGCGAAGGGCTACCAGTTTGATACACACTTCAATAAATTGCCAGAAATAGCCAATTTGCTCAATTGACCTTTAACTCTATGTTATTATTAATAATTAATGATATTTACACTTAATTGAACGGTTTAAAAGAGGAGAAAACACGAAAAAAATGACAATTAAATTTTGAAACATAGTTTATCTTCAATTTCGACTCTTTAAAATTCAAAATTCAACCGAAAAAAAGAAGAGAAAAACTAGCTAAATCGAACCTTTTTGAAAAAATTCAAAAAATAATTTATGGAACATCATTAGTAATTTTTCCTGATTAAGATTAATTTTGGAATTTTGATGACATGTTTTAAATAGGTTAAAATCCAATCTGCACTTTGTTAGAATATATAACAAATTGGACCAAGCTATATTTCTAACAAAGACAAATCATTATTTCTTCTAGATTTTCCAGAACAAAAATTTTTAAATAAATTCAAAAGACTTTGAAATAAGATTTAAATTTGATTCTGCAGATTTTCTAGATTTGCCAGAATAATTTTTTTGAATTTTAATCATAATAAGTTTGAAGAAATATTTTACAAATATTCTTCGTCGAAAAAACAGAAGCTAAAATGAAGAATTAATTTAAAATGTATTTATTATTCTTTACAATAAAAACAATAAATGTACTTGAACATTGATTTAAATTGTCAGGAAAGAAGAGGAAGGAATTTAAAAGGTAAAAAGGTATAGGTGTTTAAAAATCCTAAAATCATTTTTAAGGTTGTATTTTTTTCTCTAAAATTGTCTTTCTGAAAGTTATAAAAAGCAAAGTAAAAAAAATAATGAACTTATTTAAACAAGTGAAGACCAAGTCTTTAAAATATTTTCTTGGATTTTCAAATTCTATTTGAGTTTTGTCTCTCTTAGAATTAAAAATGTCGGGCAAAGCGAGACCAGCTTGCTAGTAAATAAATACAATTACAAAATAGAGGCAGCTCACTGGTAAGTGCTGCTATTTGAGCTATTTTTAGAACAGGCCAGCGGGCTACTCATCTGGTCCTTACGGGCTACCTGGTGCCCGCGGGCACCGTGTGGGTGACCCCTGCTTTAAACCATAACCAAGCATGCATCACTACAGCTCTTGTCTCAAAGTAGGTGTACTGTCACCACTTGTCACATCACCCCCTGACTTATTTGGAGTGTTTTGCTGTTTTCCTGTGTGTAGTGTTTTAGTTCTTGTCTTGCGCTGTGTATTACGACCTACTGCGGAAACGCTTGTCAAAGATTCCTTAAACGACAGGAGCGCTGTTTTTGAGGACTTACATAATATACTTGATAAGGGTTTTCTAAATGACATGCTGTTTTTTTAAGATCTACTGCAAAAATACTTTACAAAATCCTCTATATGACAGGATATTGTTGTAAAGGACATACACAAACAAAAAAACCCACTCATCAAAGATCCCTTATGTGACACTGCTGTTTTAAGAAATTGACTGCTACAGAAAAAAACACTTCGAGTTAGAGATCCTCTGACAACACCGCCCTGCTGTTTTTAACGATCTACTGCAAACAATGTCGGTCAAAGATCCTCTATGTAAGAGGCTGCTTTTTTAAATGACATACTGAATAGAAAAACAAATGCTGGTCAAAGATCCTCTATGTAACAGGCTGCTTTTTTAAATGACATACTGAATAGAAAAACAAATGCTGGTCAAAGATCCTCTATGTAAGAGGCTGCTTTTTTAAATGACATACTGAATAGAAAAACAAATGCTGGTCAAAGATCCTCTATGTAAGAGGCTGCTTTTTTAAATGACATACTGAATAGAAAAACATATGCTGGTCAAAGATCCTCTATGTAAGAGGCTGCTTTTTTAAATGACATACTGAATAGAAAAACAAATGCTGGTCAAAGATCCTCTATGTAAGAGGCTGCTTTTTTAAATGACATACTGAATAGAAAAACAAATGCTGGTCAAAGATCCTCTATGTAAGAGGCTGATTTTTTAAATGACATACTGAATAGAAAAACAAATGCTGGTCAAAGATCCTCTATGTAAGAGGCTGCTTTTTTAAATGACATACTGAATAGAAAAACAAATGCTGGTCAAAGATCCTCTATGTAAGAGGCTGCTTTTTTAAATGACATACTGAATAGAAAAACAAATGCTGGTCAAAGATCCTCTATGTAAGAGGCTGCTTTTTTAAATGACATACTGAATAGAAAAACAAATGCTGGTCAAAGATCCTCTATGTAAGAGGCTGCTTTTTTAAATGACATACTGAATAGAAAAGCAAATGCCGGTCAAAGATCCTCTATGTAACAGGCTGCTTTTTTAAATGACATACTGAATAGAAAAACAAATGCCGGTCAAAGATCCTCTATGTAACAGGCTGCTTTTTTAAATGACATACTGAATAGAAAAACAAATGCTGGTCAAAGATCCTCTATGTAAGAGGCTGCTTTTTTAAATGACATACTGAATAGAAAAACAAATGCTGGTCAAAGATCCTCTATGTAAGAGGCTGCTTTTTTAAATGACATACTGAATAGAAAAACATATGCTGGTCAAAGATCCTCTATGTAAGAGGCTGCTTTTTTAAATGACATACTGAATAGAAAAACAAATGCTGGTCAAAGATCCTCTATGTAAGAGGCTGCTTTTTTAAATGACATACTGAATAGAAAAACAAATGCTGGTCAAAGATCCTCTATGTAAGAGGCTGATTTTTTAAATGACATACTGAATAGAAAAACAAATGCTGGTCAAAGATCCTCTATGTAAGAGGCTGCTTTTTTAAATGACATACTGAATAGAAAAACAAATGCTGGTCAAAGATCCTCTATGTAAGAGGCTGCTTTTTTAAATGACATACTGAATAGAAAAACAAATGCTGGTCAAAGATCCTCTATGTAAGAGGCTGCTTTTTTAAATGACATACTGAATAGAAAAACAAATGCTGGTCAAAGATCCTCTATGTAAGAGGCTGCTTTTTTAAATGACATACTGAATAGAAAAGCAAATGCCGGTCAAAGATCCTCTATGTAACAGGCTGCTTTTTTAAATGACATACTGAATAGAAAAACAAATGCTGGTCAAAGATCCTCTATGTAACAGGCTGCTTTTTTAAATGACATACTGAATAGAAAAACAAATGCTGGTCAAAGATCCTCTATGTAAGAGGCTGCTTTTTTAAATGACATACTGAATAGAAAAACAAATGCTGGTCAAAGATCCTCTATGTAAGAGGCTGCTTTTTTTAAATGACGTACTGAATAGAAAAACAAATGCTGGTCAAAGATCCTCTATGTAAGAGGCTGCTTTTTTAAATGACGTACTGAATAGAAAAACAAATGCTGGTCAAAGATCCTCTATGTAAGAGGCTGCTTTTTTAAATGACGTACTGAATAGAAAAACAAATGCTGGTCAAAGATCCTCTATGTAAGAGGCTGCTTTTTTAAATGACATACTGAATAGAAAAACAAATGCTGGTCAAATATCCTCTATGTAAGAGGCTGATTTTTTTAAATGACGTACTGAATAGAAAAACAAATGCTGGTCAAAGATCCTCTATGTAAGAGGCTGCTTTTTTAAATGACGTACTGAATAGAAAAACAAATGCTGGTCAAAGATCCTCTATGTAAGAGGCTGCTTTTTTAAATGACATACTGAATAGAAAAACAAATGCTGGTCAAAGATCCTCTATGTAAGAGGCTGCTTTTTTAAATGACATACTGAATAGAAAAACAAATGCTGGTCAAAGATCCTCTATGTAAGAGGCTGCTTTTTTTAAATGACGTACTGAATAGAAAAACAAATGCTGGTCAAAGATCCTCTATGTAAGAGGCTGCTTTTTTAAATGACGTACTGAATAGAAAAACAAATGCTGGTCAAAGATCCTCTATGTAAGAGGCTGCTTTTTTAAATGACGTACTGAATAGAAAAACAAATGCTGGTCAAAGATCCTCTATGTAAGAGGCTGCTTTTTTAAATGACATACTGAATAGAAAGACAAATGCTGGTCAAATATCCTCTATGTAAGAGGCTGATTTTTTTAAATGACGTACTGAATAGAAAAACAAATGCTGGTCAAAGATCCTCTATGTAAGAGGCTGCTTTTTTAAATGACGTACTGAATAGAAAAACAAATGCTGGTCAAAGATCCTCTATGTAAGAGGCTGCTTTTTTAAATGACATACTGAATAGAAAAACAAATGCTGGTCAAAGATCCTCTATGTAAGAGGCTGATTTTTTAAATGACGTACTGAATAGAAAAACAAATGCTGGTCAAAGATCCTCTATGTAAGAGGCTGCTTTTTTAAATGACATACTGAATAGAAAAACAAATGCTGGTCAAAGATCCTCTATGTAACAGGCTGCTTTTTTAAATGACATACTGAATAGAAAAACAAATGCTGGTCAAAGATCCTCTATGTAACAGGCTGCTTTTTTAAATGACATACTGAATAGAAAAACAAATGCTGGTCAAAGATCCTCTATGTAAGAGGCTGCTTTTTTAAATGACGTACTGAATAGAAAAACAAATGCTGGTCAAAGATCCTCTATGTAAGAGGCTGCTTTTTTAAATGACGTACTGAATAGAAAAACAAATGCTGGTCAAAGATCCTCTATGTAAGAGGCTGCTTTTTTAAATGACATACTGAATAGAAAAACAAATGCTGGTCAAAGATCCTCTATGTAACAGGCTGCTTTTTTAAATGACATACTGAATAGAAAAACAAATGCTGGTCAAAGATCCTCTATGTAAGAGGCTGCTTTTTTAAATGACATACTGAATAGAAAAACAAATGCTGGTCAAAGATCCTCTATGTAAGAGGCTGCTTTTTTAAATGACATACTGAATAGAAAAACAAATGCTGGTCAAAGATCCTCTATGTAAGAGGCTGCTTTTTTAAATGACATACTGAATAGAAAAACAAATGCTGGTCAAAGATCCTCTATGTAAGAGGCTGCTTTTTTAAATGACGTACTGAATAGAAAAACAAATGCTGGTCAAAGATCCTCTATGTAACAGGCTGCTTTTTTAAATGACATACTGAATAGAAAAACAAATGCTGGTCAAAGATCCTCTATGTAAGAGGCTGCTTTTTTAAATGACATACTGAATAGAAAAACAAATGCTGGTCAAAGATCCTCTATGTAAGAGGCTGCTTTTTTAAATGACATACTGAATAGAAAAACAAATGCTGGTCAAAGATCCTCTATGTGAGAGGCTGCTTTTTTAAATGACATACTGAATAGAAAAACAAATGCTGGTCAAAGATCCTCTATGTAAGAGGCTGCTTTTTTAAATGACATACTGAATAGAAAAACAAATGCTGGTCAAAGATCCTCTATGTAAGAGGCTGCTTTTTTAAATGACATACTGAATAGAAAAACAAATGCTGGTCAAAGATCCTCTATGTAACAGGCTGCTTTTTTAAATGACATACTGAATAGAAAAACAAATGCTGGTCAAAGATCCTCTATGTAACAGGCTGCTTTTTTAAATGACATACTTAATAGAAAAACAAATGCTAGTCAAAGATCCTCTATGTAAGAGGCTGCTTTTTTAAATGACATACTGAATAGAAAAACAAATGCTGGTCAAAGATCCTCTATGTAAGAGGCTGCTTTTTTAAATGACATACTGAATAGAAAAACAAATGCTGGTCAAAGATCCTCTATGTAAGAGGCTGCTTTTTTAAATGACATACTGAATAGAAAAACAAATGCTGGTCAAAGATCCTCTATGTAAGAGGCTGCTTTTTTAAATGACATACTGAATAGAAAAACAAATGCTGGTCAAAGATCCTCTATGTAAGAGGCTGCTTTTTTAAATGACATACTGAATAGAAAAACAAATGCTGGTCAAAGATCCTCTATGTAAGAGGCTGCTTTTTTAAATGACATACTGAATAGAAAAACAAATGCTGGTCAAAGATCCTCTATGTAAGAGGCTGCTTTTTTAAATGACATACTGAATAGAAAAACAAATGCTGGTCAAAGATCCTCTATGTAAGAGGCTGCTTTTTTAAATGACATACTGAATAGAAAAGCAAATGCTGGTCAAAGATCTTCTATGTCAGTGGTTCTCAAATGGGGGTACGAGTACCCCTGGGGGTACTTGAAGGTATGCCAAGGGGTACGTGAGATTTTTTTTAAAATATTCTAAAAATAGCAACAATTCAAAAATCCTTTATAAATATATTTATTGAATAATACTTCAACAAAATAAATGTTTAGAATGAAGTTCATGAATCCAGATGGATCTCTATTACAATCCCCAAAGAGGGCACTTTAAGTTGATGATTACTTCTATGTGTAGAAATATTTATTTATAATTGAATCACTTGTTTAATTTTCAATAAGTTTTTAGTTATTTTTATATCTTTTTCTTTTCAAATAGTTCAAGAAAGACCACTACAAATGAGCAATATTTTTGCACTGTTAAGGAACTAATGGCATAGTGCTGTATTTTAATTCTTTATCTCTTTTTTTCAACCAAAAATGCTTTGCTCTGATTAGGGGGTACTTGAATTAAAAACATGTTCACAGGGGGTACATCACTGGAAAAAGGTTGAGAACCACTGCTCTATGTAACAGGCTGGTATTTTAAATGAATCCGAATCTGAATCCGAATCAGAATAGTTTTATTGCCATTGTTTGAGAACGGGTTCACAAACTAGGAATGTTTCTTGGTGCAATCGTGCAACATAAAACACATATAACACAGATTTGGTAATAACAAGTGCTGTAACTGAGCTATCAGATCTTGTTATAGACATACATATGACATATTGAATAGAAAAAAAAAAATGCTGGTCAAAGATCCTCTATGTAACAGGCTGCTGTTTTAAATGACATACTGAATATAAAATAAATACTGGTCAAAGATCCCGGCCAAGTCATACCAAAGACTATAAAAATTGGGACCCATTACCTCCCTGCTTGGCACTCAGCATCAAGGGTTGGAATTGGGGGTTGAATCACCAAAAATTATTCCCGGGCGTGGCCACCGCTGCTGCTCACTGCTCCCCTCACCTCCCAGGGGGTGATCAAGGGTGATGGGTCAAATGCAGAGTATAATTTCGCCACACCTAGTGTGTGTGTGTGTGTGTGACAATCATGGGTACTTTAACTTTAACTTTTTAACTCTATATAACAGACTGTTGTTCTAAATGACCAACTGCAAAGAAAAACATTTGCCAAAGATCCTCTATATGACAGAGTCCCTTGCTGCTTTTTAGGAATCTGCTGCTGCTGAGTAAGAGATTCTCTGACAGAAGTGCTCTGCTGTTTTTGAAGATCTACTGCAAAAATGCCGGTCAAAGATCCTCTATGTAACTGGCTGCTGTTTTAAATGATATGCTGAATAGAAAAAAATACTGGTCAAAGATCCTCTATATAATAAACTGCTGTTCTAAATGACTGACTGCAAAGAAAAACATTTGCCAAAGATCCTCTATATAACAGAGTCCCTTGCTGTTGTTTTAGGAATCTGCTGCTGCTAAACTTGTCAAAATCCTCTGTATGACAAAATACTATTTTTAAGGACGTACTGAAAAAAACACTCGTCAAAGATCCTCTATATGACACTGCTGTTTTTAGGAATTGACTGCTACAGAAAAAAACAGAAAAACGCTTTGAGTTAGAGATCCTCTGACAACATCTCTCTGGTGTTTTTAAAGATCTACTGCAAAAATACTGGTCGAAGATCCTCTATATAACAAACTGCTGTTCTAAAGGACATACTGAATAGAAAATAAATACTGGTCAAAGATCCTCTATATAACAGACCGCTGTTCTAAATGACCGACAGAAAAGAAAAACATTTGTCAAAGATCCTCAATATGACAGAGTCCCTTGCTGCTTTTAGGAATCTGCTGCTGAAAAAAACTAAAAAAAACACTGAGTAAAACGTCCTCTGACAGGAGCGGTCTGCTGTTTTTGAAGATCTACTGCAAAAATGCTGGTCAAAGATCCTGTATGTAACAGGCTGCTGTTTTAAATGACATGCTGAATATAAAATAAATACTGGTCAAAGATCCCAGCCAAGTCATACCAAAGACTATAAAAATGGGACCCATTACCTCCCTGCTTGGCACTCAGCATCAAGGGTTGGAATTGGGGTTTAAATCGCCAAAAATTATTCCCGGGCGCGGCCACCGCTGCTGCTCAATGCTCCCCTCACCTCGCAGGGGGTGATCAAGGGTGATGGGTCAAATGCAGAGTATAATTTCGCCACACCTAGTGTGTGTGTGTGTGACAATCATGGGTACTTTAACTTTAACTGTTTAACTCTATATAACAGACTGTTGTTCTAAATGACCAACTGCAAAGAAAAACATTTGCCAAAGATCCTCTATATGACAGAGTCCCTTGCTGCTTTTTAGGAATCTGCTGCTGCTGAAAAAAAAACAAAAAAAAACAAAACACTGAGTAAGAGATTCTCTGACAGAAGTGCTCTGCTGTTTTTGAAGATCTACTGCAAAAATGCCGGTCAAAGATCCTCTATGTAACTGGCTGCTGTTTTAAATGATATGCTGAATAGAAAAAAATACTGGTCAAAGATCCTCTATATAATAAACTGCTGTTCTAAATGACTGACTGCAAAGAAAAACATTTGCCAAAGATCCTCTATATAACAGAGTCCCTTGCTGTTGTTTTAGGAATCTGCTGCTGCTAAACTTGTCAAAATCCTCTGTATGACAAAATACTATTTTTAAGGACCTACTGAAAAAAACACTCGTCAAAGATCCTCTATACGACACTGCTGTTTTTAGGAATTGACTGCTACAGAAAAAAACAGAAAAACGCTCTGAGTTAGAGATCCTCTGACAACAGCTCTCTGGTGTTTTTAAAGATCTACTGCAAAAATACTGGTCGAAGATCCTCTATATAACAAACTGCTGTTCTAAAGGACATACTGAATAGAAAATAAATACTGGTCAAAGATCCTCTATATAACAGACCGCTGTTCTAAATGACCGACAGAAAAGAAAAACATTTGTCAAAGATCCTCAATATGACAGAGTCCCTTGCTGCTTTTAGGAATCTGCTGCTGAAAAAAACTAAAAAAAACACTGAGTAAAACGTCCTCTGACAGGAGCGGTCTGCTGTTTTTGAAGATCTACTGCAAAAATGCTGGTCAAAGATCCTCTATGTAACTGGCTGCTGTTTTAAATGACATGCTGAATAAACAAACATAATGGTCAAAGATCCTCTATATCAGGGGTGTCAAACTAATTTTAGATCGGGGGTCACATGGAGAAAAATCTACTCCCAAGTGGGCCGGACTGGTAAAATCACGGCACGATAACTTAAAAATTGTCTTGCTGAAATAAGCAGGGGCGACCATGGTAACGTTGCTTGGATGGCAACATATGTTGCTCCAAAACCTGTATGTACCTTTCAGCATTAATGGCGCCTTCACAGATGTGTAAGTTACCCATGTCTTGGGCACTAATACACCCCCATACCATCACACATGCTGGCTTTTCAACTTTGCGCCTATAACAATGTGGACTCGTCAGACCACAGAACACTTTTCCACTTTGTATCAGTCCATCTTAGATGAGCTCAGGCCCAGCGGAGCCGACGGCGTTTCTGGGTGTTGTTGATAAATGGTTTTCGCCTTGCATAGGAGAGTTTTAACTTGCACTTACAGATGTAGCGACCAACTGTAGTTACTGACAGTGGGTTTCTGAAGTGTTCCTGAGCCCATGTGGTGATATCCTTTACACACTGATGTCGCTTATTGATGCAGTACAGCCTGAGGGATGGAAGGTCACGGGCTTAGCTGCTTACGTGCAGTGATTTCTCCAGATTATCTGAACCCTTTGATGATATTACGGACCGTAGATGGTGAAATCCCTAAATTCCTTGCAATAGCTGGTTGAGAAAGGTTTTTCTTAAACTGTTCAACAATTTGCTCACGCATTTGTTGACAAAGTGGTGACCCTCGCCCCATCCTTGTTTGTGAATGACTGAGCATTTTTTGGAATCTACTTTTATACCCAATCATGGCACCCACCTGTTCCCAATTTGCCTGTTCACCTGTGGGATGTTCCAAATAAGTGTTTGATGAGCATTCCTCAACTTTATCAGTATTTATTGCCACCTTTCCCAACTTCTTTGTCACGTGTTGCTGGCATCAAATTATAAAGTTAATGATTATTTGCAACAACAAAAAATGTTTATCAGTTTGAACATCAAATATGTTGTCTTTGTAGCATATTCAACTGAATATGGGTTGAAAATGATTTGCAAATCATTGTATTCCGTTTATATTTACATCTAACACAATTTCCCAACTCATATGGAAACGGGGTTTGTATAACTACTGTACTTAAAGGTTACATAAGAGTGAGGATCCAGTAAAAATGATGGTCTCAGTGTGTCTTCCAGTAAAAATAGCAGTGAGTCATCCATAGCAGTGATGATGTTACATCAACTATGTTCATCTATTGATGTATCGATCTGTTCTCATGGCCTGTCATATGACACTTTTGGCTCTCGCTCAGATTTTAAAAATAAGTATGATAATAATACTGACTATATAATAATAATAATGACTGCAGCACCTAAATATGACAGCAGTTAGGTTTCACTACTTTTGGCACGGCTATAAGCACTATTTGACCAATACACAGGTCTCAGTATGATGCAATTTAGCTCCTCCATAAGCACAGTAAGAAATACATCGTAAAATGTTCCATATTAGAATGTTTTTTTTAACAATTTGAAACATCAGTATTGTATTGGAAGCCTTGATGCTGGAATGTAGACCATTTAAAGTACACTATATTGCCTTGACTCACATATGAACTTGAAGTGCCATCCCATTCCTAACCCATAGGGTTCAATATGATGTCGGTCCACCTTTTGCAGCTATTACAGCTTCAACTCTTCTGGGAAGGCTGTCCACAAGGTTGCGGAGTGTGTTTATAGGAATGTTCCACCATTCTTCCAAAAGCGCATTGGAGAGGTCACGTGTGGAGAAGGCCTGGCTCTCAGTCTCTGTTCCAATTCATCCCAAAGGTGTTCTATCAGGTTCAGGTCAGGACTCTGTGCAGGCCAGTCAAGTTCATCCACACCAGACTCTGTCATCCATGTCTTTATGGACCTTGTTTTGTGCACTGGATACCAGGATACCAAAACATTTGAATGCTCCAGCATTCGACGATCCTTTCACTTTCACTGGAACTAAGGGGCCAAGCCCAACTCCTGAAAAACAACCCTACACCATAATTCCTCATCCACCAAATTTCACACTTGGTACAATGCAGTCCGAAATGTACCGTTCTCCTGGCAACCTCCAAATCCAGAGTGGTCCATCAGAAATGTTACGACTGGATGTGTGACTGGATTTGTTGCACAGGTGGCATCCTATGACAGTTCCACGCTGGAAATCACTGAGAGCGGCCCATTCTTTCACAAATGTTTGTAGAAAAAGTCTCCATGCCTAAGTGCGTGATTTTATACACCTGTGGCCGGGCCAAGTGATTTATTTATTTATTTACATTTATTGATTAGGACACCTGATTCTGATCATTTGGATGGGTGGCCAAATACTTTTGGCAATATAGTGTAGCAGTAGAGTGGAAAAACAAGTTGCCTCTATATTGAGTCTATTATCATATATATATATATATATATATATATATATATATATATATATATATATTGTCGATTAATCATTGTTAATTATTTGCACGCATGATTTGAATTAACTTTAAAAAACACAAATGGAATTTTATTGTTAATGGCATGTAGTTTATTTGTACATAATTTTGAAGTTTATTTTGAAGCAAAATTTACCAGCGAGCACAAAAGTCGGAGTGTGTGAGATCCAAACAAATTGCGTATTTTAATCTGCATAAATACATGATTAATGCAATATTTTTTTGTGATTAATCACAAGTTAAGCGGCTATTTTTGACAGCCTTATATATATATATATATATATATATATATATGTATATATATATATATATATATATATATATATATATATATATATATATATATATATATATGTATATGTGTATATATATATATATATATATATATATATATATATATATATATATATATATATATATATATATATATATATATATATATATATATATATATATATATATATATATATATATATATATATATATATATATATATAGACTTCCAAAGTTTGCGAGTAAATAGATATGATCAAAATAGTGTCAATCTCATCATTTTGAGAGATAGTGAGCTAGCCAGTCACGTGATTGCGTGATTGCGTGACGTAGAGGTAGTAACCGCAGATCCCTTCCCCACCAACAACAATACTAATCATGCAGGCTTTGTGAGAGCCAACAGCGATTACTTCGGGAACAATTATGATCCATATTGCTGATCCTGAATATAAGGAGTCTGAGCTACAAGTTTTAGAATATCCAGCTTTAGTGAAACACTAAGCAGTATTGCTAAGTGCTAAACAAGAAATACCAACTACAAACATAATAAAACGATGGCTTACTGTACAATGTCTGCTCTTACTTCGACGGCGACTGATAGGATGTCCATATCGTCCCGTTTAGATGAAGAATTAATCATGATTCCCACAAAGGGTTAAGAAGGAAAAGTCTCCCTGCAGACACAGTCTTCTGTTGTGTGTGTTGGTCTCCATCTGCAGGTATGAATTGAATGTCACAGATGAACAACTTCTAGATTCATGGCTAAATCCTCCTAATATCCAGATGAGAGGCATGATTTATAATCTAGAATACGTTTGACGAGCTGAAACATGATTATGTGGGAGCAGCAGGACATCGCGGCCAGCTCACTGTAAAGCAGCAGAGGACTACTTAGTTGTCTGTATCTGTATGTAATAACTACAACATCACTCATATTTGGTTAATACTCAAGTCACAAAATGTATATTGATGGTGGGTTTTGGATGTTTTTTTAAAGGGTTTTGTGGGCGAAATAGAGAGCCCCCATTGATTTATGTATGTATTTATTTATGACTTAGGATGCATAAAAGAAGGAAAACATACTGTATGTAATAATGTATTTTTTAGGGATCGTGAATAATAGACAGCACACCTCTCTAATGTTTGCATATTTCCAGTATGACTGATCTGATACTATGGTCAGAGTGCAGAAGCGTTACACCAGTGACGTACAATCTACGGAAATTGCCGATGATATTCAAAGCGGAAAATTCTAAATGGCTCACTAAAGTGGTGGCATTTTGTGGTGTTTAGACGGTACTTTCACATACCGTATTTTCCGGACCATAGGGCGCACCGGATTATAAGGCGCATTAAAGAAGTCATTTTTTAATTTATTTTTTCTAATGTAAAACACTTCCTTGTGGTCTACATAACATGTAATGGTGGTTCTTTGGTCAAAATGTTGCATAGATGATGTTTTACAGATCATCTTCAAGCCGCTTTCTGACAGTCTCTTCAGGATGCGTCATTTTGTGGGCGGTCTTGTTTACGTCCGACCGGAACTCTAATAACTAAAGTTCCTTGGGTGAATAATGTAAACTCACTACACCGGTATGTTTTAACGCTTTCATGGCGAGTGCACTGACAGATATAAGTAAGAACTTTACACTACTTTATATTAGAAATGGCAACAGCGGAGGATAAATGTCCCATAACAAGAAAATAGAGAACAAGAAGAAGCTTATCGACTACGGTGTCGCCAAGGACTACAAAGGCGGAAGCGCACAATTTTTCAGGATTAATGCAGATCCCAAATATGGATCAGCATGTACCAGAAGGTAAGAATAGTTGCTTTTGCATAATATTGCGAAACAAAACGCCAGATATAATGTCTTACCTTATACACACACCATAATAATACGGTGTAGCCTACACTTCTCTCTTATGTTTGACTGCCGTCTACTGGTCACACTTATCATTACACCATGTACCAAATAACATTGTTTCGAGGTGAGTAAGCTCAACCAAACGTATTCCTTACATTAGGCGCACTGTCAAGTTTTGAGGAAAAAAAAAGATTTTACATGCGTCTCATAGTCTGGAAAATACGGTACTTTGCGGATTGTAAATACAATTGAATATGGTTTAATGGAGAGAATGAAACACAATTAAGCATCCAAATTACACTTGTTTTTCCACTCTTCTGGTACTTTAAATGTGCCTTTAGTCAGTCTTACTAAAAAACCCACCTGTTTGCGTGTCTGTAGCGCTAATGTTAATGAGGGCTCACGTTTATTGGACTCACTTTTTATATCTGCACTGTTACTCTGCACTTGTCCAACCTGATAAATGCCATGCGTCACATACATCACAAACGTTAGCAACACATAGCTATGTTAGCTAAAGTGCTAACATTACACTCACATTTTAAAACGCTAAAGAACCCATGATTGTCACACACACACTATGTGTGGCGAAATTAATCTCTGCATTTGACCCATCACCCTTGATCACCCCCTGGGAGGTGAGGGGAGCAGTGAGCAGCAGTGGTGGCCGCGCCCGGGAATACTTTTTGGTGATTTAACCCCCAATTCCAACCCTTGATGCTGAGTGCCAAGCAGGGAGGTAATGGGTCCCATTTTTTATAGTTTTTGGTATGACTCGGCCGGGGTTTGAACTCACGACCTACCAATCTCAGAGCGGACACTCTAACCACTAGGCCACTGAGCAGAACAGCAACATCATGCTAGGGCAGGGGAAAATTTGTGCACACGCGGGCCGGACTAATAAAATCATGGCATTAAAACTAAAAAGTAGACAACTTCAGATTGTTTTCTTTGTCTTACTTTGGCCAAAAATAGAACAAACACATTCTGAAAATATTGCAATAAAAATATAGAAAAAAATACTGGCAGCGGTAAAGTTTAGATCCATGAAGGAAAACAAAAATAGGTGAATGTTTATAACTGAATAAATTGACATATGCATAAAAGTTTGTTTTCTTTTGTATTATTTTTTTAAGAATTAAGTAACGCTTATGACAACCTTTTTCCAAAACACAATATAGAATGTGAGATATAACATTATAATGCACACATTTATCATTTCTTTTCAAAACACTTACAAAAAAAGTGGAACCCCAAAAATTTACCATTTTTATGACTTGATGGGGTAACCTGAAAATTCCTAGCGCCAACACTGATGGAGTATTGGTTCTTGCAAAACAGCAGCAGGCGGCTGTGGCCTGCGGGCTGAATGTAATACTAATCAAATATCATCCCGGGGGCCATAGATCATTAATTCATGGGCCGGATTTGGCCCTCGGGTCTTGACTTTAACACATAGGTGCTCGGCTCCATCTGACAATTAAGGGACAGCGGAGCTCATACTCCAACAGGCTCCTCCAGTTTCCTTCCCGCACTGTGCGATTCAAGAACTCCTTCATTCCGCACTCCATCCAGCTGTATAATCACTCGCCATACAGCAATAGATGACATCTGCCCATTACCTGACACCTGACATGTTAGCTACTTCTCTTTGTTTTTAATGTCTATTTTCTATTTTCTGCTGGATCTACTCTCTATTTTATGCTGCTGCTGTCACATATACTGTATATACTGTAATATTGTACATGGTCATTGGTTTATATTGTATATATGTTATAGACATAATATAATATATCTGTATATATAATATTCTGTACACATATTATGTATATATTCGTATATATGTTAGATTTTTTTTTATCGCTATATTAGTCTATTTATACCTGCATTGTCTTTTCCATCCTTACACTTTCCATCATTGTAACTGAGCTACTGTGTTGAACAATTTCCCTTTGTGGATCATTAAAGTTTGTCTAAGTCTAAGTCGTATCTTATTTTCTGCAGAACAACAAACTCATCAAACTTAGAGCTTCTACTTCTGGAGCTGACGGATGAATACTTGGCAGAACTTTGCTTGAGGATGAGTTGTGAACAGTAAAACATTTTCTTTCCAAGTGTATTCCGATGGAAACAATTCGCAGAAATGAATAGTGCTATCATGGCAGTGGGCTAATTCATTATTCATGTAGCAAAGAGTGAAAGTGAGTCCTCTACATGAATAATACATGTCCATTAGGCTGCTTTATTGTGGCTCATGTTCTCAAAAGCTCCATGGTCATCATCGTCATCCAGGCAGGGACAATTTTGCGCAAAAGTCCTGTAATCAGATGCCAGTGAGTCACTGCTTCTTGGATTATGAGGCAGCTTTGTGTTCCGATTCCTGCCTGAGGTCAGCATGCTCTCATCTCACAGTGACTCCATGTGGCATCATCATCAGATTATTCCTTTGAACATGATCTGTCTGTTCACTTTGTCACCAGACGCTTCTTTAGGTTCACGTTAGGAAACCCGCATGTGATTCTTCCAGTCCTGTAGGTGGCAATAATGCTCACTACAAGTGCTTTTCTTCTTCAGACATTTGCTGTAACTGGTGGTTCTCTGCGTCAAGCACTCTGTCACCTCAACGAGTGATTTCTCCAAATGTCTGTTTGTTGCACTTTTATATACCGTATTTTCCTGACCATAGGGCGCACCGGATTATAAGGCGCACTGCCGATGAATGATATATATCTTTTCATATATAAGGCGCATTGGATTATAGGGCGCATTAAAGGAGTCATATTATTATTTATTTTTTCTAAATGTAAAAGACTTCCTTGTGGACTACATCAGTGTTTTTCAGCCATTTTTTGAGCCGAGGCACATTTTTTTCATTGAAAAAATGCGGAGGCACACCACCAGCAGAAAACATAAAAAAATTAAACTCAGCAGCCGATATTGACAGTAAAAAGTTGTTGTCGCAATTGTTGGATATGAAGTTAAACCATAACCAAGCATGCATCAATATAGCTCTTGTCTCAAAGTAGGTGTACTGTCATGACCTATCACATCACACCGGGACTTATTTAGAGTTTTTTGCTGTTTTCCTGTGTGTAGTGTTTTAGTTCTTGTCTTGCGCTCCTATTTTGGTGGCTTTTCCTGTTTTGTTGGTATTTTCCTGTTGCAGTTTCATGTCTTCCTTAAACGCTATTCCCCGCATCTGCTTTGTTTTAGCAATCAAGACTATTTAAGTTGTTGCTATCCTTCTTTGTGGGGACATTGTTGATTGTCATGTCTTGTTCACAGTAAGTATTTGCTGTCGTCCAGCATTCTGTTTTTGTTTACTTTGTAGCCAGTTAGGTTTTAGTTTTGTTCTGCATAGCCTTCCGTAAGCTTCAATGCCTTTTCTTAGGGGCACTCACCTTTTGTTTATTTTTGGTTTAAGCATTAGATACCTTTACACCTGCATGCTGCCTCCCGCTGTGGTCTGCATATTGTGATCATGACAAACCCGACATCTACAAAGCAATTAGCTACCGGCTGCCACCTACTGATATGGAATAGTATAACATGGTGATTCTACCGACACTCAACAACAACACATTATTTGCAGACTATAATTACTGGTTTGCAAAAAATATTTTTACCCCAAAGAGGTGAAATCACACTACTTTATATTAGAAAATGGCAACAGGGGAGGATGAATGTCCCATAACAAGAAGATAGAGAAAAAGAAGAAGGTTATCGACTACGGTGTCGGCACGGACTACAAAGGTGGACTCGCACAATTGTTCAGGACTTATGCAGATCCCAAATACAGATCAGCAGTTACCAGAAGGTAAAAAAAGTTGTGTTTGCATAATATTGCAAAACGAAACATTTTGATAGATTTTTGAGCGCTGTATGTAGTGTTCTATATTTTTAATGGAACGTATAAAATGTTGGTGTTGTTTACTTGAGTCATATTGCCATCATAGTGCAGTCTACATGTATCTCTTATGTGTGACAGGCATCTACTGGTCACACTTATCATTACACCGTGTACCAAATAAAATAGCTCCGAGGTCGGTAAGCTCAACCAACTTTATTCCTTACATTAGACGCACCAGGACATAAGGCGCACTGTCGAGTTTTGAGAAAAAAAAAATATTTTAAGTGCGCCTTTTAGTATGGAAAATAAGGTAAATATTAGTGCTGTGAAATCAGATGAATCACACTTTTACATTTTGATTATTGTCGATTAATCATTGTTAATTATTTGCACGCATGATTGGAATTAACTTTAAAAAACACAAATGGAATTTTATTGTTAATGGCATGTAGTTTATTTGTACATAATTTTGAAGTTTATTTCGAAGCAAAATTTACCAGTGAGCACAAAAGTCGGAGCCTCCTCACTCATCTTTGCATGGCCTGGTCACTGACCTGTATAACAACATGTCTCACCTTTCAGGTAACCATTTGCGGTAAAAGCAAAGGAGTGTGTGAGATCCAAACAAATTGCGTATTTTAATCTGCATAAATACATGATTAATGCAATATTTTTTTTGATTAATCACAAGTTAAGCGGCTATTTTTGACAGCCTTATATATATATATATATATATATATATATATATATATATATATATATATATATATATATATATATATATATATATATATATATATATATATATATATATATATATAAATATATATATATATATATATATATATATATATATATATATATATATATATATATAAATATATATATATATATATATATATATATATATATATATATATATATATATATATATATATATATATATATATATATATACATACAATACAGGCCAAAAGTTTGGACACACTTTCACAATAAATGCGTTATTTTTTATTTTCATGACTATTTACATTGTAGATTGTCACATCAAAACTATGAATGAACACATGTGGAGTTATGTATTAAACAAAAAAAGGTGAAATAACTGAAAACATGTTTTATATTCTAGTTTCTTCAAAATAGCCACCCTTTGCTTTGATTACTGCTTTGCACACTCTTGGCATTCTCTCCATGAGCTTCAAGCACACCTGTGAAGTGAAAACCATTTCAGGTGACTACCTCTTGAAGCTCATCGAGAGAATGCCAAGAGTGTACAAAGCAGTAATCAGAGCAAATGGGGGCTATTTTGAAGAAACTAGAATATAAAACATGTTTTCAGTTATTTCACTTTTTTTGTTAAGTACCTTATAATGAAGGCAACACATGCTGTAAGTGTCTTTGTTAGCTAGAATATAAGCCTACTATCAAAATGACTAAGTAGGCTACAAATACATATTGAGCATTCATTCAATGTTTATTTTCCCTGCAGCGCATCCTAGAGAGAATGACGCACCACGTGACCACTCTGCTCTATGGTGCCTTAAGTTCGACTTCCATTACAATATTAATCTATTCTGTTTCGTTGCATTGATGAAATTATAGAAATACGATAAAGTAATCAGATTGTTTATGTCATTTTTATTCGAAAAAACAACAAAATGGAACATGCATAACAGGCCTCCTGTAACTTCAGACCTCCCCATGGAAATACAATGCAGTTCTCAATAATTCAATACAACCCTCTTCTCTTTTCTCCCTTATCTGGGCAACAGACAGAGTGCAATATACAATTATGTAAATAAAACGGCAGCCTTTTGAAAAGGTAAGTAAGCGATATAACACGCAAATAGGCCAGTTTAATTTCGATTTTGTTGCATTTCTGTGCATTATCCTCTTCTCTTTAGTTTGCTGCAAACGCCAGCCAAGTATAAGTCAGTGCAATTGAATAAAATGCAGCACAATCCTCTCCTCTGTTCCCCCTTACGGCGGCAACAGACACAAATGAATGCAAGTGATGAAGTGAAAGTGTGATAAAACGTTAAAACGCAGCCTGCTTTAAAAAATAGAAGAGCCTTTTGAAAAAGTAAAGTATATAATATTAAGATAATACAGTTTAAGTTCAATTTCTGTGCATTATCCTCTTGTCTTTAGATTTCTGCAAATACCAAGTAAGTCAGTGCAAGGGTAAAACGCTGCAGCGTACTCTTCTCTTTTGACATGCACAATACAAAGCAGCCATCATCAAACCTGAGAAACAAAACACAATAATACCCCTAAGTGTCATTCCAAATACACTATATTGCCAAAAGTATTTGGCCACCGGCTTTGACTCACACATGAACTTGAAGTGCCATCCCATTCCTAACCCATGGGGTTCAATATGATGTCGGTCCACCTTTTGCAGCTATTACAGCTTCAACTTCTCTGGGAAGGCTGTCCACAAGGTTGCAAAGTGTGTTTATAGGAATTTTCCAAAATTCTTCCAAAAGCGCATAGGTGAGGTCACACACTGATGTTGGTCGAGAAGACCTGGCTCTCAGTCTCCGTTCTAATTCATCCCAAAGGTGTTCTATCGGGTTCAGGTCAGGACTCTGTGCAGGCCAGTCAAGTTCATCCACACCAGGCTGTGTCGTCCATGTCTTTATGGACCTTGCTTTGTGCACTGGTGCACAGTCATGTTGGAAGAGGAAGGGGCCCGCTCCAAACTGTTCCCACAAGGTTGGGAGCATGGAATCGTCCAAAATGTTTTGGTATCCTGGAGCATTCAAAGTTCCTTTCACTGGAACTAAGGGGCCAAGCCCAACTCCTGAAAAACAATCCCACACCATAATTCCTCCTCCACCAAATGTCACACTCGGCACAATGCAGTCCGAAATGTACCGTTCTCCTGGCAACCTCCAAACCCAGACTGGTCCATCAGATTGCCAGATGGAAAAGCATGATTCATCACTCCAGAGAAGGCGTCTCCACTGCTCTAGAGTCCAGTGGCGACGTGCTTTACACCACTGCATTTGACTTGGTGATGTATGGCTTAGATGCAGCTGCTCGGCCATGGAAATCCATTCCATGAAGCTCTCTGCGTACTGTACGTGGGCTAATTGGAAGGTCACATGAAGGTTGGAGCTCTGTAGCAACTGACTGTGCAGAAAGTCTTTGCACTATGCGCTTCGGCATCCGCTGACCCCTCTCTGTCAGTTTACGTGGCCTACCACTTGGTGGCTGAGTTGCTGTTGTTCCCAAACTCTTCCATTTTCTTATAATAAAGCCAACAGTTGACTTTGGAATATTTAGGAGCGAGGACTGGATTTGTTGCACAGGTGGCATCCTATGACAGTTCCACGCTGGAAATCATTGAGAGCGGCCCATTCTTTCACAAATGTTAATAGAAACAGTCTCCATGCCTAAGTGCTTGATTTTATACACCTGTGGCCGGGCCAAGTGATTAGGACACCTGATTCTGATCATTTGGAAGGGTGGCCAAATACTTTTAGCAATATAGTGCACATACTGACAGAAGTCACTTTATAAAAACAGCCACTTTTTTACTAAATATGTGCCTATGACAGGATTGTGTTCTTACTTATTTAATGCGACTTCTGTTTTCGGACATCACTGGACAGCTTCTCAACATCGGCATGTAAGATGAAACTTGAATCTTCATGCAGGACTGCAAGCTCTCATCTGTGAGGCAGGTGCGGTATTTGGATTTGATGTAGTTCATGTTTGAGAATATCTGATCCAAAGATGGATCATACTCCGAATGCATATTTCTTCACGTACCTATAACTGTCAAGAAGAGCATTCCATGTTTCGAACACAAGTTTCTCGGGTGTTGGGAGGCTTTCCATTTGGCTCCGTATGTGGCTTTGGGCAAGGTGGTCTTTCTAGTGAGTGATGTCTTCAAGCTAAAAAAAAAATTAAAAAATCCACCCCATCTTTTTCCTATTTCATACATGTTTGAAAAAGCTCCAGGGAGCCACTAGGGCGGCGCTAAAGAGCTGCATGTGGCTCCAGAGCCGCCGGTTGCCGACCCCCGGTCTAATGAAACACTAAGCATCATGTAACATTATTGCTAATTGTGTGGATGCTCCAAAGCATTCACACATACTTTTACATAATATTTAATAATAATAGTTAATAATAATAATAATTGTAATTTACATAATATGTTCTACACCAAAATACAATACAAATACAATACAAAATACACCAAAATGCATCTATTTATTATTCCACATGTTTTAACCGATTCAAACCGTTCCAACTTCAAACTGTTTCAGCCTATTCGGGAATTGCGGGCTTTCCCTTGACAAATTCCAAAACTTCCCATATTTCCCAGAATTCCAGGTTTTCCGGGACATTTTTCCCATTCAAAAATGAATTGGCCATTTTTCAAACTTCCACCATTTCCACATTTTTCAAGCGAATGTAAACTATTATTTTTCCAAATTCAAAAAAATTCTAGGAATTCCCAGAATTCCCTTTTTTTCCGAACCTTTTTTTGACCTACAATTGTCAACCCCCTTTAACCAATCCACCGTCCAAACATTCCTCTTAATCAGGACAAAAAGCGAAGTTGTTTTTTGAACTGGAAAAATTCCTGGTTTTCCCGAAATGCCTGGAATTCCTTAATACCATTTCTCAATTAAAAAAGTTAATACTTCAACATTTCTCGACAGATTTTGAAAAATTCCAACACCGACGATTTCAACCCATTCAGAACATGCAAGTCTCCTAACATTTTCCCAACATTTCCCGCTTTTCCCGAAATTCCCAAATTTCCATGAAATTCCCATTGATACAAATGTGATATCTTTCAAAGTTTCATCCGATTGGAAGGGTTCCAACTTCAAAATATTCAGCCTGTTCAAAATGGTGTGCTCTTCTTCAACAATTAAAAAATAAATACCCGGATTTCCAAGAATTCCCAGTTTTCAGGGACATTTTCCCCATTCAAAATGAATTGTCCAATTTTTAAACTTCCACAATTTGCACATTTTTCAACCTATTCTAACCATTCCAACATCAACACATTGCACTCATCCAACTAACAATTTCCCAAGTTCCAATTCCAATTTTTCTGGAAATTCAAACTCTTCAACATTCAAACCATTCCAACATTCAAACTATTCTTATATCAATACTACATTCTGTCAGCGTTTCAGTTCAACTTCAGCATTGGAGCATTCACGCGCAATTCCTTCAGGAATTGCCTCATCTAGTTACTATTGCTATTACTACAAACATAATTAAACGATAGATTACTGTACAATGTCCTCTCTTACTTTAACGACGACTGATAGGATGTCCGTATCTTCCCGTTTAGATGAAGAATTAATCATGATTCCCACGAAGGGTTAACAAGGAAAATTTTCCCTGCAGACACAGTCTTCTGTTGTGTCTCCATCTGCGGGTATAAATTGAATGTCACGGATGAACAACTTTTATATTCATGGCTAAATCCTCCTAATATCCAAATGAGAGGCATGATTTATAATCCAGAATACGTTTGATGAGCTGAGACGCGATTATATGAGAGCAGCAGGACATCGCGGCCAGCTCACTCTAAAGCAGCAGAGGACTACTTGTATCAATCCTACTACTCTGTATCAATCCTCCGATAAAAAGATAGTTTTCCTGTGTTGGTGTTAATAACAACAACATCACTAATATCTGGTTAATATTCAGGTCACTCATGTGTAGAGTATTGATGGGGTGTGTTGGATGGTTATTTAAAGGGTTTTGTGAGCAAAATAGAGAGCCCCCATTGATTTATGTATTTATCTTTTTTAGGGATTATTAATGATAAACAGCACACCGCTCTCTAATTTTTGCATATTTCCAGTATGACTGATCTGATACTATGGTCAGAGTGCAGAAGCGTTACTCCAGTGACGTAGAATCTACGGAAATTGCCTGTGTCAGTGCAGGCTGGTTTTAAAGATAATGTAAATGTCATTGTACGTCCAGTTTATCAATGTAAACATTATAATAACAGAGGTGTAATGCCACCAAGTCAGCTTTTGCTGCTTTTCCAGGCTTCTGATTGGACAAAATGTGCATGACAGCAGGTGTATGCGACGTGTGTAGACATAGGCAGTTTTGAAACTCACCTCTATGGATGAAGATTGTTTAGAACTGAATGTGTTTTTATAAATATCTGTGTCCGTGTGGACATGGCCTCAGATAATAGTAGTAGATATCAATATATTTTATTTATCTATCTTATTTTTTTACCTAATACTAGTACTATTTATGTTAAAACAGTGTTTTATGGTTTTACAATGGTGTTTCCATTGTATCATTCATCGATACATTGTGCAATCGTTTAGTGCACAAGATGTGTTATTTATTACTCGTATTTAGTTTTACATTGTGTTTTACTTTTGTTACTGCATGTAAAAATCCACACCGCAACTACATAATTTCCCCATTGTGGGATAAATAAAGGTCTTTCCTATCCTATTATTACTACTATTTACTACTACTAAAAAATAAACAATACACATACTGTATGTAATTGTAATGATGCAGACAAGTAGATTATAATATTAATAATTATCTATGTGTCTGCATCATTATGGTAATATTAGGTAAAACAAATTAAATTAAATGTTGTGCAATAATAATAATAATTATTATCTTTTTTTTAAAGGAAAGTAATATTTTATCTGAGTCTGTAAATTAGTTTGCTTATTGATGATTTTTGTTTGGTTTTGTATTGTGTAGTTATATATATATATATGGTAATTATTATTCTGTGACTGTAAATTATTTGCTTGTTTTCTTATTGATGCTTTTATTTGTTTCTGTTTTTGTGTAGTTATAATTATATGTTTTTACTTGTAATTGTATTGAGTTTGTGGACCCCAGGAAGACTAGTGGGTTGTTGTGGCAACCAGCTAATGGGGATCCTTAATAAAAAATCCAATCAAATCAAATCTTAAACATATGAAACGTGCATTTTCAGTCAGTGTGTTTTAAGTTGTTTTTTTCCTCTTTTGGTATTGTTTGTGTAATACTGTATGTAATTATAAATATGCTGATAGCTAAGCAGATATATATATATATATATATATATATATATATATATATATATATATATATATATATATATATATATGTGTGTAAAAAACACATGAATCGCTGCAGTTATTAAGGAGTTTTTGCTAATTTTGCTGAAAAAAAAAACATAAGCAGTGTATGTTACAAAAAGGTTTTATGAAAATCAGGGGGATAAAAAAACTACAACTTTAAGAGCTGCTGGGGTGAAACCACAAGGAGATTGGGCCCTTAGTAACAAATACAGCACCGGAAGTCTGCAATCAAGGAGGCAGGAACAGGAAGTCACAAGACAAAACAAACAAAAAAAGAGTAACAAAACAGGATGAAACAGAAGTATACATAATTGAAACTTCTCCAAAGTGAGCGTTATTATTTTCAAAGGCACACTTTTTCAATGCAGCTTTGACTTGTTGTGCAGGTGGACCTAATGAAGTGTCCTATTGTCACGACGGCACAATCAGAAAAGCCGTCAATTGAAGCCCACACTGATGTTATTGTGCTTCTTCATGTGAAGTTGTGGACAATCTCCTCAGTGTGACGTTCTTCTATTTCTTTGCCAAAAGTCTCAAAAAGACAGAAGGTCAAGCTGTTTGACAGCTGATGTGCTGTCCAAGCGAACCCCAGGATTCTTTGCATGCCACAGAGTACCATTCACATTTTCTGGTAAATAAGATACCGTATTTTCCGGACTATAAGGCACACTTAAAATCCTATTTTTTTCTCAAAACTCGACAGTGCGCCTTATAACCAAGTGCACCTAATGTACGGAATAATTCTGGTTTTCCTTACAGACCTCAAAGCTATTTTATTTGGTACATGGTGTAATGATAAGTGTGACTAGTAGATGGCAGTCAAACATAAGAGAGATACGTGTAGACTGCAATACTGCAACACCAACATTTTATATGTTCCATTGAAAATATAGAACATTACACATTACGCACTCAAAAATCGATCAAAATGTTTTAGTACAACTTTGGTAAGCCATGAAGCTTGATTGATTGTTGGCGCATTAAACATATGAGTATTATTATGGTGTGTGTATAAAGTAAAACATATTATCTGGCGTTTTGTTTCGCAATATTATGCAAAAGCAACTTTTCTTACCTTCTGGTACCTGCTGATGTGTATTTGGGATCTGCATAAATCCTGAAAAATTGTGCGCATCCGCCTTTGTAGTCCGTTCCGACACCGTAGTCGATAAGCTTCTTCTTTTTCTCTATCTTCTTGTTATGGGACATTCATCCTCCTCTCTTGCCATTTCTAATATAAAGTAGTGTAAAGTTCTTACTTATATCTGTCAGCAAACTCGCCATGAAAGCGCTAAAACATACCGGTGTAGTGAGTTTACATTATTCACCCAAGGAACGTCAGTTATTAGAGAGTTCCGGTCGGACGGTTTTTAACGGGACACAATTCCGGCCTTGTTGTTGTTGTTTCCGGATGAGGAGATGCTGCTCCGTTATTGATTGAAGTGAAGTACAGTGACTTACTCGATGAAAATTCCGAGAAAGTACATTTGCAACTTGTAGGTGTTTCCACTTTCAGGAAGATATTGCGGCCACAGTTGTTGCCAGGCTGTCAATACACTGCAAAAAGTCAGTGTTCAAAAACAATAAAAACAAATAATAAAATTAGGGGTATTTTATTTTAACTAAGCAAAATTATCTGCCAATAGAACAAGAAAATTCGGCTTGTCAAGACTTTCCAAAACAAGTAAAATTAGCTAACCTCAATGAACCCAAAAATACCTTAAAATAAGTATATTCTCACTAATAACAAGTGTACTTTTCTTGGTAGAAAAAAAAAATGGACCTTTTTGCTCAATATGTTGAAAAATATTCTTAAATTAAGTAAATGCTAGTGCCATTATCTTGACATAATGATATGCGCTCGGCATCATGATTTTTTTTTTCATGCTTGAAGTAAGAAAATTATTACTTTAAAAAAGTAGTTTTATACTTGTGAGTGTTGATGACACAGCTTTGCATCAGTTGATATTCTAGTTCAGGGGTCACCAACCTTTTTGAAAGCAAGAGCTACTTCTTGGGTAGTGATTAATGCGAAGGGCTACCATTTTGATACACACTTAAATAAATTGCCAGAAATAGCCAATTTGCTCAATTTACCTTTAACTCTATGTTATTATTAATAATTAATGATATTTACACTTAATTGAACGGTTTAAAAGAGGAGAAAACACGAAAAAAATGACAATTAAATTTTGAAACATAAAAATCTTCAATTTCGAATCTTTAAAATTCTAAATTCAACCGAAAAAAAGAAGACAAAAACTTTAAAAAATAATTTATGGAACATCATTCGTAATTTTTCCTGATTAAGATTAATTTTAGAATTTGGATGACATGTTTTAAATAGGTTAAAATCCAATCTACACTTTGTTAGAATATATAACAAATTGGACCAAGCTATATTTCTAACAAAGACAAATCATTATTTCTTCTAGATTTTCCAGAACAAAAATTTTAAAAGAAATTCAAAAGACTTTGAAATAAGATTTAAATTTGATTCTACAGATTTTTCTAGATTTGCCAGAATAATTTTTTTGAATTTTAATCATAATAAGTTTGAAGAAATATTTCACAAATATTCTTCGTCGAAAAAACAGAAGCTAAAATGAAGAATTAAATTACAATTTATTTATTATTCTTTACAATAAAAAAAAATACATTTACTTGAACATTGATTTAAATTGTCAGGAAAGAAGAGGAAGGAATTTAAAAGGTAAAAAGGTATATGTGTTTAAAAATCCTAAAATTATTTTTAAGGTTGTATTTTTTCTCTAAATTTGTCTTTCTGAAAGTTATAAGAAGCAAAGTAAAAAAATTTATGAATTTATTTAAACAAGTGAAGACCAAGTCTTTAATATATTTTCTTGGATTTTCTAATTCTATTTGAGTTTTGTCTCTCTTAGAATTAAAAATGTCGGGCAAAGCGAGACCAGCTTGCTAGTAAATAAGTACAATTTTAAAAATAGAGGCAGCTCACTGGTAAGTGCTGCTCTGTGAGCTATTTTTAGAACAGGCCGGCGGGCTACTCATCTGGTCCTTACGGGCTACCTGGTGCCCGCGGGCACCGCGTTGGTGACCCCTGTTCTAGTTTCAAGCATTTTTTTACTCAATGTAGGTCATAACATCTCAGTTACAAGCTGTAATATCTTACTGAGATCATTTAGGACCAAAACCCTTAAAACAAGTAAAACACTCTAACATAAAATCTGCTTAGTGAGAAGAAAATAAGCAAATATCACCCTTATTTCAGATATTTAATCTTACTTAGATTTCAGTTTTTGCAGTGCAGAAGACGAAGGTGATCGCTTAAAGGCTACGTCCTTACAGCCATCTTGACATTGCCGTTGGGGCATGTGGGTTTCTCCCAGGCTGCGGGTGGGCTTCCGGGAAGGGACCTGCGAGACGACCCGGTGCGGCGGCCGACCGATCAGAAGCAAGACAAGACGACCCTTCTGCCCGAGTTGTCCTCCATTGGCGACCCGCCGGTTTGGTGTTTCGGTGACCTCTAAATGCTAAAAAAAAAGTGTTTTCATTATGCTTTTGCAAAACACTTCAATATCAAAGGTCTCAAAAACCACCTCATGAGAGCGCAAACATGTTTTAGCGATATTTGAGAGGTTTATCGAAATAATTCCTTTATCAGTTTCTTATTGTGATATTTTGGTTTTGCGCAAAAAAAAACATTTGATGATGGCGACTCTTTAATGCTGATTTGAAATCAGAACAACTTGGAGGTCAATTTGAGTTGACTTTCAACTAGAGTAATAACTAATTAATACATTAATTAGCTTATATTAATTTGAATTTCCTCACTTGTTTAGCACTCTACGCATGCACCTCCTGGTACCCTAGCACCTCCAAAACCCTCAAATCTAAACTCCAAACATCTCAGAACAAGCTAGTCAGGTTACTTCTAGACCTCCACCCCAGATCCCACCTCACTCCTACCCACTTCTCTAAAGTGGGCTGGCTCAAGGTGGAGGACAGAGTTAAACAACTTGCACTGAGCCTAGTCTATAAAATCCGCTACACCTCCCTGATACCGAAGTACATGTCAAACTACTTCCTTAACGTAAATGACCGCCATAACCACAACACCAGGGGGTGCTCCACTAACCACGTTAAACCCAGATTCCGAACTAACAAAGGTCTTAACTCATTCTCTTTCTATGCCACATCAATGTGGAATGCGCTCCCAACAGGTATAAAAGAAAGGGCATCTCTATCCTCCTTCAAAACCGCTATAAAAGTTCACCTCCTGGCAGCTACAACCCTAAACTAACACCCTCCCCGGATTGCTAATAATCAAATGTAAACAATCAAATGCAGATTCTTTTTCTTATGCCTTCTGATCTCTCTCTCTCTCTCTCTCTCTCTCTCTCTCTCTATGTCCACTACTTGATGTCCATATCCCCACCCCCCCCACCCCCCACCCCACCCCCCCTCCACACTCCTGATTGTAAATAATGTAAATAATTCAATGTGATTATCTTGTGTGATGACTGTATTATGATGATAGTATATATGATAGTATATATCTGTATCATGAATCAATTTAAGTGGACCCCGACTTAAACAAGTTGAAAAACTTATTCGGGTGTTACCATTTAGTGGTCAATTGTACGGAATATGTACTTCACTGTGCAACCTACTAATAAAAGTCTCAATCAATCAATCAATCTTTGTAACGTGCACTACTGCCCCCTACATGTCTGGAGTGGATAAACAATCAGTGTTTGGTGTGATTGTTTGGCCTCTGTGCCAACTCCATACTCAGACAGACGATCGGGCCATTCGAGTCAAAGTTATGCGTCCATGCGCTATTTATACTGCGATGACAAGAGCTTCTAGTAATAGTTGAGCACACGGTGAAGACAGGAAACTCCCTGTGTTCAAACTCTCCAGGCCTGAAAAGCTGCACCACATATTTGTTTGCGTCGCACTGTGTTCAGCAGAAGATGCATCCCGCGTTGTCTTGAAACCATTAAAACAAACATTTGCCCTATGTTATACACGAAGAAGTAATGTGGGCTGTCTAGTCAGCTAGTCAAAGATCCTTTAAGGGAAAGAAACGCGCTTCTCTTTTTAAGTGAACTGCAAGGAAGCGAGTCAAAGATCTTCAATATGACAGGAACGCTATATTGTTTTTAAGGACGTAATGAAAAAATGCTAGTCAAAGCTCCTATTATGTGTACATACTGTATATATGTATATACACTACCGTTCAAAAGTTTGGGGTCACCCAAACAATTTTGTGGAATAGCCTTCATTTCTAAGAACAAGAATAGACTGTCGAGTTTCCGATGAAAGTTCTCTTTTTCTGGCCATTTTGAGCGTTTAATTGACGCCCACAAATGTGATGCTCCAGAAACTCAATCTGCTCAAAGGAAAGTCAGTTTTATAGCTTCTGTAACGAGCTAAACTGTTTTCAGATGTGTGAACATGATTGCACAAGGGTTTTCTAATCATCAATTAGCCTTCTGAGCCAATGAGCAAGCACATTGTACCATTAGAACACTGGAGTGATAGTTGCTGGAAATGGGCCTCTATACACCTATGTAGATATTGCTCCAAAAACCAGACATTTGCAGCTAGAATAGTCATTTACCACATTAGCAATGTATAGAGTGTATTTCTTTAAAGTTAAGACTAGTTTAAAATTATCTTCATTGAAAAGTACAGTGCTTTTCCTTCAAAAATAAGGACATTTCAATGTGACCCCAAACTTTTGAACGGTAGTGTGTATATATATATATATATATATATATATATATATATATATATATATATATATATATATATATATATATATATATATATATATATATATATATGTATATATATATATGTTAGGTCAGGAAAAAACACAGAGGCTATTTCATCCCTACAAGCCTGTTTCGCAGGTTTCCCTGCTCTCATCCCCCGAAGAGCACCTGCGAAACAGGCTTGTAGGGATGAAATAGCCTCTGTGTTTTTTTCTGACCTAACGTATATTCCAATCTACCCCGGTATTGAGCACTGTATAACGGATAAACCACAGAAACCTCAACTATATATATAATATTACAGTAATATTACAGTCGGTGTCCTAGTGACAGCAGACACTGTACAGTAAGTGATGTTTTATTATGTCTCTTGTGTCTCATGAAGTCTGCAGTGAGTAATAATTGATGATGTTGTCAAAGTAAAAAGCAAACCTCGTCATGCGTTTTTAAAATGAATGCGCCGCCGAATGCTTTAAATTATCTAAATACTTTAATATTACATGTTATTATTAATGTGCCCTTCACTACATTACATACATACAGTGTGTATACAAAACCTTAATAGAGGTGTTTGGATGTTTTCTTAGAGCGCTTTATAGGCTCCATATAAGCAAATGCATTAAAAAAGAAAACATAATGATTGTGAATAATAGGCATACTCAAATATTAATACTGAGTTATTAATCTTACTCTCGATTTTGATCATATTCAATGACTACATCTGACCTACTTACAGTTTACCAGGATAAACCTCATCAAATGATATGAAACCATGCGTTAAGTACAAAGATTACCGTATTTTCCAGGCTATAGAGAAAAACATAAAAAATAAGCCGCAGATATATAGAAATAAGAAAGACACCATAAATCCATTCCAAATGGTTAATAATACATAGACTAGTGTTTTTGTACTTACCTTTGTCTTTGAGTCATTTCACTTCAACAAACCTTTTCTAACATTCCACACTACAAAATAATACAATTATGTACTATGATTTGTGCTGATGTTGTATCGACTCAATACCGATATCAGCCAATAATCAATGCTCTAATATCGATATCGTATTGGAAGTGAAGCATCCTACTAGGGTTGTACGGTATAGCGGTAATAGTATAGTACCGCAATACTAAGGAATCATATTCGGTACTATACCGCCTCTAAAAAAATACGGAACCCCACCCTCCCTTTTTTTTTTTTTTTAACGGGCATGACGACGCATCGTCGCCACATCATTACATTGTTAGTTTTACGAGCAGAGGAGCATGTTCGGCAGCGCACACACACAGAGTACTTACAAGCAGACACAGTGTGTAGACAAAAAAGGGAGAATGGACGCATTTTGGCTTTAAAAACTAACAGTAAAGGTGAAGTTATAACACTGAAACACCCTCAAAGAGGTGCTTTAAGGTGCTAAAGTCCAGCCGCAGTCTGCAGTGTTTTAGCTACTTCTAAATCACTAATCCTCGTCTCCATGGCGACAAAGTGAGTTTCGTACAAGTATCATCCCTGCAGGACGAGTAATAGCTAAACATGCTTCACTACACACCGTAGTAAACAAACGCCATGGCTGGATCCACACCTGACATTCACTGTAATGATACCAAGTACAGGAGCGTATCTAGTCGATATTACGATTACATCGATATTTTTTAGCATCACAAAATCTTTGAATCTTCGTTTTTTTTTTTTTTAATTCATATTATGTTTATAAACTCAGGAAATATGTCACTGGACACATGAGGAATTTGAATATGACCAATGTATGATCCTGTAACTACTTGGTATCGGATCCATACCTAAATTAGTGATATCATCCAAAACAAATGTAAAGAATCCAAACAACCAAACATGATCTTACCATACCATACCATACCAGCTTTATTTATAAAGCCCTTTAAAAACAACCACAGTTGAAGAACAAAGGGCTGTACACCACAAATAAATACAGGCAAAGGACAGACTAAAAAAATAACATTTAAAACAAAAGTAAAATACACATTGAAAAAGCAAATACAAATTACCCTAAGCAGCTAAAAAGTAAACAATATTGGTGGTAGTAGCAAAATATTCAAACGAGATCTTTTGTAATAATAGCATCCCAAAATGTTTTTTCATTTTTTTTAAATGTATATTATGTTTATAAACTCAGGAAATATGTCCCTGGACACATGAGGACTTAAATTATGACCATTGTATGATCCTGTAACTACTTGGTATCGGATCGATACCAGAATTTGTGGTATCATCCAAAACTAATGTAAAATATCCAAACAACAGAAGAATAAGTGATTATTACATTTTAACAGAAGTGTAGATAGAACATGTTAAAAGAGAAAGTAAGCAGATATTAACAGTAAATGAACAAGTAGATTAATAATTCAATTTCTACCACTTTGTCCTTCATAATGTTGACAAAATAATAGAATGAAAAATGACACAATATGTTACTGCATATGTCAGCAGACTAATTAGGAGTCTTTGTTTGTTTACTTACTACTAAAAGACAAGTTGTCTAGTATGTTCACTATTTTATTTAAGGACTAAATTGCAATAATAAACATATGTTTAATGCACCCTAAGATTTTTTGTTAAAATAAAGCAAAAGATGCCGTTTTTATGCGGTCCCCTTTATTTAGAAAAGTATCGAAATACATTTTGGTACCGGTACCCGTACCAAAATATTGGTATCGGGGCAAACCTACATCCTACTCTTAGGTGTCATATAAAGGTAAAAACAAAAATAGAATTCATTGTTAAAAACAACAAGATCTTTAACAACAAAGCTGACTCGTGAAAGTGAACTTCTTTGACATCTTATGAGTTCTGGTAAAATTCAACTTTTTCTTAACTTTACATTTTAAATAGCAATAAATAAATAAAAAAGGTGCTGTTGGCTGCAAATGACCCCCACATTGTCCCACATGGGACCCCCTTGCCTCGGACATATGATAGTGCGTGTCAGTTTGCACAATGCCTTCACACAGAAAAATGACTAAAATGATGGGAGAGCTTGATTTGCATGACAAAAAAACAAAATAAAAGACCCTTCCCCCTTTTTTTCCCCCTCAATTCATGCTCTTTCTCCCCCTTTGTAGCAAGTCTCACAGAAACTGCTGTTAAAGCCCTCACGTGAAAGCCTTATACTTATAATTCAGTGTGTAAGGGATTTACACACACACACACACACACACACACTTTGTAGGATAAATACTCCTCTCCCCTCCCGCTTTACTGGCTGTCCATTTAACACGCAGCCATTCCTCCTCTGGCCTGCCTTGACCTGGACAAAAGCTCGGCGGGAAGCGTTGGTGCCAGGCGGGCAGGTCCAAAGCTTTCAGGAATATTACCCTGAGAGCAAGACCGCCTTGTCAGGAAGAACCACTTCAATCGGACTGAGAGCAGCAACAAAAAAAATGGCGTCCTTTTTCTGCTCCTAGGGGCAGTTCTCTGGCACATGACATTTTAGTTTTAGTGTTAATTATTGAAGGATGCTTGCTTATACTCACAAGCAGGGAGGAGGATGAATAAATCACGACAGGCCTCACCTTGTGATTAAACGTGTGTGTGATAGGTGCACGTGTGCGTGTATGTGTGTGTTCTTGTACTTCTACCCTTCTTGAGACATGAAGAAGGAAAATAAGCTTCCATATGAGGAGGTGTGAACAAGTGATGACATAAATCATGGTCCCAATAACATTGCATCTAATAGAGAATGTCTCATTTGCACCCCTGCTGGTGACATCTATCAAAATTAGGGTGGTCCCAAAAAGGAGGGATTTTTTTCCAAATTGACTGTGTGTCGCTTTTAAAAGTGCTCCCCCTCTGGTCAACATATGAAATAAAAAGTGTGTGTAAAACTTTGAAGTGCTCCCCCTCTGGCCAACATATGAAATAACAAGTGTTTGTAAGAAATTGAAATGCGCCCCCTTTGGCCAAAATGTATTATATATATATATATATATATATATATATATATATATATATATATATATATATATATATATATATATATATATATATATATATATATATATATATATATATATATATATATATATATATATATACATATATATATATAAAATATGTATATGGAGACATGCTGTAATAACTTGAAGTAAATAATGAAGATTAAAAACCAATTACAAACACAAAATTAAAAAAAAAATTTTTTGAACTAAAAGCAGTCTTTTTCTAACAATGTGTCGACTTTTTTCTTACACAATTGGGAACAATTTCTCATATTCTTTCTGTTTCTGTAATATTGCAATATGTTCTCGTAAAATTATTACTTTTTTAATGTAAAATGATTACTTTTAATGCAAAATGGCGACATTTGTCATTTGAAATTCCAACTTTTATCACAATATTGCCAATTTTGTTGTTGTTCTTGTAAAATAGTGACATTTTTTGAGTTAATTTATGATTTATGAAATATTGCCAAGTAAAATTCCGATTATTATTATAATATTGCCAACATTTTTAAGTTTTATTTTAAAATTGTGACTTTTGTCGAGTAAAATTACGACTTTTTTCATTGTCTAAATGTTAAGCTTTTACTTGTAAAATTGTGACTGTCATTGTGTAAAATTCCAACTTTTATCCTAATATTGCACAAATGTTCAGTTTTTCTTGTAAATGTTTGACTTGCATTGAGTAAAATTACCACTTTTAATATAATACTGCCAACATTCTAAGTTTTTCTTGTGGAATTCCAACTCATTTTTCACAACAAGCTTTTTTATATTTGCATAGTATGTATATATTATTAATGTTGTAAATACAAATCTTTATATATCTAGAAAGGGTGGTCCTAAAAAGGTAGACATTTTTCTGAGGTCTCAAGAAGGTGACAAATACAAGAATGTGTGTGTGTGTGCGTGTGTGTGTGTGTTCTTGTATTTCTACCCTTCTTGAGACATGAAGAAGGAAAATAAGCTTCCATATGAGGAGGTGTGAACAAGTGATGACATAAATCATGGTCCCAATAACATTGCATCTAATAGAGAATGTCTCATTTGCACCCCTGCTGGTGACATCTATCAAAATGAGGGTGGTCCCAAAAAGGAGGGATTTTTTTCCAAATTGACTGTGTGTCGCTTTTAAAAGTGCTCCCCCTCTGGTCAACATATGAAATAACAAGTGTGTGTAAAACTTTGAAGTGCTCCCCCTCTGGCCAACATATGAAATAACAAGTGTTTGTAAGAAATTGAAATGCGCCCCCTTTGGCCAAAATGTATTAAATATATATATATATATATATAAAATAGGTATATGGAGACATGCTGTAATAACTTGAAGTAAATAATGAAGATTAAAAACCAATTACAAACACAAAATTAAAAAAAAATATTTTTTGAACTAAAAGCAGTCTTTTTCTAACAATGTGTCGACTTTTTTCTTATACAATTGGGAACAATTTCTCATATTCTTTCTGTTTCTGTAATATTGCAATATGTTCTCGTAAAATTATTACTTTTTTAATGTAAAATTATTACTTTTTAATGCAAAATGGCGACATTTGTCATTTGAAATTCCAACTTGTATCACAATATTGCCAATTTTGTTGTTGTTCTTGTAAAATAGTGACATTTTTTGAGTTAATTTATGATTTATGAAATATTGCCAAGTAAAATTCCGATTATTATTATAATATTGCCAACATTTTTAAGTTTTATTTTAAAATTGTGACTTTTGTCGAGTAAAATTACGACTTTTTTCATTGTCTAAATGTTAAGCTTTTACTTGTAAAATAGTGACTGTTATTGTGTAAAATCCCAACTTTTATCCTAATATTGCACAAATGTTCAGTTTTTCTTGTAAATGTTTGACTTGCATTGAGTAAAATTACCACTTTTAATATAATACTGCCAACATTCTAAGTTTTTCTTGTGGAATTCCAACTCATTTTTCACAACAAGCTTTTTTATATTTGCATAGTATGTATATATTATTAATGTTGTAAATACAAATCTTTATATATCTAGAAAGGGTGGTCCTAAAAAGGTAGACATTTTTCTGAGGTCTCAAGAAGGTGACACATACAAGAATGTGTGTGTGTGTGTGTGTGTGTGTGTGTGTGTGTGTGTGTGTGTGTGTGTGTGTGTGTGTGTGTGTGTTCAATCAGATGATAGCGCCTCTAAAAAGGAGGCAGTCATATAACAAACAGGAAATTAAACCAGATGCTGACTTTATACACCTATAAATTGTCTTGCAATCTAAGGGATATTAAAACTGAAGCTTTTTTAATTAAACAAATATTAATTTATTTTTAAACTTCCCTGCTTGGGCTTCTGCCCCCCGCCACAGCCGGCGGTGTTTCTGGGTGTTGTTGATAAATGGCTTTTGCCTCACATAGTAGAGTTTTAACTTGCACTTACAGATGTAGCGACCAACTGTAGTTACTGACAGTTGTTTTCTGAAGTGTTTCTGAGTCCTTGTGGTGATATCCTTTACACACTGATGTCGCTTTTTGATGCAGTACCGCCTGAGGGATCGAAGGTCCGTAATATCATTGCTTTCGTGCAGTGATTTCTTAAACTTTTGATGATATTACGAACCGTCGATGGTGAAATCCCTAAATTCCTTGCAATGGCTCGTTGAGAAATGTTGTTCTTAAACTGTTCGACAATTTGCTCATGCCTTTGTTCACAAAGTGGTGACCCTCGCCCCACCCTTGTTTGTGAATGACTGAGCATTTCATGGAAGCTGCTTTTATACCCAATCATGGCACCCACCTGTTCCCAATTAGCCTGTTCACCTGTGGGATGTTCCAAATAAGTGTTTGATGAGCATTCCTCAACTTTCTCAGTCTTTTTTGCCACTTGTGCCAGCTTTTTTGAAACATGTTGCAGGTATCAAATTCGAAATTAGCTAATATTTGCAAAAAACTACGAAGTTTTCCAGTTCAAACATTAAGTATCTTGTCTTTGCAGTCTATTCTATTAACCTTCCTCTTGTGTTAGCTTTCTGTTACCATCTCTTATGTTAACGGGTCGGTTTGGACCCATGTCTTAAATCAGCTTTAAAATACACTAAAAACAATTATCTATCATCCAATTTGTTTCTCATCTCTTGGTTACCTTGTTAGGCTTCCTTATCCATGAAAATATTGGTTTTAATATTTTACACCCATTTTAATCCATTGCATAATTGCTCTTTGTAGAGGCCTTGCTCTACCGGGTCCTCTGGACCACCCAAGATGGACATTACAGCCGTGTCCATCTTTGCGTACAATGATTTATTTTTCAATAACTGGTGCTTTTCAGCCATGTCTCAGTTTCTCCACCATCAACAACCTTTCTCCTTCCCGACCGCTGCCTTTTACAGAGCGGCAGGTCATCAGACAACCACTCACAGCCGTGTCATCTACGCACCTGCCGCTAATCTCGAAGCCGGTCCTGACACGCCCCGCTTCTCCGCAGGCCCGCAGGCCACGCCCCACCACACTCTTCTTTGCACTTTGTGATCACTTGTACTTTGAACAGTTTCTTAAAGTCAATCATAGTAGTACTTTGTTGGATTTATTTGCTTATTCCAATCCATAATTTAATTCCACATACAGATATACTAAAGGTTTTAAGTGTTGTTTGTGCATACACATGTTTTAAATTAGATTTTTCTCTAAGGTTATTTTTTTCCTCTTTTGTTGGTAAGAATTGGTGTACATTCTTGGGTAATTTGCTTTGTACATCATTTTAGCTCTTTGCAAATGCCCCAAGTCATTGAATTTCCATATTTCCGATTCAATAAATAAAGGGTTTGTTTGTTCTCTATATCCAACAATATGTATTATTCTAGTTGATCTTTTTTGTAACACCGTTAGTGTATGGAGCGCACATTTGTAGTTATTTCCCCATATTTCTGCACATCCATCCATCCATTTTTTTACAGCTTGTTCACTACAAAAACTGAAATCTAAGTAAGATTAAATATCTCAAATAAGGGTGATATTTGCTTATTTTCTGTCTGATAAGATAATTCTTCTCACTAAGCAGATTTTATGTTAGACTGTTTTACTTGTTTTAAGTGTTTTTGTCCTAAATGATCTCAGTAAGATATTACAGCTTGTTGCTGAGATTTTATGACCTATATTGAGTAAAACATGCTTGAAACAAGAATATCAACTGTTGCAAAGCTGTGTCATCAACACTCACAAGTATAAAACTACTTTTTTAAAGTAATAATTTGTTATTTCAAGCATGAAAAAAAAAATCATGACTTTGACACAATTGTGTCTCATAATTAAAACAGATGACAGCCAAATGGACTTTGCTGTTTTATTTTCAATGAAACAAGAGAAAATACGTACTCGTATAGTAGTACAGTTGGCACAGTACAGTAAACGGACAGTTAATATTTAAACATGTGACATTTCTAACAATTTTGAGCAGAAATAGTTCATGCACATTCAGATGAATTCTTCAAAATTACAATTAAAATTTTTTTGGCCAGGGGCCGGGCTGTATATATGCGCACTAATTGACTGAAAGAGCCCGCAATTGGCGCGATGATGTCATGTTATCCATGGAAAAATGCATTTTTAGACAATATGATTTGCCTGAGCGGCTAGGAGACCCCGAGAGTAACAAGCTTGTTGCCTTTCCATTAAGAACAATAAATTAGTTTTAGTATAAGTTTTCTGGTTTCAAGAAATGCAATGCCGAGCGCATATCATTATGTCAAGAGAATGGCACTAGCATTTACTTAATTTAAGAACATTTTTCAACATATTGAGCAAAAAGGTCTCATATTTGTTTTTTCTATCAAGAAAAGTGCACTTGTTATTAGTGAGAATATACTTATTTTATGGTATTTTTGGGTTCATTGAAGTTAGCTAATTGAACTTGTTTTGGAAAGTCTTGACAAGCCAAATTTTCTTGTTCTATTGGCAGATAATTTTGCTTAGTTCAAGTAAAATACCTCTCATTTTTGTATATTTTTTTCTTGTTTTTGAACACTGACTTTTTGCAGTGTTCTGTTTGGGGTCACGGGTGGTGCTGGAGCCTATCCCAGCTGCATTCGGGCGGAAGGCGGGGTGGGGTACACCCTGGACAAGTCGCCACCTCATATTTGAGCCCTGCGATGAGGGCTCAAATATGGTTACACTAGCACAGGGGTTACCAACGCGGTGCCCGCGGGCACCAGGTCGCCCGTAAGGACCAGATGAGTCGCCCGCGGGCCTGTTCTAAAAAAAAATAAAATAAATAAAATTAAAAAAAATAAAAAAATAAAAAAATAATAATTTTTTTTTTAATTTTTTTTTTAAATTAAATCTACATAGAAAAAACACAAGATACACTTTCAATTAATGCATCAACCCAAACAACCTCCCCCATGCACACTCATCCACACCCACTCACACAAAAGGTGTTATTTCTTTCTGCTACCAATATTCTGGTTCCCACAACATAGACAACACATCTGCAAGGGACACAGTCCCTGAAGCACACATGATTGTATAGGCTGCTGGTCCACTAACATTTTCCTTAATTACTATTTTTTATGTAATTATTTTTATATTGTTTTACTTTCTTTTTTATCCAATAAATGTTTATTTATTTATTTATTTTATTTTATTTTATTTTTTAAAAAAGGGCCTTATCTTCAACGGACCAGGTTGTCAATGAAATTAGATTTTTTTAAAGGGTTTTTTAAACCAGGCCCAGTCCAGATAATGTCCAAGTCGGACTCAGCAACACACACCTTCATTCATGTACACAGAACAAAATTAGGGAACACAACAGATTGCATATAATTTATAAACAAAATTACATTTTCAAAATAAGCATTTATGTACAGTCCAGATTATGTCCAGGTCACTCAAATTAGGGAACACAACAACAGATATCATATAATCTATAAACATAATTATACTTTCAAAATAAGCCTTTGAGGACTTCTCATCTTTTTTTTAATGTTTTTTGGCATCATTATCGTTTTCAACCATGTAACTTTCTAAAGTTAGAAAATACTGAATAAATGTTTTAAAGAAAGTAATACTAAGTGAATATCTGTTTTTGGCCTTAAAAATAAACATTTTACCGAGTACTATAATTAAATTGACTAAATCATGATTGTCAATGAACTCTCCTAAAATAACAGAAACCACATTAAGCTTCATAAACAAACCAATCCTTAAACACATTTTTTCAACTTCCACCCAAAACAAAGACACAATATGACAATACCAAAACAAATGCAGGGTGGATTCAGGCTCCTGACAACAAAATCGGCAATCATCTGACTCTGTCATATTCCATAATTTTAACATTATCCCTGTGGGTAAGAAGTTATAAATAATTTTAATTTGAAAATAACGATTTTGCACATCGATAGTGGTTTTATAGATTAGTTTGAATATGGCATCCCATGGCAACGGGCAGTCAAAAAAGTCCTCCAATTTTCCATTTGTGTTGTATGAGGCAGCCTTCAAAGATTTCTTTATTAAATAAAAATTATATATTTTTCTATTTATTTTAGTTCCTTTTTGCCAACTAGAATTTCTTATTAGAGGTTTACAAACTAATAATTTAGTAGTTCCATAATTAATTATTTGTTTCCATCTTTTCCCAATTACTCCAGTTAGTTGATAAAATGAAAAGCTTGAGCAAGCATCACCATACATAGCACTAAATTCATCATACTTCATAATTTTACCATTCTCATTGATAATATCATTGACAAAAATGATTCCTCTTTCAAACATATTTTTCCAAAAGAAAGGCTTTCCATCTATTACAATATTAGAGTTCATCCATATTAACTGCTGCAAAATATCGTCTCTTTTTTCTGGCACATAAAATTGAAAACACCACTATGAGTGGATTGTTTCCTTTATGAACCCCGCCATGTTTCCCAGCAGACTCTCTGGGAGGGGATCACTTGTAAAAAAGGATACAATTTATTTTGATACAGTACATGTTTTTTGTCCAACAGGACATTTGTGTACCACTCAATGTTTAAATACATCTTTGGAACAATTGATGCTTTTAAAGACAGACACATAGCTTCAAGGTTGAGAAGTTTCAGGCCCCCATATTCATACTTTTTGTACAAAACCTTTCTTTTAATCTTTTCTGGTTTTCCGTTCCAGACAAAATCGAAGACCCTCCGCTCATAAATCTTAAAAAAGTTTTGTGATGGAGCTGGTAATGACAAAAACAAATAAATAAATTGAGGAATAATTAACGAGTTGGCAATAGACATTTTACCATACAAAGTTAGGGATTTCCCTTTCCATAATTGCATAATTTTGTCCAGCTTTCTTAGTCGATTATCATAATTTACTGAGCCTAGATTTTCCAGATTTTCTGGGACAATAACACCAAGTATGTTAACTGGTCCATCTGTCCACAAAACAGGCACTTTGCATTCCATTCGAAAGGACGTTCCCTTTAGATTTCCGATCCTTAACATTTTACATTTATCATAATTAAGCTTAAGGCCAGATTGCTGTGAAAATATGTCCAAAAGATTAAGAAGGTTCCGCAAACAATGAGGACAAATCTTATCAGCCTTTTCTGACATGAACTTCATCAAGAACAAACACAGAACACGCCTCACTGATGCACATCTGCAAGACTCACTCAGAGTTGCAGTGTCAAGTTACACACCAGAGTACAACACACTAGTTAACAGCATGCAATGCCAGGCTTCCCACTAACTGACAAAGAAACAGATAACAGATTTGGTGTCCAGTTCAAAGTGTGACATGATTTAAAAATTTGAGAGTTTACTTTTGTATTTTACATGAGTTATTATTTGTACAAACATGGTGCAAAGTAATTCATGATTTGTTAAAAAATGTTAGTGGCTAGCTAGTTAAAATGGGATATTGTGATTTCACAAGACTGTCTTAGAAGTGATCATTTGAAAATGTTCAATTTGAAAAATGTGCACTTAGAGAAAATATAAAAATAAAGTGTTGCATATTGATATTTATCTGTTTCTATATATATTTATTGTGAGAAATCATTAAGATGATCAGTGTTTCCACAAAGATAAATATCATTAATTATGAATAATAACAGAGTTAAAGGTAAATTGAGAAAATTGGCTACTTCTGGCAATTTATTTAAGTGTGTATCTAACTGGTAGCCCTTTGCATTAATCAGTACCCAAGAAGTAGCCCTTGGTTTCAAAAAGGTTGGTGACCCCTGCACTAGCAAGTAGTAGATCCAAGTACAGTTAGTACTACCCGTTACTTAAAAACAAGTGGTATTAAGGTAAATGACAGCCAGATTAATTTTCAGGTGCAAAAATACATAAAGAGAACTCGTTAGTGAAATATGGACGATCATTGAGTCCAAGCGTCCAAGTGCCACAGGGGTATTGCAATGATGTGCTGTGATGTATTAGTCAACGTTCCAGTCTGCAAATTACCATTAAATGCAGTTTGTTCAAATGTCCTTTTAAAAAAGTTGTGGAACAAATCATTGTGTTGAATCACCAGGCAGTGAACCCCAGAGTCCCAACAGGGTGTTTCTTTGGACTGCCAGCTGCTTCTGTCTCTCTACCTTATAGTGCTTTATAGTGCATTAGCCAAGCTTTGTGTCTTTGGTTGCACACCGTGATTCACAGCATTTCATTCTCAGCTGTCGTCTCCTCATCAGCACACCGGATTTCCCGAAAATCACCTTTTTACAGACAGGTCGGCCTAAGAGAGTGAATTCTCCGGTTTGCACAGTTGTTAATGGATAAATACAGTCGTGGTCAAAAGTTTACATATACCGTATTTTCCGCACCATAAGCCGCACCTAAAAACCACAATTTTTCTCAAAAGCAGACAGTGCGGCTAATAACCCGGTGCGCCTTATATATGGATTAATATTCATATTTATTTTCATAAAGTTTAGGTCTCGCAACTACGGTAAACAGCCGCCATCTTTTTTCCCCGTAAAAGAGGAAGCGCTTCTTCTTTTACGGTAAGCAACCGCCCCCATAGAAGAGGAAGCACTTCTTCTTCTACTGTAAGCAACCGCCAAGGTGAGCATCCGCCCCCGTAGAAGAAGAAGCGCGCGGATATTACGTTTCATTTCATTTGTGTGTTTCTGTAAAGACCACAAAATGTCTCCTACTAAGAGACACGCGTACAAGGTTCCACTGACTTTTGATATTCCTGTGAACTGCACTGTGGATACAACGGGAACACGTACGGTGAATATTCGCACCACAGGGAATGAGAAGTCGTCCTACTGTGGTTCTAGCTTGCCATGCTAACGGCCAGAAACTTCCACCCACGGTGATATTCAAAAGGAAGACCTTGCCAAAAGAGAACTTTCCAGCCGGCGTCATCATAAAAGCTAACTCGAAGGGATGGATGGATGAAGAAAAGATGAGCGAGTGGTTGATAAACGTTTACGCGAAGAGACCGGGTGACTTTTTTCACGCAGCGTCGTTCCTGTTGATCTACGACTGCATCATCGATGGTGTCAAAAAACAAGTGAAGCACACCGAAGAAGAATAATTTGAGGGATTTGTGGATGAGTAATAACTTCAGAAAGTGAGCTTTAAATGTTTATTTTGTGTGTTGTGTGACACTAACGTATGAGCAACGTTGAGTTATTGATGTTGCTATTGCTCTGCACTATTTTGAGTGTTACTATTTTTGTGATTGCACATTTGCACATTACATTTTGGGAGTGAACAGAGTTGTTAGAACGCTGGTTTGTAATATATTATTAAAGTTTGACTGACCTATCTGACTGTTTTGTTGACATTCCCTTTAGCGTAGCGTAGGTGCGGCTAATAGCACGGGGCGGCTAATAGGTAAACAAAGTTTTGAAATATTCCGTTCATTAAACGTGCGGCTAATAACACGGGGCGCCTTATGGTGCGGAAAATACGGTACTTGTAAAGAGCATAATGTCATGGCTGTCTTGAGTTTCCAATAATTTCTGCAACTCTTATTTTTTTGTGATAGAGTGATTGGGGCACATAATTGTTGGTCACAAAAAAACATTCATAAAGTTTGGTTATTTTATGAATTTATTCTGTGTCTACTGAAAATGTGACCAAATCTGCTGCGTCAAAAGTATACATACAGCAATGTTAATATTGGGTTTCACTGCAATAAGGCGCTTTTGGTAGCCATCCACAAGCTTCTGGCAAACTTCTGCTTGAATTTTTGACCACACCTTTTGACAAAACTGGTGCAGTTCAGCTAAATGTGTTGGTTTTCTGACATGGGCTTGTTTCTTCAGCATTGTCCACACGTTTAAGTCAGGACTTTGGGAATTCTAGCCTGATTTAGCCATTCCTTTACCACTTTTGACATGTGTTTGGGGTCATTGTCCTGTTGGAACACCCAACTGTGCCCAAGACCCAACCTCCGGGCTGATGATTTTAGGTTGTCCTGAAGAATTTGGAGGTATTCTTCCTTTTTCATTGTCCCATTTACTCTCTGTAAAGCACCAGTTCCATTGGCAGCAAAACAGGCCCAGACCACTCCTTTTGACAAAATTGGTGCAGTTCGGCTAAATGTGTTGGTTTTAAGTCAGGACTTTGGGAAGGCCATTCCAAAACCTTCATTCTAGCCTGATTTAGCCATTCCTTTACCACTTTTGACGTGTGTTTGGGGGTCATTGTCCTGTTGGAACACCCAACTGCGCCCAAGACCCAACCTCCGGGCTGATGATTTTAGGTTGTCCTGAAGAATTTGGAGGAAATCCTCCTTTTTGTATGTAAACTTTTGACCACGACTGTATTTACAGCGTTTTTTTTAACACTCTGCATGCTACCACGTGTTTGTGTGTCCAGGTCAGAGGACCATGAGTCTTGCTTCAGGACAATAAGCGTAGACCCCATGCTGATACTGTCGAGCTAACACAGTGTGAAAGAAGACACGGCAGCACACTGGTGGAAATGTTTGACAAACTTGAATAGCTTTCAATAGTTCACTCTCAGAACATTCTTTGCAAGGGTTAGGCTTAAAAAAGGTTACATTTTATTGCAGTTGACCACAAGTGATGCAGGAGTTCATGCAGTTGGAATTAGGATTACTGGAGGTGTCCGTCTTTAACTAATGTACCCATAGGACACGTTAGTGGACCGTTCGTACCATTTCCACGGCCAACAGGGTACATTTATGTTCCTAATAGTGTTGTCCCGATACCAATATTTTGGTACCGGTACCAATACCGGTATTCCAATATTTTCGGTACTTTTCGATACTTTTCCAAATAAAGGGGACCACAACAAATGGCATTATTGTCTTTATTTTAACAAAACATCTTAGGGTACATTGAACATATGTTTATTATTGCAAGTTTGTCCTTAGATAAAATAATGAACATACAAGACAACTTGTCTTTTATTAGTACAAACATAAGTAAACAAAGGCTCCTAATTAGTCTGCTGACATATGCAGTAACATATTGTGTCATTTATCATTCTATTATTTTGTCTACAATATTAAAGCCAAGTGGTAGAAAATGAATTATTAAGCTACTTGTTCATTTACTGTTAATATCTGCTTATTTTCTGTATTTACACTTCTGTTAAAATGTAATAATCACTTATTCTACTGTTACAAATTTGGGTATCAATCCGATACCAAGTAGTTACAAGATCATACATTGGTCATATTCAAAGTCCTCATGTGTCCAGGGACGTATTTCCTGAGTTTATAAACATGATATGAATTTAAAGGCCTACTGAAATGATTTTTTTTAATTTAAACGGGGATAGCAGATCTTTTCTATGTGTCATACTTGATCATTTCGCGATATTGCCATATTTTTGCTGAAAGGATTTAGTATAGAACAACGACGATAAAGATTGCAACTTTTGGTATCTGATAAAAAAAAGGCTTGCCCCTACCGGAAGTAGCGTGACATAGTCAGTTGAACATATACGCAAAGTTCCCTATTGTTTACAATGATGGCCGCATGAAGTGAGAGAGATTCGGACCGAGAAAGCGACAATTTCCCCATTAATTTGAGCGAGGATGAAAGATTTGTGGATGAGTAAAGTGCAAGTGAAGGACTAGTGGGGAGTTGAAGCTATTCAGATAGGGAAGATGCTGTGAGACCTGATATTCAGCTGGGAATGACTACAACAGTAAATAAACACAAGACATATATATACTCTATTAGCCACAACACAACCAGGCTTATATTTAATATGCCACAAATGAATCCTGCATAAAAACACCTGCGTGTTTGTTATGCTAGCTCCTAGCTCCATAGAACACGCCAATACAATTCAAACACCTGATCAACACACACAATCACTCAGCCCAAAAGACCGTTCACCTAACCCAAGGTTCATAAAGCTTATATATTTTAAAAATGTTACGTACATACGCAAAAAAAAGTTGCGCACATACGGTCAAGCGATCAAATGTTTAGAAGCCAAAGCTGCATACTCACAGTAGCACGTCTGCGTCTTTGTCATCCAAATCAAAGTAATCCTGGTAAGAGTCTGTGTTGTCCCAGTTCTCTACAGGCGTCTGTGTATTGCAGTCAAAAGTCCTCCTGGTTAGAGTCTCTGTTATCCGAGTTCTTCCATCTTGACTGCATCTTTCGGGAATGTAAACAAAGAAGCGCCGGCTGTGTACTGTTGTTGCTGACTACGTTCGAAAAATACGTCCATTTCGCACCGACAACTTTCCTCTTTGCTGGCTCAGCTTCTTTCTCCATAATGCAATGAACATGATTGCAACAGATTCACGAACACAGATGTCCAGAATACTGTGGAATTATGAAATGAAAACAGAGCTTTTTCGTATTGGCTTCAATGTGGAAGGCATACCCGTGTTCCCCGGGCTACGTCACGCGCATACGTCATCCTCAGAGGCGTTTCGAACCGGAAGTTTAGCGGCACATTTAAAATGTCACTTTATAAGTTAACCCGGCCGTATTGGCATGTGTTATAATGTTAAGATTTCATCATTGATATATAAACTATCAGACTGCGTGGTCGGTAGTAGTGGGTTTCAGTAGGCCTTTAAAAAAAAACAAAAGAAGATTTTGTGATGATAAAAAATATCGATGTATTCATAGTAGTATCGACTAGATACACTCCTGTACTTGGTATCATTACAGTGGATTTTAGGTGTAGATCCACCCATGGCGTTTGTTTTAAATTGTGACGCCGGTGAGCTACATTTTTTAGTGAAACATGTTTAGCTATTCCTCGTCCCGCAGTGATAATGATATTTGTAAGAAACATACTTTATTTGTTGCCATGGAGACCAGGATTAGTGATTTAGAATTAGCTACAACACTGCAGACTGTGAATGGACTTCAGTCGCTAACTAGCTAGCCATGTCTTAAAGCACCTCTTCCTGAGGGCGTTTCAGTGTTATAACTTCACCTTTATCTTTACTTTTTAAGCACAAATGCGTCCGTTCTCCCTTTTCTGTCCACACACTGTGTCCGTTTGTAAGCACTCCGTGATTGTGTGCTGCCGAAAATGATCCTCTGCTCGTAAAACCAGCAATGACACGACGTGATGACGACGGGGGAGGCAGGGGTGAGGCGGTATAGTACCGAATATGATTCATTAGTATTGCGGTACTATACTAATACCGGTATACCATACAACCCTAGCTCCTAAAGAGTACAAGTCGAGTGTCACATGTAGAAAAGCAGAACATTTGATGGTATCTCCATGTTGACAAGACATAATACCCACACATCTATCAATCGGTCTTTAAGCAATTTACTCAATATGTTCGTCCTTTAGAAGCAACTAAGGGCCTGATATATTGGGGACGGTGTGGCACATTTAGATGGATAGATAGTACTTTATTGATTACTTCAGGAGAGTTCCATCAGGAAAATTAAAAATTTTGGGAGAGTGGTCGTGCCAGCAACCTGAGGGTTCCTGGTTCGATCCCCACCTTCTACCAACCTCGTCACGTCCGTTGTGTCCTTGAGCGAGACACTTCACCCTTGCTCCTGATGGGTCGTGGTTAGGGCCTTGCATGGCAGCTCCCGCCATCAGTGTGTGAATGTGTGTGTGAATGGGTGAATGTGGAAATAGTGTCAAAGCGCTTTGAGTACCTTGAAGGTAGAAAAAAGCGTTATACAAGTACCAGAGGTTGGTAGTAACGCGCTACATTTACTCCGTTACATCTACTTGAGTAACTTTTGGGATACATTGTACTTCTAAGAGTAGTTTTAATGCAACATACTTTTACTTTTACTTGAGTATATTTATAGAGAAGAAACACTACTTTTACTCCGCTCCATTTATTTACATTCAGCTTGCTACTCGCTACTGATTTTTATCGATCTGTTAATGCACGCTTTGTTTGTTTTGGTTTGTCAGACAGACCTTCAAAGTAGGATATATCGCATGCCTGTGTTTCACCAATCAAATACAGTCACCGGTGACGTTTGAATCCGTCAAACCAATCAAACAGAGCCAGGTGGTCACATGATTAACAAGCTTAAGCTTACATGAACTCAACGTCAAATTTGAGGAAGCACATTGCGGTAAGTAACGTTAGTAGATATTTTGGCTGTCACCGTAGGCTGATGTTAGCTTCCCTGCTATGAATCACTGTCAAATGTACATCGTGTGGGGACATTTATTAACGCACTGCAGCCTCACAGACACACACACACACACTCACACAGTTGCACAAACACACACGCACACACACACACACACACACACACACACACGCATGCATAGAAACACCATTCAGTGTGTTCCCAGGTGCAGCCCACACCTATCAGTTTATGGTTTTCGTAAAGGCTAACTTGTTATTTTCCTTTGTAATATCTGCCTACTGAGCCTATGGTGCTGTTAAGTTATTTTGGCTCAATCTGCCTTATTTTTTTATGTTAATGTATCATCATTTAATATATATTATTGTTTTAGTTGCTTAAGAGATATTCCTGGCTCTGAATTTGCTCATTGCTATTTTTATGTTTTTGTGCATTATTTGTTGCCGTCATCATTAAACGAACAGGTTACTCATCAGTTACTCAGTACTCGAGTAGTTACTTTTACTCAAGTAAATATTTGGGTGACTACTCCTTACTTTCACTTGAGTAATACATCTATAAAGTAACAGTACTCTTACGTTAGTACAATTTCTGGCTACTCTACCCACCTCTGACAAGTACTAAAGGTTTGCGTGTATTAAAGCGGTCCTTAAATGCAAAATTATTATTTTTAACCAAATGTTACCGGTTTTTGTGTATTTGGGGCCTGTATAACTCCTGACAATTTGAAATCAAACCATGGAGGCATGGCGGAGATATTTATAAAACAATCTTGCCTTCCTTTATACTTACCATGAATTGATTAACGTGGACCGCGACTTAAACAAGATGAAAAACGTATTCGGGTGTTACCATTTAGTGGTCAATTGTTCTGAATATGTACTGTACTGTGCAATCTACTAATAAAAGTTTCAAACAATCAATCAATCAAACTTCCTGCAATCGAGCCGTTTGGAATGTACCCGATTTGTGACATTTCTGCTATTGGTGGCGTCAACGATTAAATCCATATATGGTATTTGTATATCAATTATCATTATTTTTTTGTTATATTTTATATAATGTCAATTGCTGTTTATATTCTATTTTACTTGAGCTCTTGCTGTCTTGGCTTTATTTTTCTTGTTAATTGTTCTTGCACCTATGCGCCAAGACATATTAAAAACCATTTTTGTAAAATGCGGACATGTGAACGGTTTAGGGAAGTTTCTGTCCTTTAAGAGAAAGATCAGTGTCAAGGGTGATGCATGTCATTGTGTTGACGTTGTACGAGGCGACGTGACCGCTGGACAGGCTGGGGGAGGACCAAGGAGGGATTGACGGTGTAAGGGGATGGGGGAGGGGCAGACTGGATCACATGGGGACCAGGGTTAAGGTCATTGAACTGGACTCGGCTTTTTTCTCGACTGTTGCAACTTTCTTTATTGATCAGTGATTGACAGTTTGTCAGCGACTAATGACTGGCTGACTCGTCTTCATTGGTTTACCGTAGATCTATTTCGGGTGGGGTCGTCGTTGCTGGTACACTCGCAGTCTTTACTGTCCTCAATTAGATTTTCAGGTCCGGTCGAGAGATGTGACGTTCGCAAACGAATCAAGTCTTTTAAATTGCTTCGGTCCCTGAAAATAATGCCTACAATAAACCGGTCCGTGGTGCAAAAAAGGTTGGGGACCACTGTTCTAGATCATTATTTCTCAAACTGTACCACTAGTGGTCATCATCATCGGCGGTCACTCGAACGAGTATGACGATCCTCCTGGTAGGGGTGTATCCCTTTATGGAGGATGCCTGTGTGTCACTTTGTTTAACGTGGACAGACTGGTGCACGGACAGTCCCCACACAATCCTTGACAGAATCGGGTCAGGGTCCAGTGGCATGGAGTCCAAGACAACCGGGGACCCTTTTCTGCTGCAGCCTTCTTCCGCCATCCCAGCCGTTGTGGTAGTTCTTAAATCTACCGTCTTCCGCCTGCTCTGCCGTTGAGGTCTTCACCGTATCCCTGGCTAGGGGGCAGTCAGGTACTAGGCCTTTGCCAAGGGCCACCTGGGGTAACAGTAGTAAAGGGGTTAACCTCCTAGTGCCCCAAGACCCCATAGAGGAGCCTCCACTGCCGGATGCACTTTAACGTCATGCCCAGGACACAAATGTACCACTAGTGGTACGCGGCCTCCATCTAGTGGTACACCAAAGAATCACTTCCTTAAAAGACAGTGTTTTATTTTCCGATATTCAAACACAGTGTTACTGTTCAAACTACCTGTGTAATGTTACAGTGGCCAAAAATATTAAATATATTTGGTTATGTTGGTGGTTATGGTGTTATGGGGGGTATGGAGTCTTGTGTTTATTGGCTCAGAATTTGGTGCTCCACCCCTGCTCAGAGGTCAGATGTTTCTTGTACGATGGTGTTGTTGCTCACCAGTGTTGCACACATCTTAGGAGGGATTTTGTTTAGAGAAACATCTCCAAAGCAGAATGTACAAATAAATAAAATGTATTTGTGGAAGTTGCCTTCCCGTGGGTCCTCCAGACCACCAAGCATTGACATGCGAGCTTGTTTCATGGTTATAATACAGTTTTATTGTCTCAAAGGTCCACGGGTTGCTTTTCAGCAATTGTCTTTTGTCTCTCTGTCAGACTCGCTCTCGCTCTCCCTCCAGCTCCCCTCCAGCTCCAACAACGTCTCTCCTCCCAGTTGCTGCTTATACAGAGCGACAGGTGATTAGATAACAAGGCCCAGGTGGGCCATCTACGCACCTGTCGCTGACTTCGAGGCCGGTCCTGGCACACCCCGCTTCGCTGCAGGCCTGCAGGCCACGCCCCCCTCCACAGTATTATTTTAATGAATCTAATATCATTTGTGTTATGTTGTTCCATTAAAAAAGTGACAAGGACATTTAGAAAATCAACAACACGGACTAAAGTAGTTTGCTTTGTATAAAAAAATGACCGTATCCTATCCTTTCATTTTCTTAAAACTAGACAGTGCGGCTTACAACCCGGTGAGCCTAATATACGGCATATTTCTGGTTGTGCTTACTGACCTCGAAGCAATTTTATTTGGTACATGGTGTAATGATAAGTGTGACCTGTAGAGGGCAGTCACACATAGTAGATATGTGTAGACTGCAATATGATGACAGTAAATGTTGCAGGTCCCAGGTAGCCAGGACAAGCAGTCAGATAATAATGTCCTGTTATACAGGAGGAAAAATCACACAGAACGTTTCAGATGTTTACAGACTGGTCGCTCTCATCAGAATTTGTTAACAGAAATTAGAAATCCACAATTCACTTAATTTCCCATATATTTTGTCACTTTGTGTTATCATGTAAATGTCTTTTACTTTATCTTCACCTCTATTTTCATCAAAACACTCAATAAACTATCATTAAACCGTTACTGTATCACTGTATCACTGGAGTTATAATTACCATAACAATAATGTATGCCTTTGCCATATCGTTTCACACAACCCCCATCATCACTCCAAAACATACAATATTGTGCCCAATTAGACATTATTTCACTGTCTTGTCTTTCTCAGGAATATTCACCTTTAACGTAATGCACAATTTAGCAACATTCATTTAAATACTTTACTTTTCTTCATATTGTTCTTCGTATAATAGCAGCTTTAAGTTACTGTATTTTAAATGTTCATTGACCATTCCTGAGAGCTTAACTTATATAACCATGTCTAAACACAACAAAATAGCATGTAAAACCTCTTTCAGAACACACACATTACACATGTATACATTATAAAATCAATAAGAAAACGGGAGCTCTAATTTGGGAGTCTGAATTAGGATCAGAAGTTCCTATACAAACATTGCACACTCACGTCGCCATTTTGTATTGATTACTGCAGCTGTGCACTGGATTCATTCAAAAATACAAACTACAACTCACAAACACTTCAGAGTTAGGCTCCACCATCAGAATGTGTACTTAAAGGCCTACTGAAAGCCACTACTACCAACCACGCAGTCTGATAGTTTATATATCAATGATGAAATCTTAACATTGCAACACATGCCAATACGGCCGGGTTAACTTATAAAGTGACATTTTAAAATTCCCGGGAAATATCCGGCTGAAACATCGCGGTATGATGACGTATGCGCGTGACGAAGTCCGAGTAACGGAAGTTATGGTACCCCGTAGAATCCTATACAAAAAGCTCTGTTTTCATTTCATAATTCCACAGTATTCTGGACATATTTTGCAATTTTTTTAATGAACAATGAAGGCTGCAAAGAAGACAGTTGTAGGTGGGATCAGTGTATTATCAGCGGACTACAGCAACACAACCAGGAGGACTTTGTTGGAGCGCTAGCTGCGCTAGCCGCGCTAGCCGCGCTAGCCGGCGACTTCACCTTGACTTCCTACGTCTCCGGGCCGCCAAACGCATCGGGTGAAGTCCTTCGTCCTTCTGCCGATCGCTGGAACGCAGGTGAGCACGGGTGTTGATGAGCAAATGAGGGCTGGCTGGCGTAGGTGGAGAGCTAATGTTTTTAGCATAGCTCTGTGCAGTCCGATTGCTAAGTTAGCTTCAATGGCGTCGTTAGCACAGCATTGTTAACCTTCGCCAGCCTGGAAAGCATTAACCGTGTATTTACATGTCCACGGTTTAATAGTATTGTTGATTTTCTATCTATACTTCCAGTCAGGGGTTTATTTCTTTTGTTTCTATATGCAGTTAAAGCAAGATGCTATCACGTTAGCTCGTAGCTAAAGCATTTCGCCAATGTATTGTCGTGGAGATAAAAGGCACTGAATGTCCATTTCGCGTTCTCGACTCTCATTTTCAAGAGGATATAGTATCCGAGGTGGTTTAAAATACAAATCTGTGATCTACAATAGAAAAAGGAGAGTGTGGAATCCAATGAGCCAGCTTGTACCTAAGTTACGGTCAGAGCGAAAAAAGATACGTCCATCGCTGCCTCTCAAGTCGTTCACTGTAACGTTCCTCATCTACGAATCTTTCATCCTCGCTCAAATTAATGGGGTAATCATCACTTTCTCGGTCCGAATGTCTCTCGCTCCATTGTAAACAACGGGGAATTGTGAGGAATACTAGCTCCTGTGACGTCACGCTACTTCCGGTACAGGCAAGGCTTTTTTTTATCAGCGAGCAAAAGTTGCGAACTTTATCGTCGATTTTCTCTACTAAATCCTTTCAGCAAAAATATGGCAATATCGCGAAATGATCAAGTATGACACATAGAATGGATCTGCTATTCCCGTTTAAATAAATAAAAATCATTTCAGTAGGCCTTTAAATTTATAAAGATCACATGGATATTATTCAGTGGGTTGATTCACCAAAACTAACCTGTTATACAGGAGGAAAAATCACACAGAATGTTTCAGATGTTTACAGACTGGTCGCTCTCATCAGAATGATGAGACACTTCCGGTCTACAGGTGATATCATTCAATTAGGAAGAAACGCCCTACTGCCCCCTACTGACCAATGTGAATAGTGATAAATGTGGAATGACAGCTCCAAAAACGAATTCAAACCATAAAATAAAATAAATAAATCAACACAAAAATGTGACACATTATGGGTGGGTCACATAAACAACACCATAACTTTAAATGTTCCATTGAGAATACAGAACATTACACACTGCGCTCAAAAATCCGTCAAAATGTTTTTAGTATGATTTCGGTAAGCTATGAAGCCGCACCACTTGATGGATTGTCAGCGCATTAAACATACAAGTATTATTATGGTGTGTGTATAAGCACCGCAAAATGGCACCTATTAGCAGACATATTACCTGGCGTTTGTTTCGCAATATTAGGCGAAAGCAACTTTTCTTACCTTCTGGTAACTGCTGATCTGTATTTGGGATCTGCATGAGTCCTGAAAATGCGCACGCGTCTGCCGTAGTCATAAGCCATAAGCTTTTTATTTTTCCCTATCTTCTTATGTGGCATTCATCCTCCGCTGTTGCCATTTCTAATATAAAATAGTGTAAAGTTCTTACTTATATCTGTCAGTAAACTCGCCATGGAAGCGCTAAAACATACCGGTCTAGTGAGTTTACATTATTCACCCAAGGAACTTTAGTTATTAGAGAGTTCCAGTCGGACGGTTTTTCATGGGACACACTTGTTGTTGTTTCTGGATGAGGAGATGCTGCTCCGTTATTGAATGAAGTAAAGTCTGAATGTCATTAAAACAGTGAGCGCCATCTTTTGACACTTCTTCCACTCCCGTCCTTGCACGCTACACCGCTACAAGAAAGATGACGGGGAGAAGACGCTGTCGAAGGTGAGCCACGTACTGTAAATAAGACCGCCCACAAAACGGCGCATTCGGAAGCGACTGTCAGAAAGCGGCTTGAAGATGATCTGTAAAACATCATCTATGCAACATTTTGACCAAAGAACCACCATCACATGTTATGTAGACCACAAGGAAGTCTTTTACATTAAGAAAAAAAATTCAGAATATGACTCCTTTAATGCGCCTTATAACCCGGTGGGCCTTTTGTATGAAAATAAACCTGAATAGACCAGCTCATCAGCAGTGCACTTTTTAATCCGGTTCGCCCTATGGTCCGGAAAATACAGTACGTCTGCTAATGACTAAGCAAACATGTTTTTTTTGGTTGTTTTAAAGAAATTCTGAGTCCAAAGCATGTCTTTAGAGTTAGATAAGGAGGGGTACCTACTGCAGCTGTTATGTAATTTACTGTTGGCTGAATAGCATTGTATAGTCTTGTGCATTTACCCCCAACAAAAGACGTGCTTGCACAATCTCATATAATATGCTCATGTGTCAGTGTTGTACTGTACAGTGTGTGTGTGTGTGCGTGTGTGTGTGTGTGTGTGTGTGTGTGTAATTCTATTCATGTTACACCCTTAAACCCCACCAACATAGCCCACACATCTTTTATTGCAAGTCATGTGGGTTCGGTGAAAGATGAGCTGGCATGATGGAATTGACGAAAAGACGTTCTGACTCAACACTAAACAATGAAGCAAAGTCAGACGTGTGCAAAAGGAAAACAATGAAGTTAAGCAATCATGGACACATATAGTTGTGTTAAATGTTTATATATTTGCATTACTTTTGTAAATTTACGTTATATTGTCTTGATTTGCTAGATGTTTTTGATTATTTTAGGCAAGAGTGATAATACGTATGAAAGTTCTGATTTTAAACCCAGGAAAAGTTGTGCTCCAATAAAACGCAGTGAAGCTATGAAAATATGTTAATAAATATTCATAAGAATGTCAATACTGAACTGAAATTGTGGTCAGAAAGTCATTGCAAATTTGAATATACTGTGTAATTAAGACATGTATAGTCAAAATAAAAGTAACCTGCTAATGCTGCTTGGGCGACAGTGATCATGAATTCACATTTTGATGTTGAAAATATATATATAAAATAAATAGCCTGCATGTAACAGTTGTATGGCGGCCATGGTTTTTAATCAACTTTGTGCTAGTCAGAATGTTAGGAGAATAAAGTCCCTTTTTTTAATAAGACAATGTTAAACTGTTATGGGAATTAGGTCGTAAATATACAATAAAAAAATGAAAAATAAAAACATATTTTAATCTTATGAATATGAAATTGTATGTATTACAAATATGTGTTTTTTCTAAAAAAAAAAATGCTGTGGTCGCATGGTAATGCATGGATCGTTTCCCCAAGATGAAGACGGAACTCCGGATGTAGTGTGCAGGTAGGAAGATGATTTATTTTCCATAAATCAGTCAAGAATAAACAGGAAGGTGTGCCGAACGAGAGTCAAAAAATGTATTCAAACGTAACTTGTTGCATGAAGCAAACAAGACAGCCAGACCGAATGTGGCGAAAGGCAGGAATAAATAGCTCTCTGATGAGTGCCCGGGAGCAGGTGAGCGTCCCGAACGCTAATCAGAGGCAGGTGAAAAAAATCAGCACCCATGGCAACCACGAAACACAAACCCAGGGGTGCTGAAACAGAATTCAGGAAGTCTTAAACCAGGGGTCCCGAAACTTTTTGACTCGGGGGCCTCATTGGATTAAAAAAATCTGGCCGGGCTGTATATATATATATATATATATATATATATATATACGTTAGGTCAGGAAAAAACACAGAGGGTATTTCATCCCTACAAGCTTGTTTCGCAGGTTTCCTTGCTTTTCAGGGGATTGTATTATATATATATATATATATATATATATATATATATATATATATATATACATATATATATATATATATATATATATATATATATATATATATATATATATATATATATATATATATATATATATATATATATATATATATATATATATTTATATATACATATATATATATTGTCACAGTGTGTTGGTGACGAACCCCAAGATGCAGAGAAGGCGGCAGGCATTGTGCGAGAAAACATGATTTAATGTCCAAAAGTAAAAATAAAGAAAAGACACAAACCAGGAAAACCAAACTGGAAAATGGGATCCAGCAATCAGGAACTAGGAACAAAAAGACATAAACCAGTCCACGGCATACAGGAACAGAGACAAGTAACAGGTAGGAGCTACAAGTATTACTGACAAGTATTCATGACAATAATCCAGCGCAGAGTGGAGGACAGGGCAGGTCTAAATAACAGCTGGCTGATTGACACAGCTGAGGGGAAAAAGCACTCAGGGAGATAATCAGGAAATAACCAAAATAAGAGCGCTGACAGGAAAAAAAGACAAACGCAGAGGAAAAACTAAAACATGGCCAAACTGTCAGGGACAAGCCTGACATATAAATAATAAAATCCCCTGAATAATTGTATTACATTTTATATATATATATTATAAAATCCCCTGAATAATTGTATTACATGATATATATATATATATATATATATATATATATATATATATATATATATATATATATATATATATATATATATATATATATATATATATATATATAAAATCCCCTGAATAATTTATTACATTATATATATACAGTATATAAAAAATATATATATATATATATATATATATATATATATATATATATATATATATATATATATATATATTATAAAATCCCCTGAAGAGCAGGGAAACCTGCGAAACAGGCTTGTAGGGATGAAATAGCCTCTGTGTTGTTTCCTGACCTAACGTATATTCCGCCCTACCCCAATATTGACTATATTGACCTCGATTATATATATATATATCTATATATATATCTATATATATATATATATATATATATATATATATATATATATATATATATATATATATATATATATATATATATATATATATATATATACATATATATATATATATATCTATATATATATATATATATATATATATATATATATATATATATATATATATATATATATATATATATATATATATATATATATATGTATATATATATATATATATATATATATATGTCTTAATTAGATTATCCAAAAAATAGTGCTCGATACCGTGGTAGAGCGTAATATGTATGTGTGGGAAAAAAATCTCCTGAGGATTGAGGAAACCCCTCATGAAACAGGCCTGTAGAGATGAAATAGTCTTGTGATTTTTTCCCACACATACATATATATATATATATATATATATATATATATATATATATATATATATATATATATATGTATATATATATATATATTTTGAGAGCACGATGATGTGACATTATGGATGTGAAAATGCATTTTTAGACAATATGATTTGCCTGAGCGGCTAGGAGACACCAAGCTTTGTGCACTGGTGCACAGTCATGTTGGAAGAGGAAGGGGCCCGCTCCAGACTGTTCCCACAAGGTTGGGAGCATGGAATTGTCCAAAATGTTTTGGTATCCTGGAGCATTCAAAGTTCAATTCCCATACTCTTCCATTTTCTTATAGTTGACAGTTGATTTAGGAATATTTAGGAGCGAAGAAATTTCACGACTGGATTTGTTGCACAGGTGGCATCCTATGACAGTTCCACGCTGGAAATCACTGAGAGCGATCCATTCTTTCACAAATGTTTGTAGAAACAGTCTCCATGCCTGAGTGCTTGATTTTATACACCTGTGGTGATTAGGACACCTGATTCTGATCATTTGGATGGGTGGCCAAATACTTTTTGGCAATATAGTGTAATAGAAGAGTTTGATGTAGCTATTTTTACCATTTATTGTTTTTAACTTCCCTAGTTACTTTCCTCCACTTCCTATTTTCCCTCCTCCTGTATGAGTCTCCACGTCTCGCTTCCGTGCATCAGCCATGGCTGACGGCAGGCGGGAGGTGGAATCCAGCTCAACATTCAGTTTTTAAAATAGCCTCCTAGTCCAAGAATCCGCCACTCCTAATAAGGCAGAGGGCACTGACTACCTCTGGCCCCCAAAAATATCAACGTACCACCACACTGACTATAAAAGCTCATTTTTTTTGTCTTGATATATGCGATGAGAGCCAGAGTGTGTTTATGCCAACACAATACAAGATGACACAATAATGCTTCGTTAGGTTTCTGTCTTATCTTATTGGGAAGCTTGGCAACAAGTCCTGTTTCTTTTGGTGTAGAAAAACACACCAAAATATCCAAGCGGGCGAAAGACAAGCATGTGATCACAGGTTCTTTTTTAGGGGGGTGAGTTTTTAGCAGACCTCCCGAGATCATGTAGTGGCTCCAGTGTTCTAGGACGCTCTATTACAAGAGACTTTAAATAGGACGACCATATTTGGGTTTTCCTCCTAAAGTTGTCAAAAACAATCATTTTGTTGTGCTTCACCGCAGGGAAACTATAACTTTTGATGTACATAATACAAATGATGTCAAGTTTGACACTTAAAAAACAATAGAATAATAACTTATGCTGAGGATAATTGATGCTGCTGCGTGTAATGACTTAGGTAGACCGCTAATGTTTTCCAGAACTACAAGAGTCAAAGTCACGGCCTAGGGACCAGACCATTGTATGTGGCCCGCAAAAACCTATAGGAATAATGTGTCTGTAAAGCACCTCTTCTTTCTGGCTAAATGTGTTTGTACATTCAGTTTGGAGAGAAAATAATACTACAGAAATAAAATTGTGACTGTTCTGTGTGTAATGATTGACAGGTAGACTGACCGATGCTGTTATAATGACTGGTAGAAATATTACCTACCTATCACAGGTGCTGTGCGTAATGATTGCCAAGTATACTCGCCAATATTCAGGGGAGTATCTGGTGACTATACCAATCATTGATTGACCGGTAGACTGACCAATATTTACATGAAGACCGGGTGACATGACTACCAGTCATGGGCTGCAACTAGCTATGGGTCAGCCCGGAAAGACTTGAGACAAAGGCATAACAATATTGTAGATACTGTTGTATTGCGGTTTAAAAGTTTCACAACAATGACAGTATCATACAAAAACATGGTGTGTAGTTTTGGGTTTTTTTGGCGCTTCAGCGTTGGTCTGAAATAGACCACATCTCTCAGAATCCTCTGCGTAGCAAGGTGGGGGGCCTGAAATGCCATTAGGAGGAAGTGAGTGTGTTCATAGTAGACAAGAGGAATTGTTTTTTTGGACATTTCCTGATGAATTCATCAAAATCTGTCCATAACTGTTTGAGTTATGTTGCTAACAAACAGACATACGCAAACATAACCTCTTTGGCAGAGGTAAGAAAGTCTGCATTCTGTAAAACAAAGCGAGTCACACAAAACAAAACTGTATACCGCGAGAAATACAGGTAAACTGAAAAGCTCCTTGGTAAATTCTCAATTCATCCATCCATTTTCCTCCGCTTGTCTGTCTGGATGTCTCAGGAGTGCTGGAGACTATGCAGGTGCACTCGGCCGGAAGGTAGAATACACCCGGAACAAGTCGCAACCTCATAAGCTGTCACCCAGAGAAGCCAAACATCAGTTTGTAAGGACATTATCAAAAGTGCAATTGATATTTAACTTTTCTGAGAAACATAATTTTCCAAACTGATATAAACTTGTCCACTGTGGAGGACACAGCTGCTCAGAAGGTAAAAGTTGAAAGACAGTAAAGTGAACATTATTGTTTTACACCGGATGTTTACACTGTCACTTTAAAGACACTCAGATTTAATTATTATTTTTTTAATATTTGCTTTAAACAGTGGATGCCCCTGCACAATTATTGCACTTAATTTGTTGTATGATTATGAATATGTCTGTGTTCAATTACAGTAAGTGTGTTTATCCTTAACATTCCTACCACTTCATTTGACATAATATGGCATTTTTAAGTATTGCAAATTAACCACAATAATATTGTACTGCGGCCTTAATACTGTGATCATATCGTACCATGGGATTTTTATATACATATATATATATATATATATATATATATATATATATATATATATATATATATATATATATATATATATATATATATATTATATATGTGTGTTTATATTTATATATATATATATATATATATATATATATAT